>NW_012136192.1:1132466-1692938 GCF_000956105.1 Propithecus coquereli
GGAAAAGATAATCTTTTCAACAAATAGTGCTGAAACAATGGGATATCCATGTTTAAAAAAAAAGACCTTCATCCCCTACTTCACATCATATAGAAAAATTAATTTAAAATAGATCATAGGCCTAAATGTAAAAGCTAAAACTAAAAATTTATGGAAGAAAATATAGGAAAAAAAATCTTTGTGAACTTGGATAAGAAAGATTTCTTAGAGGAGACACAAAAACTGCAAAGCGTAAAATAATTGATAAATTGGGCTTTGTCAAAAACGTCTGCTTTTTGAAATATTACAAGCTGATTTCAGCTATACTTTGGAGACTTGTGAATGTCCTGTGAATACACGCAGAGCCAAGCTGTCAAGAAAGAGTGACAGTAGCGTGGAGAATCCAGGTCCAAATGACAAGAGTAAACCTGTGGAGAGTGGAGCCTCTGCAGATTGACTTCACATCCACCTGTTCCCTGGGTTTCGCTGCTCTGCAGCCATCATCTTGTCTCCTACCCTCCAGCTGTCTCAGATGGACTGTGGACTGGCATGGCCTCTGTCATGCTTGCTGTGACAGTATCTGCCACAGCCCTGACTCAACAAGACCCATGGAGGCTCCAGCTTTGCCTGTGGCCACCCTGAGGGACTGGGTAACACTATCTGGAAATGGGAGAAATTAGACCAATGTCAGACAGAAGACTGGCAATAGCCAGTAGACAGTTTCCTCTCCATTCCTTACCTGTAGACTGTTCTGGGGGCTTCCTGAAAACCATCACCTACAAACAAACAAGATGTTTTCTTGAGAAGCCATTGCTGTTTCAGTTAAGACCACCTTTCTTTGTTTTCTCTCCTTCCTTGACTCATTTCCCTTTTTCCTTTACTCTTGATGCCCTGAGGTTGTATCTCCTAATACACAATAGAACATTTGCAGTTGACTTTATCATAAGCTTTGTTTTCACAGGCTAAAACAAAATGTAATAATAACTCACTGAGGAAATAGGTACTATTACTATACCCTCATTTGACTGAGGCCCAGAGAGGTTAGGTAACTTGTCCAAGATCTTACAGGCAATAAATGGAGGTGCAGGATTTGAACTGACTCTGAAGCCCATCCTCTTCACAATTCTGCTGTTAATATTTTAGAGGTAGCTTGGTCTGGCTGTCTGTTAGCATTTTCTTCCTGGATCTTGATTCTGACAATAAGACTTCTTGCCTTTATTATGAATTCTGGCACGTCCAGAGTTCATATTTCATTGGAGCTTGGTTGTAGGACTTTCTCAGTATATTTGTACTCGGAAAAAAGATCTGAGCCTGTTTGGATGAGGAGCAGTTGTAAGGCATAGCATATTAAAAATAGGACCTCTAGCCATTCTTGACAGCTGGGTAGAAAGATATATTCAGTGAAGGGAATATTTCTGACTGGGGCAAGATTGTTCTTCAGGCTGTGATGTGAACTAGGGGACCTTCAGGTTTCAACCTGCCTGTCACTACACAGAAAAGAAGTTTGACCATTCCATTCCTCACCTGCTCTTAACATGACGGGTATGTCTTTTATTGCTAAAGGGTGGCCAATTCTATTACAATGATGACATAGAAAAGGGTGGAAGCAACTTTTTTAGTTCCTGTGTGCGTGCACACACACACACATGTATAAGTATATTCAGTGATAAGTTTTGAAAACTCATCTGTAACTCTATGGCAAGAATAACACTATTTTTGAATTTGAAAGCATATGTTTATGAGGAAGAAGATAGAAACACAGTTAGTATTGATTCTATAGTTCAAAAAATACTTATAGATGATCTACTTTGTAACCTATTTATCTTGTGATAGACCCTGGAGATTAAAAGGTGAATAAGACGGTGTGCCGCATAGGGTAACCTACTATCTTGATTTTCCTGCAACTGAGGGGCTTCCCAGAATGCAGGATGTTCAGTGCTAAAACAGGGAAAGTCCTAGGTAAATTGAAATGAGTTGGTTACCCTACTTATTCCCAAGGAGCTCATAGGCTAGAAGGGAAGACAGTTATGCAAATGTGTAGCTGTGAAATTATGGAATCATAGTATTACCTTATACTACTATACCACTTTCTATGAACCAGGCATTATTTAGAATAATGTTTGTCTTAGTCTGTTCAGGTTGCTATAACAAAATACCATAAAGTGGGTAGCTTATAAACAGCATATATTTCTCATAGTTCTGGAGCCTGGGAAGTTCAAGATCAAGACACCAGTTTATTTGGTGTCTAGTGAGGGCCAATTTTCTGGTTCATAGACAGAATCATCTCGCTATGTCCTCACATAGTGGAAGGGACGACGCTAGCTCTCTCAGGTTTCTTTTATGAGGGCATTAATCTCAATCATGAGGGCAGAGCCCTCCTGACCAAATCACCCCCTGAAGTCCTCACCTCCTAATACCCACACCTTGGAGGTTAGGATTTAAACATACGAATTTTGGGGAAACATAAGCATTTAATCAATTATAATACATTTACATGTATCAATTTATTTAATTTTATAATAGCCCTGTGAAGGGAGGACTATTATTGTCTCCATTTTATATAGATAAAAATATCTCTATATTTAGTAGTGAGGCACTACTAAAGGGTAGTAAATCTGGGATTCAAACCCAGGCAATGAGAGTGTCTAAATATGAGATCTTAACCTCTAAACACTTCTCTGAAAAGGCTTAAGATGTAGAAATAGCACAGAAAGGTGAGTGATTAACCTTGTGGGTAACAGGAGGTGGTCATGGGAGAAAAGGCGGTGGGGAAATGGGTTAGAAAAGGTGATGTTTGACACAGATTTTGAATGATGAATGAAGAATTAACTAGCAGGAAGGAAAGAAAATGGCGGTTGAGGCATTCCCGATTAGGACACAAAGACGGGAAACCTCATGGTATTGCTGCTAGGTCAGTCCAGTGGGGGCCCTAATAGAAATCTCCTGGGCTCGGACACTGACAGTGGTACATTTCATCACCCGTGCCAAGACCTTGGGAAAGAAGCCTGGAGAAGTAGCAGGGCCAGAACATCAAGGACCTTGCACACCATGATAAGGAGCATAGATTTTAACCTGCAAATGGCAGGGGAGCACTAGGGACCTTTAAGTAAAACTTGAAATTCGTATTTTTAGAGAATTACTCTGGTAGCAGGCAGAGAATTGTTGGAAAGGGGCAGGGGTGTGGGAACAGTAGCAGGTGATATCTAAGTATGAAGCTCTTGAAAAAACTCCATGAGAGCTAGTGACTTAACTGTAGCTTGTGGCAACAAGGATGAAGAGAGCTGGACAGATTCAAACGATGAAGGAAGCAAAGTGAGCTGGACTTGGTTAGTGACTGGATGGAGGGGCTAAAGGGACCCGGAAACCTGAGAATAAATTCTGTGAGCTTTGTTGGCTGACTGGGTGCATGATAGTTCCATCAATAATTTTTTAGAAAAGGAATATAGGAGGAAAAGTGGGGTTAGAAGGAGAAAAGATAGTGAGTCCAGCTTTCCCCAATATGACTCTCAAGGGCTTATAGGATATTGTCTAATCCAGGTATTTCATAAAAAGAAAGAAATAATTTTCCCTAAAGGTTACTTAGTTTTCTGATTGAATGAAATAATAATTATGAGGGAAGTTCTTGGATACAGGTATGAAGTAGACAGAAAGCAGAATAAATATAATAATTCAACACCCTTTGGGTAGCCCTTGAGGTAGAAAAAAATTTAATATATTCATTTATGATAAGGTATCAGTGGCTTAGGTTATTATTTCTCCTAAAAATGTTTGTATTTTATAAAAGCAGTACTTAACAGAATCCCTGCTGAAAGAATTGGAGGTACTGTAATCCTAGAGATGGGACAATTTTGAGGGGCAAATGAGCCTTCGAGAACTCCTCAAATCGAAATACATTTGTAGCTGCTAATTCTATGAGCGTGGGTAGGGGGTAATTTGAGCAACTGACAGTTGCCATTTCTATACAAGGATTCTATCCATACCTGAACTATCTCTCCACCCCCAAATACTTGCAGGTTTATTTCAAAATACTTAAGATCTTTAGGATCTTGGGATCATAAGTATAGAATATCAGTTATTGCTGATCAATTTTGAAAAAAAAATCATGATTATTTACATGACCTATTATTTGAATATGAGCTTTTTTAATGCCACTTTTCAGCTTTGTTTCCCCCTTCTAATTCCCTAAGTGTCACCATGCTTCCTTCAGAGTGGTCTGTATCCCTTAGAGGGGGGAAGGGACATATATCCCATCATCCCCACAAGAACTCTCCTCTGTGGGTTTCTGATGAATGGCCTCTGGATTAAAGTGCATGAACAATGATCTTGATTACCTAGTGCACCCTTTAACAGAAGAGCTTAAAGTAGTATCTCATCAAAACATTAATTGAGCTTAGCATGTCTCCTTCGGAACAATCTTAAGTGGAAGGAATATAGGAATGGAGATCCAGAGAGGCTGAGGGAATTTCTCAAAGACACACACTTAGTCTAGGGACTAGCAAAAGTGCCCTATTATCCTGACATCTCACCAGTAGATAATTCTGTCTCCTTCCTGTTAGAATGCCATCATTTGTGAAATAGGTAAATCACATGGGAGAATGACCCTGGGTCCTGTGATTGAGTGGCCTGGGGATCCTTTCTACTAGGCAAACTTCACCCATATCTCAGATTTCCTAACTTTGGTTTTTATTTAGAGAAGCATGCTGCTCACTGTTCCAACATCATCCATCTTTGTCAGCACCTAAGGCCACAACTTCGTCTGAACGGCCAGTGATATACTGCAGATAGAGTGCACCAAAGACATTAAACTCTATATGACATTTATATGGACTCTGAGCTCACCAGAGATGGATTGATGCTGCCATAAAGCCTTGGGGTAGCCAGGCAAACAAAAGGCTAAGGAGACTGGTGGGGGTGGGGTAGGAAAAGCAATATCTTTGTACGTTCACTTTCCCCCTCTGCAGAGGTTGGCTTACATCTTATTTAGGAAATGAAGAAATGAAGTGAGCATGGGGATTTTTGGAACCCAGCACAGAAGCAAACTCAGCCTTGACTATCAGCAGAACTCCCTGAGGCCTTGACCGGGCCAACGATCAGCATGCACAACAGGACACTTACAATACCCCAGTGTGAGCCCAGTGCACCCTTCCAACCATATATCTTACTGGAATAAAGAAAAGATTTAAGGAACATAGATGCAACAGTGGTAGTGGATCAAGTGTGGGTTTGAATGCACGTCCATTGTATTCCCTTGGCAGGTATCCTCAGCATCACTGTCATAAGGCTATTTATGGGCACGCTCACCCAGGATGGACGGAATGCTGGCATTCCACTCTGCTTGCCCAGCCTGAAAACTGGATTAAAGACAGCAATATCTGGGTTTGTATTCACGATTATCAGCATGATGGAACCCATCTTTACCTGATCCAACAGGTATTTTATAGGTACTCAGGAACCTGACTGGAAAATCATTTTACACAACAAAACAGTAATTTATTTTTCATAGCTAATGCTAATCAGTTATGCAAGCACTTAATGTGAGTAAGCCTGTGGCAAACAACATGCCCAATTATGAGAACTGGGGCTTCCCCACCCCCATCCTGTCTCTCCACATGGATGTGTATGTGCTACTGCAGACCACTGTGGGTATGCATGTGTGCGTTCTTCAGGGACCGCCTGCAGCTAACTTTGGAAGATGCAGATTTTTTTATATCATTTAAACCACAGCAACACATACACATTTTAAAAATAATCAGTGACTAAGAAAGCCCTATATTCACATGAAGAAAGAGAACAATAAATTTGACTTACCAGTTTAGGCTGTTCGAGGCAGCAGAGGAACAAGTTGTTGGTAATTGTCCAGTGCTTTCATTCAATAAATCACATTGGCTTTGCTTTCTCCTGTGGCTCAGCCTCTGCGCAAAGCAAGCGAACCTCCTTCCTATTCTGTGTAAGGAATAAAATGCGAACAGGATCACTACAGGCAAGAGCCGAAGTCCATGATCACTAAGCTACTCTTAACGCAAAATAAAAGAGCAACTGATGCACAGGGAGAGAAGGGGAGAGGTAAACAGCCTGGCTCAGAGTCTAGGTGTATTCTCAAGACTGCAGCCTGGGGAAGGCTTGATTTCTCAAGCTCGGGTGCGTGCAGTGAAAGGATACCATGACTTCAGTGTGTGCTTAGCCTATTGTATCTGTGAGGACCATTCGGAACGGTATGCAGGGACAGCAAGCTTCACGGCAAAAAAGCCTGAATCGGAACTGACTGTCACTCAGGGGCGAGCAAAGGGGCAGCGGGTCAGCCAGTTCGCTTTGCCCCACATCAACGGCAGGGAAAGAAATACTGTCTGGCATCCAAGCGCCCATCCAGCAATCTGTGACTACAAATGATCTACAGCTCTTCTGGGGCCAGACACCCCATTACTCCCACAGCCATCTGGGACCAGAAGCACACAGGTGGCAGCCGCATCCCCTCACCACAGGGCACCTGCACAGTCCCTTCCAAGTTCCCAGCAGGAGCGAGGGGGCTTCTTAAGAAAGCTCTAAAGCCATTCACGGCTGCTCAACATATGTTCAGGTTTTTGTCTGAGCAGGTTATGAGAAAATAGTTACCAGCTTTGGGACTCAGGACACCAAGAGGCTTAGGCTCAGGAGGACGATTCCAGTGCTGCTTCTATGCCAGCCACCTGTGGGTGTACTCGGCTCCTTTTGCAGCATTAGGCTTTACGTGACTGATGAAATACACAAAATGGATTTCCTAGAAAGCTGCACATGTAGGCATTTTTCATATTTCTCTCTGAAATAAAATGGCAAATGACCTTCACAGGCTGCTTATTATGTTAGGGAGGCCTTGTTGATTGAGAGCATGTATGAATACCACACACATACCCACAGGCATGCACGCACACACACGCGCACACACACACAGATGGCTCTAGCAACAGCATTAAGAATCTTTCTAAAGCTCTATTCAGATTATTCAGATTCTCTCTCTGCCAGATGAATGCTTCACTGCTGTGATGACTTCAGAAATAATTTTGGACCCCAGTGCTAGCACTGACTCTGGTCTGTTATTTATACCTGGAGCCAAATCAACTCCCTGGTTTTGAATGAGACTCTGTAGCAAATCAGGAGAAAGTTTCCTGGTCATAAACAAGAGGGTGGAGTGTTAATCTTTGGCCTAGCAATTATAATACTTAGGATCCTGGGAATGGCATCTTGAATTCCTGAACCTCTCTCTCTTTCTAGAGACGTCATCTCCCCCTGGCAGCTTGCTCACCCCTGACAGGTGGCTGTTCCAGAGCTGGGAGCTGAGGCAAGACCCAGTGACTCATAAAACCTGGGTGTCCACCGGACGAGCTCTGTGTAGCCTTTCACGATTGTTTTTCTTTTCTTATGAAAAAGGCGAAATCCCTCTCTGGAACATTTATTCTCTTTGGATGTATTCGTCCATGGAAGCATTGCTATGAAAAATCTAATTTGGGAATACTTTTGCCCTTGAGGTTCAGAAGGCTATTTTTTTTTCCATCAAGGATTAAGAAAGAGTCAGGCTTCCCTTGCGCTACTTAAGTCAAAATGATTGCTACATAAAACTTTACCCTTGTGTCTAGAGAAACTTTGACTTTAATGCAGATTTACTTAAATTCCATCTGCTGGGGTAAGCCAGGTGACTGAGTAATTCCACTAGGGTCAGGGGTGGCCTCATAGGAGTCATGAGTTCAATCTGCTCTGCAGACCCACAGAGACCATGCCTCTGGTCAGAGTAGCACCAGTTTCTGGAACAAATGCTCAAGTCTGAGTCAAAAAGCCTATGTTCATTGCAGAGGAGATTCATTTGTTCATCCATTTATTCATTAACCCGTTCTTCAAGAGACATTTATTAAGTACGTAGTAGGTCAGGTACACCATGTTACATACTGTAATGTTACTCAAAGCCTATTGATGAAGTATGAACTCCTTGACATGCCTTAGCAAAATTCTCCATGTTCTGGCCTCGCCTACCTCTCTAGCCTAATTTCTACTCCATGCTGTAGCCTTTTGGAATATCTTTCAGTTCCTTAGACATGCTATATTTTCTCTTAACACCAGACCTTCACATATAATGTTCTGCCTGGATGCTCAGTTCCAGCTAATTCTGGCTAATTCTTGTACGGCTTTGTAGCCTTGGCTTAAACGTCACCTCTCAGAGATATTTTTCTACCCCTTTGGCTGTTAGGTTCCATGCTCTGTGTTCTGAGAGTTGGGACCTCATCATCGTCATTATCTGTAATAGTTTAAGTGCTAAGTTTCTTACCCACTTCTGTATTTCCAGCGTCTGCAGAGATCCTGGCACATAGAAGGCAATTAATAAATATTGGTGTTTTGTTGAAGTGCTTAGTTAGTATGTACTTACTGAATGAATGAATAAACCACCTCAAAGAATAATGGGGGAAGGTCTTGGAATTGAAAGGAACCCTAAAGTTCTCTTGGCACATCTAATTTTTCTTGCCAAGTGGCAATCCACTGAAGGCTTGCCTCCTCCAATTAATCCTTCTCGGTTAATCTCAACCCATACTGATCGCACTCCTATTTTGTCCCCCACTCTCTAGCACTTTTACAACATGTCCTGTCTTTTTGTTCTCTAGCTGTTTCTTGGAGTTTCATCTCTACAAACTGGTACTTCCCATAACTCTTAGCATAAACCTGCAATTATCTGATGTTTGAATCATTGAACAGCAAACATCTGAACAGGCTTGTTTTAGGAAGATTACTGTGGTTTTGGGGGAAGAATGGGTTAGATCAGCCAGACCTAGAGAACACTCTAATAATGACTACAGCACAGAGATGGGATCTAAATGCAGCTTCGCCCTTTCTTTCCCTCCACTCCTCCCCACCACTCCACCCTCGCTGTCATAACACCGGTGTTCTCATTTGGAACACTGAGAATATTTGTTCCATAATCAGAACTTCCCCTCCACCCAATTCCACCCCCACAGTTATTTTTCTTGCTTAGGTTATTTGTGAACGTGTCTCACTGATTCAATTAAAAGCTCCTTTGAAGACAGGGATTGTGTTTTATTTTGTATCTTTCTCCCCCAGCCCTTACACTTCCTGGCCTCGTGTCCCGCAGATAGTAAGTGCTCAATAAATGTTAAGAAAGAAAAACGTTTATTATATGCAAAATATTGAATGAAGCAATGTGGTTGGGAGGGGTACAAAGGTGAATGGGGCATCTTTTCAAAGATAAAAGTGATATATTTAGTGAGAGAGATGCAACTGATTACAAACAAGGCAGCATTAAGTGCCATAAAAAAAAAATATGAGGAATGTGCTAGGGGAACATAAAAGAATTACAACTTCCTTCTGGAATGCTTAGGGAAGATTCACAGAGAAGGTTGCATTTGAACCGGAACTGGAGCAATGAAGAGCTCTGCAGGTTGAAAGGAAGAGTCAGGATTGGAGTCAAGGCCTGAATCAAGGCACAGATTTCCTGAGCTACTGGGGAGTGACAAATGGTCCAGTGGGCTGGAGTGAATGGTGAAGGAAAGAGCTAATGGAACTTGTCTCAAAAAGTAGGCACGGGCTAAACTGGGGAGAGCTTAAGTGCTATGTTAAAGAGTTTGGACACCATACTATTGGTGACTGTGATTTGAGCATGGGAATTCCACAGCAGTTGATTAAGATCCCTCTGGTCTAGCCATTGTGGATGATGAACTGCAGTGGTGAGAACCTGGAGGCAAGAAGACAGCGATGGTGTTATGGCCTATAGAAATGTAAACTAGGAGGTGAAAGAGAGACAAACTTTGGAGGTAGAACTTATAGGACTTGTCAATAGTACAGGTGGGAATAGGGGAGGATGAGAGAGAGGATGAGAAGAAACTGGAGGTGACTTTCAAAGTTTTAACCTACACGGTAGAGGATGATGAGGACGTTAATTGATTCCAGTACGTACACCTAGGGATAATTTGGGCATGCATAGATAAAAGGTCTATGCACTTTTTTAAGACTGAGAAAAGAGCAGGTGCTGAGTAATTGGAGCCATGTGAATATGCCTAGACTGCTTCAAAGAAGCCATTTAGTACCAGGTAAAGAAGTCATCCAGGCTATGGCAGAGGAACTCCCTCTAGCAACATGCAGGCCCATTTGCAGGGCATGTGGGTGCAGAGTGTCCTGTTAAATGTGAGAGTTTGCAGTTTCCCATTGGAGTTGTTTAACTCAGTGGAGAGAATGTGGGTTTGGGAATGGGGAGGTTGAGCTTGGGTCTTGAAGCCGCCTCTCACCGGCTGTGTGACCGTGGGCAAGTTACCTTTTATCATTAGGCTTCCCTTTTCCCACTTGTAAAGTAAGGGAGTTGGACCAGTTAAATTCAAAGGTTCCTTTTAGTACACTGTTCTCTGATTTGTGAAATGTAGTGTTTAGAATATCAGAATATTTGCAAAATTAGGCCAAATCTCACTAATATCAAAAGCCATTAATGTCCCCTCAGCCCTGCAAAATCCTACCTGTATTTTGAAAATGTTCATATATCATTACAAATGCAGGTTTTCCCTTTGGTTAATTCCATGTGGTTTATTTGTAAGACATAAATTTAAATCAATCACTTTTTGATGGCTATTTTCTAACAATGTTTCCCTCTTTTTTTCAGCAAAGTTTTTTTTTTTTTTTAATTTTAGGGAGTGCCTTTTCATTAGAATCTCAAAATTAAATTATAAGAAGAAAGTGGAAGTCCCTTACTGTGGTCAGCAAAGAGCCTGGCCAGCCTACTTCCGTTCCCTAATCTCTTGACCTTCCTTAGGGCGCGGCTGCTCAATAATGGCTCCGATTCTTTTTTCAAAAATAAAATGTGCTACTTATCGAAAGCTGCTAAAAAAAGGGACGAAAAATAGGAAAAGAAAACTAACACCCCAGGGTGTATCTGAACATGCTTATTATGTGCGAAGTTGTTAATAATGAATGTGAAACTCTTCCTCCTCCTCCCTCTCAATTTCTAAGCCCCAAAGAAAAAAGAAAACGGGTGGGGGAATGCATTGGCTATTCAAGCCAAAGCAGACCTTTTCAAAAGGTGCAGACTGTTCGTAGGCATGTTAGTTCTTGATTATTTTGTTTTAAGCACCAGTTGACCTTTCAGACTAAAAGTAACGGTCCCAAAACATCCTGAGAAACCCTCTTTTGGAATTTTTCTCTAAGTCTGGGAGACTAGACACATGACATTCAAAAAAAGACTCTTCGGAAGGAGATGGTCCATATTCCTGCAATTTGATGACAGAGTGTTTATCTGAACTAATCATGTGAGATTTTCCAGTGTCGCGTTTTTTTGAGAAATGAGATTCTCTTAAGGAGGTTACAAACGCTTCACTGAAAGCCTTCCAAGAATGGCTCCATCCGTCCCCTCAGCAGCCTCTTGCTGGGCTGTACCACCGACGTGATAATCAGAGTCCATGCTTCTGAAAAGTCTTCTTGTTCTAGCTGCCACCCTCCTCTCAGTCATCATTAGAATTCTTGAGCTATGAATCCCCTATTGTCTGTATGAGCCCAGGATCCCCCACACCATGCCGAGGAAGGAATGTGAGCCTCCTAGGTCTGGCTCTAAGTCTCAACCTTATCCAGCAGGTCACAAAGCCCCATTTGTACGCTGCTCCAACGTTTTATCATAATTCTTTATCTGCTCGGCCCCATATATCCTCTAGGGGAGTCAGGAGACGTTTGGTAATGAAGCCCATTTATCCTCATTTTCTCAATTGGCACACTTCAAGTTCTAATATTTATGTTCACACTGTCCTAATTTTGGATGTCAAAGATACTATATTAGAGAAGTAACATTGCCAAAGGATAATTGAACCACGTGGAAGAGTTCACCAGAGTCTGAAACATGATGTGGTTTGTCATATTACTAATCACTGCATCACAAATAGGTGTTTTTAAATAGCTTGGTGGAAAAATAGCAATAAATGCTTCTGTTTATTAAATACCTTCGGTGTGCTATGCAGCAATATTACTGAATTTTCACGTGCTACAAAGTAGGATTATCCACTTTTTATTGATGGGGAGACTAAGGTTCTAAAAGATTAATCAACTTATTTATGTGCACTTAGCTGAGCTGAGACTCAAACCCAAGTCTCTAACTGCAAAGCTCTTGGTATTTCCACCCTACTCCTTTGCCTCTTATCAGAAATACATGTTGTGAGTATTTCTCGTTAGTGTAACATAATTATTTTTCATCACAGATGTATAAAGAATTATGGATTTAGGGCTGTTAAAATGCTATGGCCAACTGAGTTATGAGATCTGCTCTGATAAGCATTAATTAACACAATGTCAGGTCAGAGTAGGAATTGGTAGCATATATTTCACCTATCAATAGGTGGCAGTATTCACCTAAATCTCTCCAAGAGGAGTTAGTACAGGTCTCTTCTTACAACCATTCCCAAGGCCATCTGTATTCTTTGATGTACTGGATTTGGTCATAGTGAATAATACGTGCAATAGGTGGGTTGCTAATTGGACCTCAATAATGCCTGAGTATAGTGAGATTTGGACTGCAGTGGGGTTGTGGTGGAGGACTAGGATCCATCACAGAGACATGGGATCCCTCTCCATGTATAATACTCACGTGGCTGCTTCTCTTCGGAAGTCTTTTGTTGGCAATTCAAAGCCAGAGGTGATTTTTGTGTCTTCACTTACTTTAAGAATGTTGTGCAGAATTCTCAAATAATTTAAAAATGAAATGGTTAGAGCCCTAGGATTCGATAATTTATAAACCAAAGTTTGTCCAGACTAAGACAATAAAGCAATTAGCATGGTTTTAACTTCTCCAAAACCCTATGTACGTGTACACCTACCCATCCGATTGTGTGGATCTTCACCAGTAAACGTGGAAACTAGAATCTGTATGGTAAGTGTTCAACAGACAAGTCAAAGTGGTCAAGTTGATGAGTCAAAATAGACTTTGCTGAACTTTAGGCAGACTCTTCCCCCTCCCCTTCCTCCTTTGCTTATGTTTTCTCTTCCTCGACCTCCTCCTCATTCTCCCTTTTTTTGTAAAGAAAATCTTAACACCAAAAATATCTGTAGTTAAAAGTATTAGCACAGAATTAGTCTCTATTATCTAGCTGCCAACAGGAGTCTTCCTAGTAGAATTTAGTTTTATAAAGTAAAAAAACAGGTGTGTTGGTAGATAAAAGGGTAAAAGAATATATAAACTGAACGGTTCCTCCGCCTATCTTTATGCTGGCGTCTCCATTTTTATTTGGGATACTTGGAAATGATCAATATCAATGACCAAGAAACACTTAGAAATCAGATAAGACGAGGAGTCCTAACTCTCAGAATGAAAAAGTTGACTCAAGTAAGATTCCCCGGAGACAAGATTCTCTTGAAAGAATTCAGATTGGCTGGTGGACTAAGGAAGGTGGCCTTGCAGACAGCATATTCACCCCTCTTCTATGTTCCCAAATGGAATAAGTGTCTTTCTCCTCTCTCATTGTAGTATTTGTGACTAAGTTACCACTCTCAGCGCATCCTAACTTCATTAGAGTTACTTGGGGCGCTATCTATTTCCCTTACTTGATTGAGATCTCCATGAGGTCAGGACTCAGGCTTCATTCACTTTTTAATTTGCCTGGATTGGGGCCCTGTGTGTGGTAGATGGTTTTCAATACATATATATTTCATTGAACAGAATTAAAGAGAACTCAGAAGAATGCATTTTATACTTTTGTCCAGTTTAAAGAAAAATTGCAGCTTGGGTGTTAGATACTATGCATAGGTCCTATTTCTTATTTCTTATCTACTTCTTCCATTTCAGAACAACATCGGTGACTGTAGGCATATCATGCCAAAGCTCACCTCACCCCCAGAACTATTAATTAACTTTTTTCATATTCTTGGAAAGGCCACTTTATTTTGTAGGATGCCCTGGCCATATGAAGGTTAAATGCAGAGGCAGACAAAAAAGCAGTTATAAGAGACATTAAGTGACCCACGTAGAGTATATCATCCCAATCACTAATATTTCCTGCCTTTGTGGTTTGGAGACCCAATCCGCACTAAAGAGTTGCACAAAACAATGCTGTTTCCTAATGGTAGCCATCATTGTTTCCCATATTAGGATAAAGCTAAGCACAAGGGGAGACATTCATCTTCAAAAGCTTACAAAATTACATTCAGCCCATTAGGTATATCAGGAGATATTGCCACGCTCGGGAAATGAATTACTCAGCTGAATATCACTGGTATAATGAAGTTGTCAACAGCAACAGTGCAGCTGTAGATTGTCTGATTATGTGTTGACTGTACTGGCCATTCAGGGACGCACCAGGAAGGAAATCATTCTCATATTGTCCACCACATTCTGAGCCCCGTCCCAGCCATGGTGATAAACCTGATACCCCTAGGAGCACGTGGAAAACAGCAATAACAACAACAAACCAGAAATAGCATCCTGTTCGGATGGTCTGCTATTCCTAGCATTTCTGGAGTCTTTCCTTTTCTGCGGCTCCAATCTGTCATCTTCTTTAAAAAAATGACCATGACAAGGAGTGTAAGTTTAGATTCTGGCCCTCCAAATAAACATTTCACAATGGGCTTCCTTAGCCTTTGTTAAACTCAAAATAAGCAGCAGTCCAACAAGAAAGCTTTGACTATGTGGGTGGGATTCACACCTTTTCTCTGAGTCAAAGATGAAGGAAGGCTGAGTTTTCCTTCCTGCAAAAGGGTCTGAAAAGTTTGATTTGCAGTGCCTCTTGAGAGCAGGGGGAATCTTCTTGAACATTCTCCTGGCCTTTTTTTTTTGTTTCTGTTTTGTAACACTCTCAGCTTTCTCCACTAGTAAGTGAGGGGGTCAAACTAGATGACTTTGAAGGTCACTTCCAGCTCTAACGTGCCGTGATATCAAGAGGCTAATAGAGCACGTAGCACACAAGAAGCATAGAAGAACATTTCTGCCACAAAGAAAAAATGCTTTATTGCCACCCAGCTCCTCTTGGCTTGTATTGGACATATGTTCTGATACTTCAGAGTCAATATATGTGACCTCTCTTTCCTGAGCGTGCACTGAAATCTGCTTTTAACATGTGTCATGTATCAGGAATGTTTGCTTTAAAAAAAAAAAGAAATTAAGGTAGATGGGCCTCACTCATTAATAGAACCCTCTATCGACTCAGGTTTTCTTCAGATAAAGCCAACAAGATGTTTCTATTGGTGGGACTGGTGCTTTTTACGTGCTTACAATATAGCACAGGAGCATTTGATCCCTTAATTACCCCAGGTGGCTCCACTCAGTGGGTGGTGATTTGGAGGAGGAATCTGGCTGGCTTTGGTGGTCAGTCAAGCCATAGAGAAAACTCTCCTCCTTCCACCCTCATTTATTTTTTTCTCCCGAGTGCCAATCAAAATGGGTTTTTGTAAACTCTTCCAGGAATATTTCTGTTTGGAGTTTGAGTCCAGGCTTAAGCTGAATTTTAGGCCCCCAAGACCAAATTTCAGAAAGGGTCCTCTCACCCTCGGTTAACTACTAAATAAATAAATCTCTAAAGAGGCCTTCCCTCTTTTCCAGATCTTCTTTCCCCATTTATTTCGCAGCCTAAGCATTACTTAGATGATATTTGTGTGGCTGGCTTGCCACCCGGTCTCCTGCCAAATTGCTCACCTCTCTGCCTCCACAAGACATACTTCCCCATCTGACAAATGGAAAAACCTCTCTGGTTCATTTCCACAATTTCACGGCATCAAATCTTAATATTGAAGAGAGAATTCTCGGAAATTAAGGTGAGAATTCAAAATACTGAGAGAAAGGAGAAGTGAGGAAGTTAATTGTATTTGCACGTTTAAACATCATAATAAAGACCTATAGCTGTGTAATAGGACCCGGCAATTATAAAGGCAGTCTGCGCTATCAGTTAAACACTAGCTGTAAATGCCACTTCACCCATTAAAATTAAGCTGAAAGGAAAAACTTCCCCTTTCTTCTAAAAAACACCAGACCAGGTTTGCTGTACAAACGTCAGGAGCCTCTGACCTAAAGCACATAGAGGCAAAAAGCCATTTGATGAATTGGAGACGAAAAACAGAGGAGAAAAAAAAGAAAGTTGAAGAAGTTGTAATAATACTTTCTAAGAAGGCTTGAAGGATTCATCTCGTTGAATTTTAGCCTCGTGTCTATTATTCTCCTCTTCCCCTCACAGATGTTGGTGCGACCCTTTTATTTCTGGCCTGGTTCTTCTGTCTTCAGACTCCCGTCCCACTTGCTGTTTCTTCGCTCTGTCCCAGACACTGAGCTACCATGAAAGCAGATGCAGGAGGGTCTGAGGGGGGTGCTCTGGCCACTTTGTAAGATTTGTCAACCGAGGTTTTTCAAAGACTGCATGTGCCAAGTACTGACTGTCATCCTTCAGCACTGGGAGACCTCCCAGAAGCACCTTGCAGGACAGCAAAGGCATTGAAGGGAATTAGAGGCTCGATGGCTTATTCACTGCATTCATTATTTGGGGGGGGAGAAATCCAAGATTTTGCTCAGAGAAGATTAAAAAGACAGTAACAGGTGCCTTCCGTCTGTGCTGCCGTTCTAGCTAGGATAGTCTCCTCTCGGTTTGGAAGGGAGGTCATGACGTTTCACTTACTCCTCGGATCTGCAAACTTAGTCTGTCAAATACAAACACAACCAGAGCTGCTTTTTCATTCTCCTTGCTCCTTCAGTGATTTGCTTTCTGCACCCAGGAAAAGTAATTGTTTTCTATGACATTTGCAACTTCAAAATTCATTTACTTCTCGAAGCAAAAACAACAAAACCAAACAAACAAAAAACAACAACAAAAAAATCCCACTCCGTATTCACCATCTCCTCCAGATATATTAGTGAGAAAATCAAGCCTCAGGAGCATTTACACTTCATCAACCAAATATTAACTTAGCGTGCAAGGCGGCATATGGACAGGAGAAACTGCAGCTATTTTAACTGATTGAATGAAAACCAAATAGGCTGAAGAGAGTTAAATGTCGCCCTGTGAAACGTATTTGCACTTGAACAAGAGTAGCTGCTTTTGAGCTTGGCAGCATTGAGTAGCTGAGACAAAGATTAGATCCCTACCTGAGAGGGCATCAGGCATCACAGAAGAACCCCAGAATTAGAGTGAAATACGTCTGTATATTTCTCTACTGCATCTTTATCTAAAAAGCACTGAGGTTCCAGATGCTGTAAATCTTACAGATGAGGGCAGGCTAAGCTTGGGATCCGTTGTAGAAAAAGTTCAGTATATTGCAAATGAAATACCAGTTAGAATCAGGAGATGTGAGTAAAAGACTTGGGTTTGCTGCTTACTAGTTATGAAGCTTTGCAATCTTTGGTTACTTCACCTGAGTTTTAATTTTCTTATCTATAAAACAGAATTAATAGTAGTCACACTGCAAAGGGCTTGAATAAACCTATCACAATAGAAGATACACAAATGGCCAATAAGCATATGAAAAGGTGCTCAACATGATTGGTCATCAGAGAACTGCAGAATAAAATCACGATGAGATACCAGTTTGTACCCACTAGGATAGCTAAAATCAAGTGTTGGTGAGGATGTGGAACAGCTGTAATGCACTCACTTAGGTAGCTGATGGGAATGTAAAATGGTGTAATAACTTTGGAGAACCGTTTGGCAGTTTCTTATAAAGTTAAATATGATATACCTTAGGACTCAGCACTTTTACTTTTGGGTTTTATTCAAAAGGAAAGGAAAATAAATGCCCACCTAAAGAATTGTACAAGAATATTTACAGCAGCTTTAGTCAAAATAGCCAATCTGGAAATAGTTCAAATGTCATCAATAGAATAACAGATAAATTGTGGTATATTCATTCTGTCGACTATTATTCAACAACAAAAAGGAATGAACTACTGAGACATACAACAATGTGAACGACTGAATCTCAGAAATACCAGATTGAGCAAAAGAACCTAGACACAATAGAATACTTATCGCACAATTACATTTCGACGAAGACCAAGAACTGGCAAAACTGACCAATTGTGATAGAAATTAAAGCAGTGGTTGCCTAGGACTGGGGTGGTGGGATATTTAATCAGACAGTGGCAGAAGGAAACTTTAAGCCATGTTGAAAATGTTCTGTATCTTGATTTAGGTGATAGTTAGGTGGGTGTTTACAATTATTGGAACGTATGTAACCAGACATAAAATCTATTCATTTTATTGTATGCCAATTATATTCTAATTAATTAATAATGCCTGCCCTAACTACCTTACACAGATGTTGGAAGATTGAATGAGATTTGAAACAAATGTAAAATGCCACATAAACTGGCATTGTTATCATTTGATATTAATGGATAAGATGAAGCATCGACTATGCTTCTAAGAATGGCCAGGCTTATGGAGATGGGATTCTGGAAGCTGAGTGCAAAATCCTAGGATATGAACCCAGGCTGCAACCTGTGGACTAAGGAGGACAAAACTGAGAGCCTCTTTCTATTCCAAAGCCCAGGCTACTGCCAGCCCATATCGTGTCTTCGTGAGAATCAGACAAAAAGAACCTCTTCCTTTCCGTTACTACGGCACACTGCTCGAAGAACAGAGCCTGGCTGGGTTCCAGCCCACCCCTTGACCCCCAGGGTCAGGCCTGCAGGGAACTATCTGCAGAGCTCTATGTGCGGGCCCTCCTTTGCACATACTGTTCCATCTGCCCAAAACATTTGTCCCTGTTTTCACATGACTGGCTCCCTTTTATCCCCCAGGTCTTGGCTTAAATACCATTTCCTCAGAGAGGAAATATTTTTCCCTCATCCCCATTAATCTTTATCTCAGCACCCTGCTGTTTTCCTACAAGCACCAACCATAAATTGTAATTATTCTTTCTTTACTTGGTCTTCGTTAGTCTCCCTGCTGTTAGACTGTGAGTTCCATGGGTGCAGGGAATCCATCCCTTATTCACCATAATACCCCCAGGGGTAGCACTGTGCCTTGCACATAGTAGGTGTGCTACAAATGTATGATGAATGACAAAATCGGATGCAGGTTTGGGGAGGTGTGAGGCTGGAAGTCAGTGACTTTCCCAGTGGGTGACCTGGTAGCAAAGGCCAAATAACTGGAGACCAGCAGGGGAAAGGAATTCCAGAGAGGATCATGGAAGGCCAGAGATCCAGCTGTTAGGGCAGCTGGGATGAGAGAGAGAGACGGCATTCATATAACTTTTATTACAATATATTGTTATAATTGTTCTATATTATTATTATTGTTAATCTCTTACTGTGCCTATTTTATAAATTACACTTTATCATAGGTATGTATGTATAACAAAAAATATCGATATATAGGGTTTGATACTATCTATGCTTTCAGGCACTCACTAGGGATTTTGGAATGTATGCTCCTTGGATAAGGAGGTGGGGGACAACTGTACTTCAATAAAGCTGGAAAGATTTTTTAAAAATTATCCCAATCCATGAACCAAAAAAGATAGGAGCAGAAATCAATAAAATTGAAAAATAAAAAAAATACAGAAAAATCAATGAAACAAAGGAAAGCCCTTTGAAAAGATAAGTAAAATTGACACCTCCATTAAAATTGATGAAAAAAAATAGATAGAAGATACAATTTACTAATATCAGGAGTTAAATGGGGACATCATTACCAATCCTACAGATATTAAAAGGATAATATGGGAATTCAATGAATAATTTTATAAAGTATCAATTTGACAAATTATCAATTTGACACCTTAGATGACATGGACCACTTCCTCGAAAAACACAGACTACCACAGTTCACCCAATATGAAACAGATCATTTGAATTGCTCTTTAACTATTAAGGAAATTGAATTCATAATTTAGAAAATACCAAAAAGAGAAATCTGTAGGCCCAGATTGCCTCACTGGAGAATTCTATAAAATGTTTAAAAAAGAATTAGCACCAATTTTACACAATTTCTTCCAATACAGAAGAGGAGGGAACACAGCATATTTTATTTTATGAACCTAATATTATCTTGATAACAAAACCAGATGAAGACAGTACCAGAAAAGATCACTACGCACCAATATTTTTCATAAAAATATATGCAAAAATAATTAACCAAATGCTAGTAAATAGAATTCAGCAATATAAACAAGAATTATACACCATGACTAAGCAGTGTTTATTCAAGGGATGCAAGGCTGGTTCAATATTTGAAAATCAATCAGTGTAATTCACCATATTAACAGATGAAAGAACAAAACTAACATGATCATATGAATTGATGCAGAAAAAGCATTAGATAAAATTTAATACTCATTTACTCATTCATGATAATAACTCTTGGGAAAAAATATCAATAGCAGGAATATCCTCAGCTTGATAAAGAACATCTAACAAAAATCCAACAACTAACATAGTAAGTGATGAAGGACTGAATGCTTCCCCCTAAGATAAAGAATAAGTCATGGATGTTAACTCTCACCACTCTTATTCATCATAGGGCTGAGAGTTCTAGCCAATGAAGGAAAGCAAGAAAATACAATAAAAGGCATACAAGAAAAAAATAAAACCATCCCCATGAGAAGATGAAATGATCATCTGTGGAAAACCCCAACAATTCTACAAAAAGACTCCTAAAACTAATAAGTGAGTTCAGCAAGGTCACAGGGTAAGAGGTCAACATGTAATATCAATTGTATTTCTATATATTAGCAATGACCAAATGGACACAATTTAAAAATGCAATGCCATTTACAGTTGCTTAAAAAATAAAGTCTTAGGTGTAAAGCTAGCAAAACATGTACAAGATTCATATGTTGAAAACTATAAAACGCTGATTAAAAATCAAAGATCTTAATAAATGGGGGGACATACCATGTTCATGGATTAGAAGACTCTACATAGTAAAGGTGTTAATTCTCTCCAAGTTGGCATATAGGCTTAATGCAATTCCTATCAAAATCCCAGCAATTTTTTTTTTAGATATGCAGAAGATTTTTCTAAAATATAATTGGGAAGGCAATGAACTGGAATAGCTAAAGAAATCTTGAAAAAGAAAAAGTGGGAGGAATCAGTCTATGCAATTTCAAGACATACCATATAGCTATAGTAACCTGTGTGGTATTGATAGAGAGACAGATACATAGATCAGTGGAACAGAACAGAGAACCCAGAAATTAACACACATAAGTACATTCAACTGAGTTCTGACAAAGGCGCAAAAGTAGTCCAACAGAGGAAATCCAGCATTTCAGCAAGTGGTGCTGGTGCAACTGAACATCCAGAGGCAATAAATAAATAAATAAATAAATAAATAAATCTCCAGTTAAGTCTCACATCTTATATAAAAATTAAGTAAAGATGGATTATGAACCTAAATGTTAAATGTAAAACTGTAGCACTTCCAGAAAAAAAACAGGAGAAAATCTTCAAGATCCAGGACTAGGCAGAGTTCTCAGACTTGATGCGAAAAGTACATCCATAAAAGGAAAGATTGATAAATTGAACTTCATCAAAATGAACTTCTGGCTTGCAAAGCTCCTGTTCAGGGAATGAAAAGACAAACTGCAGAGTGGGAAAAAGTATTTTCAAGCTGTGTATCTACCAAAGAACAAGTATCTAGAACATATAAAGAATTCTCAAAACTCAACAATAAAAACCAAACACTCCCATTATTAAATGGGCAAAATATATGAAGAAATATTTCACTGAAGAGGATATACAGATGGAAAAAAACAATAAACATTTGAAATAAGCATATGAAATTATATTCAATACCATTAACCATTAGGGGAATGCAAATTAAAACCACAGTGAGATATCACTACAAATCAAACAGGATGGCTAAAATAAAAAACAGTGACAATGCCAAATGCTGGTGAGAATGTGGAGAAACTGGATCACTCATTCATTGCTGGTGGGAATGTAAAATGGTACAGCCATTCTGGAAAGCAGTTTGGAAGTGTCTTAAAGAAAAACTAAACATGCAACTAAAACATAGTCCAGCAATTGCACTACTGGGGAGAAAAATGAGGACTTGTATTTGCACAAAAACCTATGCACAAATGTTTATAGAAGCTTTATTCACAATTGCCAAAAACTTGAAATAACTCAATTGTCTTTCAATAGATGAATAATTGAACTGTGGTACATCCATGCTATGGAATACCACTCAACAATGAAGAACAACAAACTTATTTATTTATTTATTTATTTCAGTATATTATGGGGGTACAGATGTTTAGGTTACATATGTTGCCCTTGCTCCCCTCCCCCCTCAAGTCCGAGCTTCAAGCGTGTCCATCCCCCGGATGGTGAACATCGCACTCTTTGTGTATGCATATACGCGTCCTCCCTCCCCCCTCCCCCCTGCCCGTCATCCAATAAATGTTATTCTTATATGTGCACTTATGGAACAACAAACTTTTGATACACAAAATAACCTAGATGACTCTCCAGAGAATTATCCTGAGTGAAAAGAGCCAACATTAAAAGGTCACATATATAGTATTCCATTTATATAAAATTTTTGAAATGAAAAATTATGGAAATGGAGAGCAGGTTAGTGGTTGTCAGGGGTAAGGAGAGGGTGGGGTGGGAGGGAAGTGGGTGTGGTTTATAAAAGGCAAATTGAAGAATCTTTGTTGTGATAGAAATGCTCTGTTTCTTGACTGTATCAGTATCAATATCCTGGTTATGATACTGTTTTCATTAGATGTAACATGTTACCATTGGAGGAAACTAGGTAAAGCATATATGGGATCTTCCTGTCTTATTTCTTACCACAGCATGTGGGTGGAGCTATAGTTATCTCAAAATAAAAAATTTTAATTAAAAACTTCATCAATCGTGAAAATAGCCTGCTTTCATAGTCTGGTTTAACCTCCTTTCGGTATACCTCCCATTAGTGGTTCCTTGGCATTAAAACTAAAGTGAGTATTATGGAGTGGTTCTGGTGACGCCAGGGCTATGTCAGCTTAGATGGCAACAGTGTGGTACTGCATAGCAGATGGATTTTGTACAAACCATTTAGTCCAGTGGCCTGGAGTTAGTTATGCTATCTGATTCACCACTGTTTAATCAGCATCTAGTGTAGTGTTACGTGCACACACACACACAAATCAATAGGTATTTATTGAATATAATATTAAATAAGGACATTTTCAGAACTCTGCTGACTGTACTGCCTCAGAATTGGACTGTGTTGATCATACCTCAAGCCTAATGGGATTGTTGGCTCTCAGATGCCCTAATGTTGAAGTCCAAAAGAAAGATAAAATTACTTATCTGAAAATTTGGTATCCAACTTGCTTAGAAATCAACAACACCCATTGGTGGGAGCCAAAAGAAGTAGTCTTGTATAGTAGACAGAGGATGGGTTGCATGTTATTTTGCCCAACAAATCTATTCCTGGGAAATTATCCTATACTTGTTCAATGGCAAACGTGCAGTAACCTGTGAACAGTGAACATTTCATTGCAGCAGTGCTGCCAGTCATCAAAAGTTGAAATCTATCAAACTATTTAATGGATTTAAATAAACTATGACAATCCTTATAATAGAACAGTATTCAGGTATTTAAAAGGACCTGGTTAGGAGTTTGAGACCAGCCTGAGTAAGAGCAAGACCCTGTCACTACTAAAAATAGAAAAGTTAGCCTGGTGTCATGGTGCACGCCTGTAGTCCCAGCTACTTGGGAGGTTGACACAGGAGGGTTGCTTGAGCCCAGGAGTTTGAGGTTGCAGTGATCTATGATCATGCCACTGCACTCTAGCTGGGGGAACAGAGTGAGATTCTGTCTTAAAAATAACTAACTAACTAATGAATAAATAAATAAATAAATAAATAAAAGGACCTGGTAGATATGTACTACTGACACAGAAAGATATTCAAGACAAATTTTAAAAGGAAAGTTCCAGCACAGTTTTCATATTTGTGTAAAAAATATATATGTATGTCTCTAATAAGCTACCAGATCTAGAGACATACATATACATACAAAAAATAGAACTGTATACTCTCTTCAATTAACATGGATATCTTGGGAAGGGGTAGGATTATGAGGGACTTTAACTCTGTACTCTATTTCTATTAAGTTTGAATAGGTTACTATTGATAACAATAACTTTTGTAATCAGAAAATTACATTTTTATTTTAAAGAAAGAGTGTGGGCTTTGAAGTTTAACAGACTTGTGTTTGAAGTCCAGCACTTCTGTTAACTATGCAAATTTGGGCAAGTTACTCAATCTCCCTAGTAAGTACATTTAGGGGCCCCAATTTCCTCATCTGTAAAATGGGAATACTTAGCATGCTTAGCATATAAAGTTATCATGTGGATTCAGTAAGGTAATAGACAATCCAGGACCAGGCCCAAACAGTTAATCTATAAAGTCCATTTCTATACCTCTACTGCCAAACCTGTTGAAGAGTGGTAGATTTCTGACTATTGTACTTGCCTACAATGTGTCAATCATGTAAAACGTTATATCCACCAGGCCCTGTAGACTAACTGAATTTCCAAGACTGGCTACTTCCTGTAAGTTGTTTTCTATTCTCATGCAAGATCTGAAATAAATGTCATATGTGGTCTTAGTATCCTGGCCTGGGTGTTCACGTTCCAGAAAATGCTTATCAATTATTTTTCATCAGCCATCCGGGTCCAGAATTTCACTGTTCCATCTCTATTATAAGCTAATTTGGTGATGGGAGAAACCCTTCAAAGCTTCCTATCTTCATCATTCAATACGTCCAGCTTTTCTGGACCTACCCACATTTAAAAATGGCAGAGCCATCAGGACATTCTTTGATTGGATCTCTTATTTGCACCTTTGTCTTGGGAGATGAACGTCCATGAAGCTTTTTGGCCCCTAGGCAGAGGAAGTCTCAGTTCGGGCTGTTGTACTACAGAGTTCTGATGCCATGTCATGAAAATGGGTTGGGATAAACCAGCACAATGGTTTTAGAACATTTCAGATTAAACCAAACCATTATGGCTGATCAGTCCCAAACTATTACATGCTACACACTGTAAGACTCTGTGACCCTTAGTGTCCAGAAAGACCCAGTCCCATCTGGCAGTGAGCAAGCTGCTAGCAAGGAGACCAACTAAAGTTTAACTCCAGCTGCTGACAGAGGAGGTGGCATGGCTAACAATGTGGATCTGATGCAGGTCACACAACCCCCAAAAAATATCCTCTTATGGCTGAGAGTTAACACCGACACATGGGACATTTCTGCAAGGGCTGTGGATATCCAGGGCATGGTGTGAATCCTTCCACTAACAGCAAATTCACTAATTTTGGAGGAATGCCATCTTCGCAAAGCTTTGTGAGAACATTGCCTGTGGCTATTAATACAAGCATGCCAACTCCTGTTTTCTCTCTGTAGGGAGGATGCAGAAAACTAGATTAGAAAACAGTTACTGTGTTTTGGAATTAGTGGCCACAATTCTTTTAGACTACTTGTATCATGGATCTCTGATGTCGAAATGCTAAAGTGAAGGGACCCAAATCCTAGGGAACATGGAACAGATCTCTTAATACAGAAGTACAGACGGGAGAGAGACTTTCAGCCTGGTGGGCAACCAGTCAAATATCCGAGGACTCTATCATGGCGCAGTGCCAATTCTTGACATCTGTCTGGGTGTGAAACCTATCTTCCTATCACCCTCAGGGCCCTATGGGAGCAGCAGTGGAAGATGCCATTTTTCCAAATGCATTACTCCTTGAGCTTGTGTGTCTGACCCATCAGTACTGACCTTGAGACTTTTAGTTTGATTCATTCTTTTTTTTTAAAAAAACACAATTTCCTGTGTCTAAGGGGGGTGGGTAAAGGTTAAAAATATCATTATAAAGGCTCCAAAGACTTTTGAGACATCAAATTGCTCTGACAAACCATTTTTATGAGTTAAGTGTAAAGGAAACAGAAACATACGGATTAAATTTCCCTTAAAATACACATGGGCTTAAAAATTAAGGGGGAAAGAAGGACTTGGCAATGTGGGTTTCAGGCTTTGCCAAACCCCAACTCCTGAGAAATAACTTGAGATGCTTGACAAACCCAAAAAGCAGCTGTTTTTGCCCCGTGCCCTCAACGAGCGACATCTAGAGTCCTGTGTGATTGGAACCTCTGTAGCTGAAATATGCTAATTTGCAAACACATGCTCTGATTCTTTAAATTACCCCAAATACTCCCTGTTTATAAGATTTCTCCCAAAAGGCCTAGTCCTCCTCAGGTTTTCCTTGTATCCAGGCAAAATCAGAGATCAGCGTCATAATTCATATTTCATGGGTGAAAACACAGAGCTTGATGAGGTCTAAACTAGAGGGTTGGTGGCAGCTTTCTTAAGACAATTCGCCTGTATGCACTCCACACCTGCCTTAAGAAGTGCAGAAGACCATCGGTTCATTGAGTTCTATAATGAATTTGTAGACAGATGACAAGTATAAACTCCCCATAGAGCATTGAGAATTCCAAGGAGTGGGTGTAGATTTAACTAATAGCATTCATTCATTCATACATTCAATAAACAAATGCTTATGGGGCACAATGTACTATTTGAATCACAATGGAGAACAGAAATAAAAGCAGCTAGCACTTACTGGGGTTCACCATGTGCCAGATACTGTTCTAGCCCTTAATGTGCAGTATCTCATTTAATGTTCACTTTAAGTTTCAGAGGTCAGTGCTAGGATTATCTCCATTTTACAGATGGCAGTGGGTGGGGGGTCATAAGGGGATTTAGTAATTTACCTATGATTGGCTAGAAAGGGAAGAGCTATGATTCGAAGCCAAGATTGATGTTGAAGACACTTGGATGCTGCCCTTCAAGAACCTTGGAATCTCCTGGGCAAGCTAACACACATTCAAATGTAAATATAATAAAGAATGATAAAGATCCTGAAGACATTCAGAACATGGAGGGATTGCTTTCTGCTGAGATTAGGAAGGCTTTGTGTGGGAGGCAGCTTTTGCATAGGATTTCAAAGGATGAGTAAAACATGAATACCAGGGAAGAGGTCAGAGTCCTTCCCTCAGGGGCTTGAAACAGAAAAGTCCAGGGGACACCAGAAGGTACTTCAGAGATGCAAGGAGAGCTTACCAAACGCGCACACGTGACTCAGGCAGATGCAATTATGTACCATCAACCACAATAACCAAAAAGAAACCCTCCAAAATAATTTAAATAGCTCAGGCACTTTCATCTGCTGTGGCCCAGAAAATGAGTATAAGATAGGAGGAGTCTGTTATTTCCTAATTTGGGCTTTGACTCTGAGAGCCTCTTACGGTGTGAGGATCTCGCAGGGCTAAGTGATTTTGGAGATGAAAGGTGTGCATTTTTGCACATGATCTCGACGCGTGTTAGCTGGTACTCAGATGAAGTCCATTCCAGGGCTGGAAGAATAATAACAGTGCTGGTGTTACTGAGATGGAGTAATTTTGATCGTATGTGATATTTACCTTATTTGCTGATTTCAGAACTTAATCCTCCTGTATCAATACAAACCCATTATATCTGCTTACTTTGGAAATGCACCATTGACATTAGAAGGGTCAAGTTGATAAATATATTCAAGTAGATGTGAAAAAAAAAGTCAGTCTGAACAAAATGTAAATTGTGCATGAAAATATATGCAAAAGCTAAAATCATTACTAATGGCGTAAAATATATTAACCCTTAAATGTATACAAAAGGGAATATTGTGCTTAAGGAACACACAACTATTCACTTGTTTATGACAAACCAAGCACAGAGATTTTTGACAGTTCCTAAAATGTTATTTATTAATAACAGCGGGGGGCTTCAAGACTTAAAGGTGGGAAAGTCAGGAAACCAGCAGCTAGGCTAAGCTTCATCAAAGAAAATACAGGACCGTTGACTTGTAAAAGTAAGAAATTGAAGCACATCGAAGATGTATGAATAGTTAAATCTTCAAGAAAATGTTAATATGGTATGAGTGGACATGATATATGTGTAGCAGAAATGTATAACTATTCCTTTAACTTTTTTCTCTAAATATAAAAGCAAAACAAAAAGTAGAATATATTTTAAAAAAACACAAAAGATAAACAGGGAAAAGCAAAAACCATCCCTAATCCTATCAGAGAGAGAACTCCCTTATGTTTTTGTGCATTTTCTTCCATATGTGTGTATTTTACATGTTTCCATTGGTTCAGGCTCTGTGTCAGTGGCTTTCTGACAAGCATCAAGTCACCTGGCTATTAAAACGCACACTGCTGTGGGCTCACCCTTGGAGTCTCTGACTCAGCAGGTCTAAGGTGGGGCCTGAGAATTGGCATTTTTACCAAGTTTCCAGGTGCTGCTGCTGCTGGTGGTTCAGGGCTCACACTCTGATACCTACTGTTCTACAGGGTTGGGGTTCTTGTTTTCTCTTCATATTGCATTGGGAGCATTTCTCCCTAGCATTACAATTATTTGAAAATATCTTTTCTGATGGCCGCATAATGTTGCATTACATGATTTGTTAACCATCCCCTAGTGTTGAATAATTTTTCCATACCTATTAATTGGAGAGTGTCATATTTCTTTACAAACACAATTCCAAGATCACTGAGATGCGCCTCTAGCCTTGAGACAGAAGCACACCCAAGGTTGTCAAGTACCGGGAAACATTTACACCCTTGTGGTTACTTTGGATTTTAAAGGGTCACGACCCTCATACCACCAATAGGAAGGGTCCTGGGTAAATCATTTTAGGTATGCAGGGGAGACCTCCCAAGCCTGGGGAAACTGTATCTCCTGTGAGGTTGTTACCAGTGACTTCGGCAACAGGCCAGAGGTCCTTTTGAAGGAGATAACCAAAATGGCAGTTTTGGAGACTTGTTTTGACATGCAACCAGCTAAAAAGCTTGTTCCAAAAGCTGCTTGATAAGCTTACGGTTCCAAAGAGACCTTTGAAGCTCTTGGTGAGCAGGCACCACGGACAGAATCGCGCCGTGGATTGCTCTGGCCCTCCTGCCTTTTTCTCATCCTCAGCAATGAGCAGCAGAAACAGTTAAACCGCCAGCAGCTCCCAAACAGCGGTTTCCGCCCTTAGCGACTGCCAGCCCCTGCAGACTCGCCACACACAGCCTCAGAGGTCTGGCTCCAAAGCTCCTTTCTGCCCAGACGCCATAACAATGAGGAGAGAGGAAAACTGTGGCCACCACAGAGCTTCGGAGGCCAGTGATCCGAAGCAGCCTCACCCTCACCCCACCGCCTGTGCCTTTCTGCTCATCCCTTACCTTTCCCCAAAAGTTCACAAAAATCTACGGCTCGCGTTCTCACTCATTGTCTCACACTGTTCCCGAAGAACAATTCCAAAGAGATCCAATGCAGCGATGTTCCATAGGAAGGACTCTCTGGACACTTTGGCACTAGTCGCCATGGCTGAACCCGGTAAAATAATAGTAAAGATGAGACCATGTGTTGTTTGAACAGCGATATTTACCAAGCATGCTAGGCATGTATATAATCTAGTTTAATCCTCACATGAGCACTCAGAGCTCAATACTACTATTCTTCCCATTTTACTGATGAAGAAACAGGACCAGAGAGCTTAAGTCACTTGTCCAATGTCATGCAGCTGGCAAGTGGACTTATGTCTATCTGACCCCAAAGCTCATGCTCTTTACAACTGTTCTAATCAGCTTCTTTTAAGAAGATAGTATTTCATCTTCTCTTCATCAGATTCATTTAAATGCCAAAGAAGGCCAAGTGTTTCACCTTTTTAGAGAATCTTAAAGGGGAAAGCAGGTGCTTAACAGCCTAGTTTAAATTGGCCAATAGAAAGTTTCCTGATTTGCTGGGTTACTGGTTCACCCGCCATGGTACTCAGATCTCAGGGGGCACATGGGGGTAGTCTAGAAAAGTCCTGGAGTTACCATATCAAACAGCCAGAGGTTTCAATGAAAACTACTACACTAATTTAAAAAAACTGAAATTTTTAAATCCCTAATTTTAGTACTGATATGTATAGCTGTGATTTTATATATGTGTGTGTATGTATATATATGTGTCTCCCAAAATGTACGTGTTGGAAACTTAATCCTCAATGCAATAGTGTTAAGAGGTGGGACCTTTAGGAGGCGATTAGGCCATGAGGGCTCTGTCGTCATGAGTGGATTAATGCTGTTATCTGGGGAGTAGGTTCATTATAAAAGGGTGAGTTTGGTTCCCTTTTTCTTTCTCTCACCCTCTCTTTGCCCCTCCACCATGCTATGCCTTCTGCAAGACGGCCTTTGCCAGACGCCAGCCCCTCGATCTTGTACTTTGCAGCCTTCAGAATGGTGAGAAATATATTTCTATTCATTATAAATTACCCAGTCTATGGTATTTTGCTATAGCAGCACAAAGCTGACTAAGACAATTACATTACTGAATACACACACACAGCTTTCTTTTTATATCATGGTGGGACCTGGATTTCTTAATGGAGAGTAGAATAGTGGTTTTCAAATGTTATGACGCATTGTAATTACCTTGAGGGCTTGTTAAAACACAGATTGCTGGGCTCCACCCCCAGAGTGTGTGATTTGGGAGTTCTCAGTGGGACCCAAGATCTGCTTTTCTAACAAGTTCCCAAGTGCTGCTGATACAGGTGTACTACTGGTCTGAGGATCATCTTTGAGAAAAACTGGAGTAGAGGATACGCCAAGACTTGGCCTATGGAGAAAAGAGCCTTTGCCACAATATTGTAAAGGAAATTGCCTTTCTTCCTTAAATTAATGCTACCTTGCCTTTCCACTGAAATGGTTGATTGGCCATGTGACCAGAGATGGTGAGCAACTGGAGAATTGGGCCCACTTCAGACTGAGTCTTTCATGTCAGGACACAGGGAGGGGCTGTGTCCCTTATCTCCCAGGGGTGGTCATTAACAGACAAAAGCCAGAAGAAACCCAGTGTTTTCCAATAGGCTGGCTGGACACAGTCTCCTCTGTATCAATAAGTGGAAAGGATATTGGCTTCTTTGTTCCTTGATGTAATTTCAGAGATGGTCTCAAACAAACTTAGTCATTTTCTGTAGCTGTTTCGGGAATTGGACTTTCCTCCTGTTGCCCCAAAGATCCTGTTCTCTTCCTACAATGGTGATGGCTTGTTCAAATTTTCTCATCAAAATGCCCTGTGAAATGTCCTCCAGGCCTTGATGGCTCAGGCCTTGTCCTGTGTTCATTGCTTCTGGAAGTTTCTTAGTGTATCAGAGTAGAAGGAGTTTAGAATCAGCACTCAGTAATATTTTCATCTAAATTAATGGGTTGAGTTGTGTGGCAGAAAAATCTCTGCTATTTCTGCCAGACTTGGGCTGTCCCTGAATGACACAGTCATAAACAAGCAGGTCAGGCCCTTGTTCCAGTTTGAAATTCTTTGTGTCTTGAGCTATTTTGCTAAGTGATATGGCATACAAAATGCTGTCCTGGGCCACACATTCTGTATTATCAAACAATTAAATTCTCAAACTTCTACTGTCTCTGCCCGGAATGGAGAAGGCCAGTCTAACTCCCGACACTAGCATTCCGAGAGAACCAGAGAGCCAGAAGATGTGAGTCTGGTTTCTTCTTTGATAAGCTTCCTTGGCAAAGTACAATGACCTGAATTACGGTGTGGCCCAAAGCCCAAGAATCTTGAAGTTGACTTCTGGCTTCCCCTGCCTTCGTCCTCACTCAGGCAGCGGCGTCTGGCCTGCACTGCACAGATCTATCACTTGGTTTCCAGCAGCACTCATGCATGCTGTTCTTGATGACCAGCTACTGCAGGGAAACGGCCGCAGATAGCCCTAAACAGAGCTAACCCAGAAGCCAATTCTAGTGTTTGGTTTGGGAAGGCATTATTTGGTTTCTTTATATAGCTATTTTGCCTTTCTAGCTGATAGCAAAACAAATTTTTGTTCCCTGAGTACATAAGGCCTCATGGTGGGGGAGGTGAATCAACAATTTGCTAATCAGGGAAGAAAACAAAGCCTGAAATTTAACAAAAAGATGACAGAATATGCTTATAAAGGGTGCTTCCCTTGCAGGGAGAATCTACCAGGTGGCCAACCCACATGGAGAAGACATTTATGCCTAGAATATGAAGAAGAAAACTCATAGAGCCTCCAGCCCAGAAGCCTGTAGACTGTTCCCTGGAGCCCTGGAGAAGGGATGGAGGCCCTGGTACTATATGAGATGATTAAGGCCCAGCTCTCACCCTTGAGGAGCTCATGGTCCAACAAGTGGCTTAGTGTTTATTCAGCCATTCATTCGACAAATATTTATTGAAGGCTTAGTATGTGCCAGGAGGATTGTTTTGGTAATCAAATCTCAGAGTAGAAAGAGACTCTAGATTAGGGGTCAGAGGTCTCCTGGGGAGCATCTCTTCTGTGCTGTCCTTGGTGGATCATTGCCTGCCTGACCTCCAGCCACACCTCACCGCTTTGTGAGGCAGCCTATCCCATTGCCCCACAGCAGTCACCGCTCAGGGGCTCCTTTTGTACTGTCCTGAATAGGGGATCTGAACGAAACCAGTGCCTATTTGCAGGAATATTGTGGAATAACTCAATAACCATGCCCACCCACCTGAAGCCCACTATCCTCTCTCCCTAAACTAACCACACACACACACACACACACACACACACACACACACACACAATCCAGAAGTTGTTTTGCTTCTGGGCTTGGCGGCAGCGGTGGTGGAATGTGTGTGATACAATGAATTTAAAAGAAAGTGAGGAAGAAGGTTAGAATGAATATGTTTGGCCTCATGCCTAACATGGTGCCTGGCACACAGTAGATCTTCAGCAACTATTTTTCAAAAGAATAAATGAATGGATGAATGACTAGATGAATGGAGTATGAATCACTAACCAGACCATAAATTTTTAGTGTTATGGACCTTGTCTCGTACATTTTCGTATACTCAGTACCTAAGATAGTACTTGGCCCATATATATTGGTGTTCGAAAATAAGTAATTTCTGAATGAATGGATGGATGCATGAAATTGAAACTGGTTGGCATATAAGAGGATGCTAAATAGAAGTTTCTTGTCTGAACAAATGAATGAACAAAGCAAGGAGAGATACTTCACTGAGGGAAGTTATTCTACCTCAGCTGGAGAGACATCATAATTATAATGGGTAGGTGAGAAAAGTATGACTCTATTTAACAGGGCTGTTGGTTGCCTTTTCAGCATGAGAAACTCTTTCCTATTGTTGACTCAGCAACCTAGGCAGTCTGCCTTCCTCCTGCGTTCTTTTACAACATGCTAGGATTAGCTAGGTGAGATGGCAGAGGTTTTTTTTTGTTTGTTTGTTTTTAATCAAACTCTGCTTTGCTTAGAAATTCTACATTTGTTTGGTCTTCCAGTTGCTTAAGGGAACAAAGGAAATGGTTATAGATGCAAATAGAAAAACTTCCTGGGTTGGTAACAGAGAAAAGAAAGGTCTCCAGGAAATGAGCAATACCCACTAAGGTCTGCACCCTTGTCTTCCTAGGACCACCTAGAGACCCATCACTGACACAGAAGAGGAGTGGATGCTCCATTCTTCCCAAGAGGTTTCTTCTTGGATCTGGCACACTCTTGGTAGAGCAAGCCTGTTTCCCCCAGGCATGGTCCTTAGCTTTTCAGAGCTATGCTCGTTGAAGAGGAGGCCCCATTTTTCTTTTATAACATCACTTCTGGCCCCTGGAAGGCAGCACTAAGATGGTATGGATCAAGAGTACTAAAATCTGGTTTGTTTTTCCGCTTGCAATTGTTAGCTCCTCAACCTCTGAGTCAGTTCGGCTGCACTCCCCAGGAAACCAAGTTTTACTTTGTGCTAGCAGAAATCTGACTCAGCCTACGCCTCTTTGGAAGGCACTGCGATTTCCATGCCAGTGATGAAAAGGAAAACCAGGGAGGTACAAAGGATGCCCAACTACTTAGCAACGAACATTCTCAGCAACATGCTCTCCTTCTGAGATGCCACTTGATTGGCTCTCCTGTGCTCTACTGAAATGAACAAAATACTGGCAGCAAATCTAAAGGTGATAAAGAATTTGTCACAAACTTTTGTAGAATTACATATAGCCTGGTGGATTAAATGCCCTCCTCTCTAAGCTAATTAGTTCCTGGTTCTTTGTCCTTTTTAAGGTCCTTTGCCAATTAATTTTCAAGGCAAGTATTTGTCACTAAAAGGGTACTTTAGAGAACTAGGTGAACAAACTAGGGAACCTCAACAGATGCCTCTGGCCCAAGTGTCAGAAGCCATCACCCTTCCTTGCTTGAAAAGTAACCCTGAGGAATTTCTGGATGGCCCATGGGAAGAGCCAGCAGCGTGCTGGGTGGCCAGGCCATCTGCTGGCTCTGCTATTAAGTTCCAAGCCCTGCAGCAAAGGACTATAGGCCAAGTTGAGCAAGCAGTGAAGGCTACCCAAGGCCACTGTTACAGGCAGCTATCCAACATTCAGGCCAGCCCAGATAGATGAAGCCAGTTAAGTTAGCTGGAATAAAATCAGAAACTGTACAATTAGTCCCCTAAATAGGTGACTATTACGCATCTGGGCATCCGAAGGTCAGTTCTATGCAGTAGGATAGCACATGCCCAATGACCTGGATTAATCTTCCCTACTTAGACACTACTTGTCCTTTGAAGCAGGTACCTCCCAATTACATAAGTTTCTTCTGTTATGAGAATGAATCTACTCAAAATGGACAATTCCATATGTTCAGTCAATTAATGAGTTAAAACACCATCCAAGACAAGGAGCTGAGGGAGATCTAGAAAAGATTCTGAAGAGATGTGGTCCTGGGATCAAATGTACATAGATTTTTGAAATGATCCAGTGACATTCTCCCATGGGTGTTTTGCCCCTCAGGAATGATCGATATCTTCCACAGGGTTCTCTTGATTCTGGTAATTTCTCAGAATGGAAGGGTAGAAATGATCCACACTTTCATTTACAAACTAGAAATAATGCATTTAAGAGTCGAGGCACACAATTTTGAGATAATGCCTTTCTTTCCCTTTCTAAATTAGGATGGAAATATTTAAATCCTCATATAATAAGTCAATGTTCTCTAAGTATGACAGCCCCCCTCACCGCCTAGAGGCTGGAGACAGGCACTCGTGAAAGCTTGTCTTCATGTCGTTAATTTTCACAGGAGGGGAGGAAATGAGATCAGACACTGTTCAAAGAGTAATTTCGATATCAGATATTCTTTCGAACATCTGCATATCAATAGAAATTGAGGTGAGAGGGGTTATTAAAAGGCATGGTTATCATCTCTCTGCCTAAGCTGGACTGAAAACGGAAAATTTAGTACTTTCGCTTTGAATTGCTGACATATCCTTACTTACAATACCAGATAGACTCAATTCTTCACTGGGCCCTTGGAGTGTTTAGTTTGCATGTCTTCCCATGTAGACGGGGTGGCATAAGAAGAAAGCCGTGGGTTTGGCTGCAACTCAAATGTGCCAGCCTAACATGGTTCCAAATTTTAAAAAGAGAAGGTAAAAAATGCTACACCAAAGGATACCTGAATTTGATCTAAAGAGATAGGTTATATGTAGATCCTATAGCAATATTTCCTTGGGCACTTCTGGCTTTTAAGAACACTTTCAACTCTATTATCTTATAGTCATGCACATGGCATTCTTCTTTCATAGCTGGAGAAAATGCGGTACAGAGAAGCAAAGAGATTTTTATACGAGAGCTGTTTAAGTCCCTGTTTCAGTGGCTGGTTGAATGGCAAAGTTAGTGCTGTAATTCTAGAGGGTTCATGGTCCTGCCTGAAATCCTTGATGGAACAAGAGAGTTGAGGAGAGTGGAGAGAAATGGATTGAGAGGAAGAGGAAGAAAGGGAACGAGGAGAGTGGGCAGAGAAAGAGAAAGATTAAAGAAAAGGAAAAGGGGGCTATTAGAAGGGTGGAAAGGAAGATAAAATAAAATTCTCAACCATGGCGGGGGAAGATGCAACGATCTGGGAGTTTAGGTCCCAGCCCTACAACTAACTAGCTGCATGATTAAATTGTCTGAGTCTCAGTTTTCTCATCTGTGAAATGGGACTCGCTACATCTGCCCTGCCTTCCTCACTGGGTTTGCCAGACCACAGGAGACCGAGCATATGAAAGAGCTTTGGAAAACACAAAGTGCTGTTCAACTCTAAGGCAGCACTATGGCAGAAACAGTTACTCCATATTAGGGATTTGGGGTTTTGGTTACCCTGGAGGGTCACTTAAGACGTTTGAACTCGCCGTTGCTATTGAGTGAAGAGTGCCACACGTTACAACGGGGCCAATGTGGGCTTCCTTTACAAACAGTGAGGATTCCAAGAGCAATCCCGAAGGGAGGAGGGTGAGCTGCCCTGAAGCGTGGGCTCCAGGCGCCAGAAGAAATGGAGCTGTCGCCCTGCTTTTGGATGCCAAGACATCAACACTTAAAGCAGCCACAGGGCAAGTTTGATTCAGAACCAGCAAAGCAGAGAAAGAACTCAATTGAGATGCCCTGCCCTGTAGGCAGGCTTCCTGCTGACGTGAATGAGAACTTCACACTGGTAAGGAGCTGAGGACTGGCTCGTAAATTTTAAGTATCCCTTGGGCTTTCTTATGAGCGAATCTGCTGTCCTTTTGGCCCTGGAAACAGAATTAGAGAGGCCTTATAGCCAGGCCCACGTGATGGGACAGAAGAAATAGGAAAACTATTTCTGAGCTCTAACAAAATGGCTCTTTCTCGGAGTCTCCGAGGCGACCTTGAGGACTCTAACGTGAGGCTCTCTTCTGCCCTCATTGGTATAGTTCTCAGATACTACACACGCTGATTAATTTAGCCCCTTCGCTTGCTTCTCATTAATGACAAATATCCGGCAGCCTGTGCCCGGAGAACACTCTGTTTTCTTGAAACAATGAGAGAAAAATACAGGGCCTTTCAATGACTCAGGGTCCACCTTCACAGAAATGGTTACATTGCAAAGTGACATTTAAACGGCATCCCAGGGAAACTTGCTGAAAGCCTCGCGGTTTTGTTAACCTTGTCCTCTGCCCAGCCATCCAAGGTTGGCCAACTGAAAGATCATCTACGCAGCACTGATTCCTGCTCTGCGTAATCAAGCAAACCTCCCTATCCCCAGCCTCTATATTCAGCCTTTGGTGCTGTAAATTTAATGATTAGCCTGTATCTGTTAAATAATGTCTGTTTAGAGGAGCTTGAAAAACGGTTGCCCTTTGTAAGGTTTCTTCTTCAAACTGCCAAACAATATTTCACTGTAAAAAAAGATCTAAGATGACTGGCTTGCAGTGCGATTTGAGGATGGTTCCCCATCTCCACCTCGATTCAGAGCATCTCCCCTGTTTGTTATGGTCCAGATCAGCATTTACTTCGTAAAAGTCTTCTTAAGGAAACCTGGCTCTAAGTATGTTGCGTGGGCTGTTAGATCACACGCCATTATTAAAATTAACTTCTTAGGCAGGGTGCTAGGCACTTTGTGACTATCATTTAATTTCACGGCAGAAACTAAACACATGAGGTGGGTTTTATTGCCGTCATTCCAAGGGTGAGAAAACTGAAACTCAGGCAGGTTAAGCTCTTTGTCCAAAGCCACTAAGCCGTAGAACCAGGACTCAAAGCCAGGCTTGTCTGATCCAAAGTCTGGGCTCAGCCCACAGTTCTGGGCTGCTTTTCTGTTGCTAGAGGTTAGCTGGTAGTGGAAAGAAATCCGATTCCACATCAGAATGACCGCACTGAGTCCCAGCCGTGACTTGGAGTAAATTACTTACCTGTCTTCCCTCCTCACTTGTAAATGGGGAGACTGAGACCCATCTTGCTTGCCTGCCTCACAGACTTGTGAGGATCAAAGGCAAAGATTCTTGAAACTGTAACGAGCCTGACAACTGTATGGGATTATAGTAGTGTTCCTGATTAGAGAAGTATGGCCCCATGTCACAGTATCAAAAGACTCATCCTAGGAAAAGTTCGATTGATAGAAGAAAGTAATAAGAATGGTGACATTTTGCCTATGGTTGGTGGGGTATTTGGAAGGGATGGATACTTGTATTTTATATATATAATATATACATATATCATACTACATGATCTTCTTATAAGAAGGGGCATGAGGGTGGGGGTCTAATGTTCTTTGCCCTCGAATCTTGGCAGTGGCTTGCATCTTCCTTGATCAGTGGCACAGGGTGGAAGTCATGCTATGTGACTTGAGTGTTAAGTGAGCCTAGGTCATACAAAGGATACAGCTTGCATCTGGCCCAGGATGCTTGCCCTGGGAACCCTTGGAACCCTGCCACCCTATTGTGAGGAAGCCCTGGTCATGTGGAGAGGACATGTGTGGGTGTTCCAGTCAATAAGTGGCAGCCAGCATCAACCTGCAGACATGTGAACAAATGATTTCAGATTATTCCTGCCCTCAACCTTTTCATCTTTCAGTGAGGCCCCAGACATCATGGAGTAGAGATAAGCTGTCCCCAACTTGTCTGATCTGATTTCCTGAACCGCAGAAACCATGAGGGATAATAAATGATTGTTGTTTCAGGTCACCAAGTTTGGGGTGGTTTGTTACATAGCAATAGATACCTAATGTAGGGAAACGTTAAAACAGGGTTATATGGACTCCCAAGATACATCACAGTTTTCTCTAAGGTTCATTCTGCCAGGGGAACTTTCCATTTAGGATGTTTAATATGGTGCCAGAAGTAGGAGATGTTGAGTCTAGGCCAATCTGGAACCATAGACCTAAGAGATGGACCAGCTGCAAGCCATGGAGGATGGCTAACCAAGCAGGCAGATCAGGGTACTGGATAGGATGACTTTTTACACTGGGATGCTATTCACTTTTTTTTTTTAAAGTGAAAAGAGGTGTTCTTAAAATAGAGTTACTGTGGGACAAAAGGCATAGACAGGGATGTCCTGGACAAACTAGGATTTAGTGACACAGGAACTAGGTTAACCCTGGCGAGATAGTAAGAGGTGATAAGGGTCTGACAGACTGGCCAACCACAGCAGGGAGAAATTGAGAGATCTGGGCAGGGAAGTCTGTGTTTGCAGCAATTCTGAAGTCGCAGGGCTGGGGTGCAGAGGCAGGATTCGTGTTCTGGATGGGGAGAGGGAAGCCCAGTTTTCATGGCAGAAAAGTTAATGGAAAACACATCAGGATTATACTGCTCCAGTGCTGAAACCTCTCTTAACCCAGAGGACAAATTTCAACTCTATTTTCTTGTGAGAAACTCCTTAACTAGAAGTGGAATAAAGAGGAAGAGAGACATAAGAAATCATCTGGAGCTATGGTCCCTAGTCCCCAGGGCCATGGAATGGTACTGGTCCATGGCCTGTTAGGAACCAGGAAGTACAGCAGGAGGTGAGCGGCAGGCAAGTGAGTAAGTGAAGTATCATCTGTATTCACAGCCACTCCCCATTGCTTGCATCACCACATAAGCTCCACCTCCTGCCAGATCAGTGGTGGCATTAGATTCTCGTAGGAGCAGGAACCCTACTGTAAACTGCTCATGCGAGGGATCCAGGTTGCAGGCTCCTTACGAGAATCTAATGCCTGATGATCTGAGGCGGAGCTGAGGCGGTGATGCTAGGGCTGGGAGCAGCTGCAAACACACATTATCATTAGCAGAGAGGTTTGACTGCTCAATAAGTGTAACACACTTGAATCATCCCAAAATCATTGCCCCCACTCCCCCTGTCTGGGGAAAAATTGTCTTCCATGAAACCGGTCCCTGGTGCCAAAAAGGTTGGGGACTGGTGATCTGGAGTATTTGTGTGCACAGAGAGAAGAGGCAGGCAAATAAGAAAGATGGGGGAGAAGGTAGTTCTAGAGGGAGGATATTTTGGGGCAGACTTGAGCTGGGTGCTGGTAGCTCACAGATCCTAAAACTATGAGGATGGGACACCACCTCCAGCCCAACAGCTCCAGGGAATAAGCCTTTAGCAGCTTGTCCAGTCTCTGCCTCATACTCTTCAGAGAATAGGAATTTGTCTGCAAGGGACAGACCACACACAGTCCCCAACCACACCCTTGCCGTCACCCTAAATGACATTGGTGTGGTTCAATTAAAATTTTGCGAGAGGGGAACAGATTACAAGGACATCGTAGTTGTAGATTTCTCCATGAGATGACTTGCTGAAGTACTCAAAGATTCCTTTCTATCAAAAAATAGTGCAATATTTATATAGTCACAGAATAAATAAAGTCTTGACTTGCGCTTTATATTTTACATAGCTCACTCCAGGTAATTTGGGTTCTTTCTGACGTGTGTCTGACAATTATGGCAATTGCTTCTCCTCTGGAGAGTGGAGGGGAGTTTGTCTGCCCGTCTTCTCTCATCTCAGCTTGTGCTCAATGAACTAATCAAGCCTCTCCTTAGGGCTGCCTGAGAATTTCCTGTTTGTTTCCGGGCCCCTTGCCGTCCTATACATTGACACTCCTAAACCCCTGTTTTTATGCCAGATTTGGAATTTCTCACCTCTGTTGTTCAGTGGACGGTTAGTGCTGTTGCATGGAGCAGTGACCTTCAAACTTCTTTGACCACGACTTACGTTACGAAACACTTTTTACATTATGACTCAGTAAATGCATACATTTCAGATTTCACCAAATGTTATTAATGCTCACAAAGCACCCTTCTTTGTATTCTTATGGTTTCCATCACATTCTATTCTGAGCTGTGCTTTCCTATGCTGGGTTATTCTTTTCGATTAAGTGAAAATCAATCAATATAAACTAAAAATCATTAGCCCTGATTAGATACTTTTTAGACTTAAGAAGTTTGATTATGTGTTTACTTGTGAAGGAAAAAAAGAAAAATGAAAGATCTTATGAGTATTTTTAACTCATACTTTTAAAGACAACTATAAAAGCGGAATTAAATTTGGAAATTTTGTAATACCTTTTTAGTATTCTAGGAATGGAATTGATAACCCTGAAGTCCATCACTGAAGTTTTACAAGTCAATTTTCCCATAGGTTTTGAGTATGTTGTATGTATAACATGAAAGTAGGACAGTGCCTGTAGTAGGATTTAAGCAAAATCTCTCCTTCTCCCACCAATACATAAACATGAGCATTTGCCTGTGAGCACACACACATACACAAACAAACATGCACACACACACACACACGCACACTTTCCAAATCTCTCTGGAACTCTTATCAAATACCAGGGTACAGAGCATTTAATTTCCCCATTAGAAGTGTCTAAAAGTCTATTGCTGGGTGAGAAAACACATAACCCATACATTAAAGTGTCATCAGTTTTTTGAAAGCTGTAATAAGATCAGATTATTTTCTATTTCTAGTGTGACATGTCTTTTTATTTTTATTTTTGTTCTACTTCAACTCAAAGGTACTTCACTAAAATTGTCCACAATTGCAAGACATAAAATGAATGTGCCAATACTTTGTCAAGGTTCAAGGTTTTTGTAATGGGGTTGAAATTCTTTTTTTAAATTCAAATTATTATCTAATTGTTCCAGAACCAGTCTTTGAAAATATTTTCTTTTCCTGATCAAATGATTTTGATACATTTGTCAAAAAATCAATTGATTGTATAAATGATGGTCAAATGTTGAACTATCTATTCTCTTATATTGGTCTATTTGTCTATGTTTACACTAATACCGTATGTCTGATTACTGTAATTTGATAATCTTGAGGCCTTCAACTTTGTTATTTTTTTGCAGGATTGCTCTTACCATTCTAGATCCTTTGCATTTCCATAAAAATTTTAGAATCAGCTTGTCAACTTCAACAAATTACCTTGTGATTTTTGTATTAGTCAAGGTTCTCCAAAGAAATAGAACAAATAATATATATATATGTACATACACATGTATATACATATATATGTATAGTTAGAGAGAGAGAGAGAGAGAGAGAGAGAGAGAGAGAGATATTAGTACAAGAGGAGGCTCATGCAATTATGGAGTCTGAGAAGTCTTGCAATATGTCATCTGCCAGCTGGAGAAGCAGGAAAGCTGGTGGTGTAATTTAATTCGAATCCAAATGCCTGAGAACTGGGGGAGGAAGGTGAACATGCTGGTATAAGTCCTGGAGTTGGAAGGCCTGAGAACTAGAAGCTCCAGTGTTAGAAGGCAGGAGAAGATGGCTGTCTCAGCTCAAGAAGAGAGAGAGCAAATTCCTCTTTCCTCTGCCTTTTTCTTCTATCTGGGTCCTCAATGGATTGGATAATGCCCATCCACATTGGTGAGGGTGGATCTTTACTCATGCTACTGATTCAAATGCTAATCTCTTCTGGAGACACCCTCACAGATATGCCTAGAAATAATGTTTCACCAGCTATCTGGGCATTCCTTAACCCAGTCAAGTTGACACATGAGATTAACCACCATAGATTTTGATTAGGGGTGAATTGAAGATATAGATAAGTTGTTAATAGTTTGAGCCTCATTACAGAGATGAACAAACTGGAAGTCAGAGAGCCAAGAAGGGTAAAATACTAGAACTGGAAAAGACATTGGATAAACTAATTTTCTATAGTGGTTCCCTAACTTTGTTGCACATTGGAATCAACTGGGGATCTTTAAACAGCACGTATGTGGTTGTGCCCTGAGATATTCTGATTTAATTGGTCTGGCATGCAACCTGAGTATCAGGATTTTTAAAAGCTGTCCTTTTAAAAGGTGATTCTAATGTGCAGAAAACTTTGGGTAGTACATGAATTTATAGATGTGCAAATTGAGGCCGAGAAATAATGAATGAGTTGCCTAAATTTACAAAACTTACAAATACACTGACTCTAACCCCACTGCTTTCTACGCAATGTCATATGAATATTTGCTGAAAAAATTTGTGTAGACCTTAAAAATCAACCACCACCAAAGCTCTCAACCAGAACTAAGTAGCTGCCACTTTCTTGCCAGCAGAGAATGTTATGTATCTCTTTTGTGTTGTACTGAACAAAATTCTATATACGAATTTCCTCAGGGAAGTAACAAAGAGAAAGAACAGAGAGAGGGGGAAGATTGGAAGAAAAAACAGAAGCATTAGGACCAGGTATGTTATTCCACCCCTGGATGCTAAGTCAATAGGTGTCTTTGTGTTGTCAGTTTTCAAGCTATAAAAACAAAAGACTATTTGGAAGAACACTATGAGGCCTGAAGACTTATGCTCACTGGGTAGAAACACAGAATATCTGATAATATTACTAATTTCAATATTAGCAATTTCTATTTAAATTTCATTTAAAGAAAGCTGCTTTTAAACATCAGAAGCAAAAAGAACATTGCTCAGCATGCACATTTATTTTCTCTCTCTGTGGGATTCAATTTTCTTTTGTTTGGAAAATGGAAATGATAGGACAATAGGTAGAACAACGAATGTTACATAATTTTTAGTTCTTTAAATTGGGGATTTAGAATTTGTAGTGCCATTTTTCCAGCATAAGATTTTTTAAGCTCCTCAAAGGAAAAGGCAACATTTTCCTTACCTGGTATACTCTCATTAGCACAGTGCCAGGCACGAGCAGGGAGTGTTAAATTGAAGTATCTCACTAAAGAAGAAAAACTAAAGGCAGCATTAAAATGTTTCTAGCAAAAGTCCCACAGCTTTTACTTTAAGCATCAGACTGTTCATTTCAAAGCTTCAAAAAAGAAATCCACACTAAACAGAGCTTTCACCTTTAAGCTTCATGTTGAACATCTTTCAAAATAAATGTCACAGTTTCACAATTTTTCTCATTTCAAGGCAGTTCAAGACAAAAGGGGACTGTTCCAATGTACCTATTCATTTCAGATGTTTGAGCTTTGAGGATTTGTTTATGATTATTTGGGTTTTGTCATAAGGCATCTTTCAAGCCGTCTTTCAAGCTGTCTATTGGTCATCCACTCTCAGAATTGCTGTTGCCAATAAAAGACCCATTCTCTTGTTTTTGAAATAGAACCAGTTTGAAAAGAAAATACTGGTGATGTGCCAAAAGCATATTCAGAATCAGTCTGCATATTCCTAAAGCAATAGTAATTTTTTTGAACTGGAGCTGTATGTGGGGTCCACCCGCAAAGCTGTCCTGTTTGGACGGGGGTCAAATGAAGAAAGAGGAGGCAGAAGATCAGCAACATTTTGAAGTTTACTTTGGGGATGGTGGAGGATAAAATGAGACTGCAGATATTTCTTTCTGTTATTTTTATCTCCCAGATTAGAGGAGAAAATCATGATGGAATAAACATATACTTAATACCTAATTTGGGGATTTTTGGAAAACTTAGATCCAAGGGGATGGCTAAGGGAGGGGATGACTGGAGGTGGGGGTGGGGCAGCAGAGAAGGAATCCTTCCCTTTCATTTTTTTGCCAGAAGTTGAATTGTACTCCCTGGCGGTTATCATTAAGAATGCTAGAGAGGTTGGCAAAAAAGCATTTAGAGGAGATAAGGCTTCAGTGGGAGATACAAGCTGCTCTGATCATTTTGATATTGCTGTGGGTAGGTAATTCAAAGGGACTTGTATTGGGAATGGCTTCTACAAAGTTATCGATCTATAATAAAGAGCCAGTCTATCTCTTGATAGTCACTAGATTACCATTTGCTTTCTTAAGGAAGCAAGGGTTTTTAAATCCCCTTTGTCAGATGTGCTGACACAAAGTGCATATCATCTCTTGATCATATTCATAGAGGCACATACTGAAAAGGTCACCCATGATGATGCCACTGACGGTGATACCATTGTCTCACCATCAGAAACGCTATAGATCATATGACTCAATATTCTCTTACATCGAAATTTACTTACACTGCTAGCTTTCAGGCTTTCATCGAATCCCCTTTTGGATGTACCATTTGGGCTAAAAATATGATTCCATGGCAGTGAGCTAGATTTTTAAAACTCAAATTCAGAAGGGTTGCAAACTCAGTTCTAATGCAGTGTAGACTTTGGAATTCACCATATTTGGGTTTGGTTTTGGTCCTACTACTTATTGTCGTGAGACTTGGGATGAAATTTAATGTCATCCTCTGTAAAATGGGGATATGAATACTTACTTCTCAGGGTTACTGTGAGGATTATATAGCACCCAGGACAGTGCCTGCCACATTGTAGGTATTCAATACATAAGAGCTATTATTATTATTATTATTATTCTACTACCACAGGATAACTCTTCGGGGTAATAAATGAACAAGAAATGGTCTTAAATTTAAAAAAAAGGGCTTATGAGTTAACATCCTACAAGTCAAACTTGTAGAATTTAGAATGGTGAATTCTTATAGTGCTCATTATTAAAGTTTGTCTGGGATGTGCTTAGTCATTACTCTCTAATGAGATGAAAGTTACTTTAATTTTATTAATATTGACTTAAATAGGTATTTTGTCACTGAGTTCTATTGAATATTGTAGGAATAATTAGGATTAAGTAAAAAAATATATATAACTTTTTGCTGCTTAGGAATAAAAAGTCCCCTGGAATTGACTCCTGAATGTAAGTTTCTTTCTGGAGAAATTCAAGAAGAGAACTGAGAGTTGTTTAAAAAAAAATAAATTTTAAACCAAAGTTGGACATACCAAATAGCCACAAATTGATGGTCATTCCCTTCTGTGGCAGTGGATGCTTGGCATGGATGGCTTCTATATTCTAGATCATTTCTTTGGGTGGGTTTGGGGGTTAGTGAGGGGTAACCTACGAACATTACTACTGTGGTGCATCGGGTACATTTTTTTTTGGTGAAACTGGGGCTCCCTCAGGAAAAACTCCATCTCATGTGAAGCATGTAAATACAGCTTATTATGAGCCAAAAGAGATCATGAATAAAAAGGAATTTGGGGGGAGATCAGTTATTAAGAATAAAGGGAATGAAATGTTAGAAGGAAGAAGAATAAGCTCCCTTTCAGGATGTTCAACTCCTTGGTAATCAGCAGAAACTCCAATTTATAGTAGAGGTTAAATCCTCTGCTATGAAAGAATGACTTTTTTAAATTTAGCTGTTCCACTGTCGTGCATTATGTTCAACTTTAGAGATCAGATCTGAACTTTTGAGGGCTGAGGATGGGTGATAATAGCACAGGGGGAGGTGGTGATGATGTCTTTTCATGCTCAGTGATGGCTGGCCACCTCTAGGTACCAACGAGGATGCAAGTACGTCCCTGAACAGGTTGCAGGCATTCGCTCACTTAATTCTCACAACAGCCTTAGGAAGAAGGGACTACTATTTATTCCATTTTATGGATGAGGAAACTGAAGCTTAGCGAGCTTAAGTGATAACTTCAAGGTACATTTTTCAGAGATGAGATTAGAACCCAACCTGCCTGCCCTCCAAATCTACTGGCTTTAACCTTGGTCTATTAAACTGTAAGTCAGCATGAGTGGGAGTCTCATCCTTTGGCTGAATGAATGAATACATTCAGCTTGAACAAATACAACTATGTGGAGATCCAGAGCTATGTGGGAAGAACCTGGACAAACTGCCAGCCCCAAAGGGACTAGAGTGAGGTTACCTTAGGATCAGAGGTTTAGGGGCTTGGCCAAGCTCTTTAGTGCTTCTGCTAAGGTCAGACAGATGGGAGACTGTGCGGATTGCTCTTTGCCACTTACTAGCTGTGTGGTCTTAGAGAAGTCAAATAAGCTCTCTGAGCCTCAGTTTCTTATCTGCAATAATATGGTGGGTAAGAGCCCTTGCCTATAGTAGAGTGACTTTTGCTGCTCAGCATCCATCAACTCTTCTCCTGTCAAAGGGTCCCAAATTTCTCTTAGGGTTCTGCTCTCTACCCTATTTTCAGTTCCCATGCTCTGGGTGCCCTTGTATGTGACTCAGATCTAGTCATTAAGAATGTCGTATTACTGTGGCCACAGAAATCTGACCCAGTGAGAGTCAATGAGATGCAATGAGACTTTGGCCCAGGCTCTAGGGAAAGCATTCATTGCTGAGAATGAAGCAAACACAGAGGAAGTCAGAGTCCCAAGACATAAAGGGAGAAACAATACCATTTGGGACCCTGAATCAAACTGTATCTGAAGCCCAGCTTATCCCGGGTTTTTTCAGTTAAATAAGTAGTTGCTTGGAGAATTGCAACTGAAAATGTCCTAACTGTCCTATACAGTTGTTGTGGGGATAAAAGATGGTTTTGTATAATAGACACTTAACAAAGTTTCTGACACATATCAAATGCACAACAATATTAGCTACTTTAATTTTTCTCAGTCTAAGCTTATACTTTGGGAATTTAACCAGTTTTATACTTTCATTTTTTTCTTTTATACATGTTCTGATTTTCTTTAGGTTTTAGTAATATTCTTTATTCAACAACTAGTGTTACGGCTAACAAACATAAAAGATGCAGTAATCACATATGTAAATAGAAATAAGATTAACTGTCTGGCTAGAGTCTATAATTATATTTTATTCCTGAAATCAACCAGACAATATTATCAAAAATCTTTAAAAAATTTCCATTGTTTTTGATTCAGAAATTCACTTGTGACATTCTCCCTTATAAAAGCTACATAAAATTCAAACGAAGATTTGTGTATCACGACATTATTCATAACATGAAAAATTGAAAAAAAACCCTCAATTGTTGAACAGCAGGGGAATGGCTAAAAAATTTATAAGCCATTGATAGAACTGAATATTGTATACTTATTAAATAAAGATATTTACAAAGAGCTGTTTATAACAAGGAAAATGAACATGGTATACTGTTAAATGAAAAAGAGGTACTGAAGGTACACATACTATGAATTTAGTCATGCAAGATATTTTATGTATATTGTATTATGCATACACGTAAAAATGAAAGAAAACACCATAAGTATTTTTCAGAGATTTGGAGTGCCAGGCATGTGCTACACGTCCTGTAAAAGCTAAAATTTGCTGTCTTTTGTGTCAAAGTGATGACTTAGGCTGTTAAGATGTATGAACAGCTATATCTAGGAAAAATATTTGAGTTGTTGAACCAGGGGCCCAATACAGGCATCATCTATCAGTTTTCTCTGGCAGAGATTTAAAGGAAACAAGCTGAAGAACATTTTCCCAGACAGTCAGAGGAAGTGTGGAATCAGGATCCCTCCTATATGGTATTCCTCTTACCCACTGCATTTCCCTCTTTCAGCCTCCACTTAAAAATGGAACTGTTGTGCACTGTTGATGGGAATGTAAAATGGTGCAGCCCCTGCCTAGTGGAAAGTAGCATGGTGGTTCTTCAGAAAAGTAAAAATAGAATTACCATATGATCCAGCAAGTCCACTTCTGGGTATACATTCAAAAGAATTGAAAGCGGGTCCTTAGTGAGATATTTGTACTCCCATGTTCATAGCAGCACTATAACAATAACCAAAATGTAGAAGCAGCCCAAGTGTTCATGGATGGATTAATGGATAAACAAAATGTGGTATCTACATACACTGGAATATTATTCAGCTTTAAAAAGGAAGGAAATTCTGTCACATGCTACAACATGGATAATCTTGAGGACATTAAGTGAAATAAGCCATTTAAATGAAATAAGCCAGCCAAAAAAGGGACAAATATTGTATAATACCACAAATATGAGATTCCTAGAGTAGTTAAATTCATAGAGAGAGAAAAATGGAGTGGTGGTTGCCAGGGGGTGGGGAGGGAGGAATATAGAGCTATTGATTAATGGGTATAGACTGTCAGTTTTGCAAGATGAAAAGGGTTTGGAAAAGGATGGTAGTGATGGTTGCACAATGATATCAATGTGCTTGATGCCACTGACTGGACTCTTGAAAATGGTTAAGATAGTAAATTTTACATTATATGTATTTTACCATAATAAAAAAAATAGAAAAACAAATGTAACTGTTGGATTGGTCAATTCTCCAGGTCAATATTAGGATAGGTACTCCCCAGGGGAACTTCTTACCCTAATATTGTTAAACAAAACAAAAACAACACCCTTGTTTTCTAGTTCGTTATCATTGGAATGTTTGCAACTCTACTCTCTTCAGTAACAATAGCTACCATTTATTGGGTACCCTTTTAATATTAGATCTAGTGTTTGGTACTCTATATATTTCATATAATGTAACATAATGTGAGTTAGATATTATCATCCTGTTTTGCAAAAAAGGAAAAAGGCTTAGGAGGAGTAAATAGCTTTCCCAAAGGCATGTGGCCAGTGACTATGAGAGGCAGGCTGTGGACCCTGGTTTATCTGACTCTGGCTGCATCTTCCTGAGCCACTCTGTTCTCTTGTGGGTTCCAGGGCCCAGCTTGCCTCTACAGTATCAAGCCTTCTAATAGTCCAAGGGTTTGGGCCTGGAATTACTCCCATAGTCATCTGTCTTAGGATCCCCTGCCCTTCCTGGTCACTATCATGGCAGCTGCCCCAAGGGCCAGTTGCCTGAGAGCAATGTACTGATGCCACCTTATCCAAGACAGAGGAGGGGCTCTTCTAGGTCCACTTGCTCCTGCTGCTCAGGGACAGGGAGATATTTCCCTGGCTTCTTAAGCTCATGTATGACCATGGGTTAAAGCAGTTGTCAAGGACAGTCATTCAGTCATTCACTCACTTAAATGTTGAGCTGCTATCCTGTTTTGGGTACTGTTCTATGTGCTGAAGATTCAGAGGTGACTAAGGAAGAATGGCCCCTGAACTTCTAGAACTTACACTCTGGTGTGATCAACAGAAATAGTCATATAAACAGAGACACAATTAAAATACTTTCAGATGGTGGCAAGCTCTAAAAGGAAAAGTAAACATTAAAGAGCAAGTTAGGACAGAGGTACTACTGTAACCGGAGTGATAAGGGAAGGAGGGGTATCTGAAAGAAGAAATGAATAATGAGATGGAGCCAGCCATATGACTACTGGAAGGAAGAACATTTCAGGCTGAGGGAACAGCACATGCAAAGACCCTGAGGTTGAAATGAGCTTGGCATGTTCAAGTTAGAGGACAGAAGCTGTTTGGCTGGAGCAGAGTGAGTGAGGACAACCAGTAAGGGCTGAGGTTGAAGGCAGGTGAAGCTTGGTGAATGATAAATATTTTACTCATGGCAAGGAATTTGGGTTTTATTCAAAGTGTGCCAGGAGGCCACTGGAAGTTTCTAAGCCAAGGAGGGGCCATCTCTGATTTAGGTCAAGAGTGGAACAGAGCTACCAGCTAGGAGGCTATTGCCAAGGTCCAGGGGTGGGATGATGGTGGCTGGGACAGCTTGCCTTGGGAGCAGGACTCTCTTTCCCTGGGGTGACTGTCTCCTTCTGAGCCAGCAATTCTGAAGCTTTTTTCTCCTTCCTGTACTCCTGGATGCTGGGCAGGATGGAGCAAACCCTCTACCTCAAGTCTGCACCCTTTCTCCTTCTCTCTGGGCCTCATGGTGGTCCAAATGGGCCCAGCTCTGGGCAAGATGCCCCGTATCAAGCTCCTTCATGTCCCCCTTGTGGAGCCCCATGGCTGTGGAGTTCAGCAGACCCTGCTAACCAGAATGTCCCTCTTGGTCCCTAAATAGATTAGGGTTTGCACGCCCACTAGGCTCTTTAAGTGCCCCATTTTGTTACATGTGTTCAACTCCAGAATTAGCATGCCAGTAGAAAACACAACAGCAATAACAACCACAAAACAACTTTCAATGGCTTATTAAAAGGAAAATAAAAAGATTTCCAAAGATTTTTGGATAACAGATCGCTCTTCTTAAACACAGCTTGATGAGTTAAGTGCAAATGAATCAGAAACATGTGCATTGGCTTTCTCTTTGCAGGCACTTGGGTTTAAAAATGAAACAGGGGTTAGGGGAATGAGGGACAGCATGGCTGGCTGGGTTTTGCAAAGACCTGAATGAGAACTTCACAGAATGGAGGGCCTCAAACATGGTGTGCAATTTTCCTCTACTCTAATTTCTTTCATCCCCATATTGTGAGAGCTGCTCCATATATGTGGCAATCTGCTGCATTTTTCTTGCAGACACTATGTTCCTGGTATTCCTCGTTTCCTTGCCAAAGGCCTTGTTATGCTGTGGGTTAAAACTATGCTTCACCAAAACCATTTTGACTTAAACATCCCAAGAAGTTCACAGACATTTTTTCTCACGGAATCCAGGCTTTCGAAGGCAAGAGCTGATTCTATGTTTTAGGCAAGCAGCAAGCAGTCTTATGTTGAGAAAGGGCACTGTTATGGTACCATGCACAAACTTATATGAGCTCCATGACCTTGGGCAAGTCAGTACTTATAATATCTCAATCTCAGCTTTTTCATCTGCAAAACAGGGGACAACTTCTTCCTTATCTGCTTCCAAGAAGCTGTTTGGGAGGGCTGTGTAAATCGCAGAACACATATAAATAAAATGAATAATTACAATGAATACACCAGACAGGTTATGAATGGCTTTACGATGATAATGAATGAAAGGTTATGAATGGCTTTCAACCTACCTGGAAGTGAAACGTGGCAGAGAGAACAGTGAAATGAATTTGTGTTCTCCTCTTATCTTTTATGCTGAGGGAGGGTCAGGTTGGAATCTGAGTTGGAATGAGATGATTAGAGAAGAGGGGAAAGAAAGCATTGCTTCCTGTCCATATTGCATGGCTGTTATGATTTAGAACTCTAGAATTTTAGGGCTTGGAGAACATCTTATTAAGCTCTTTATTTCATATTTCATATTTGAGAAATATGAAATATGAGGGTCAGAGGAGGAAACGACTGGCCAGGTTGTATGACTACCTACTAAAACTGTCATGATGCCTGCAACTGGGAGAATAAGGTACATTCTTAATGGTGGGAATGCCACAAGAAATGCGGGCCAGTTATTTTTAAAGCATTTTCTGATTATCATGTATTTTTTATTATTTTGAAAAAATCTCCAGGGTTTAGCAAAGATATTTCATAAAATAGTTTGTAGATATTTAATAAAAATTTTCAGACTGAGACAATGAGTGAAGAATGCCAGGTAGGAGTGGGAGGAATAGAAAATAAAGGGAAAGCATGATTCCCGTCCTGGAAGAGCTTACAGTCCAGCTGTGGAAACAAGATGTATATGAAAAAACCTTGGGTGCATTGCAAGTGAAAGCAAAGTGACGCCATGCATGTAAGTGTAGGTGGAGAGAAATAAGGCTTTCTTTCTAAAGGAAGACAGACTTTTAAAGAAAATGGGACAATTCAAGACACACCTCGGTATTGATGTGATAGACCTGCAGTTGTTCTCGGTCATTAACCCCGCCTTGAGTAAGTGGGCTTATGACTCAGGCCAGGACAGTCACTCCAGGGCAACATTCTGATTTCAGCTCTTGATACAGGATGGGCATGTAACCTTGTAACAGGACCAGCCTAGCTCTTCCATGTTATTTGGTATATGCACAATGGAGAAAAAGAGAGTCTTTTTTCCATTTGGATTATTAGCCCAAAGCACGTAGACTTGGAACAGTCAGTGGCCTTCTCTCCCAACATGCAGAGAGATACTGGGAATGATGCCAATGGACAGTCAAAAGTAGATTCAAGAGAAGGAGAAAGGAGCAGATATAATGATGTATTTTAAGTCCCTGGATTCGGTTATGCTTTAAGTCCATCCCTGGACATCCAATTGCATGAGCCAATAAAGTTTTTTTCTCTAAAAGAGTTTCTGTCACTTTTATTCAAAAACATTGAATACAATTGATAAGGAGCTTGATCTGTTAGTATGGGGTGGTGAAGCTGTGTGAGCTGAGGAAGGTGAATGGGTTATCCGTGGAAGCCCGCGATGTTGGGGGTTTAGGTTTGAGTGCTGAGTCACGAAGGAGAGTGGGTGGTTACTTCGGTCTTCCCTGGAAAGTAGGAAAGGCCACCCTCCCGTCTCCTCACTTACCCGGTGTGTCCTCTGCTTGCTGACCTCAGTGCCTGACAGAGCCACCACTGCCGTCTGCTATTGGGATGAAGTCAGTTCTCGGTGGGACACCAGCACTGCTGAGTACCGGATATAAAAGGACTGTGCATGCAAATATGAATACATTTATTTTCTTTGCTTTGGCAGTTTTTAGACTGAACTCTTCTAATACTCTCTTGAGAATCTCGAAGAGGGAACTGGAGTGTATAGTGTATAGTATTTCCTAAACATCTTTGCTCAAAGACCTCTTTATTTTGTTTTACTTTGGAGATATTCATCAGAACATCCCTCAATAGGCCTTGGGGGAAGGCATTCTTTCCCCAGAAGACCCTGGCAAAGTAACATATTACTTGGGGAAAGTACTGCATTATTGTCATCTCTCTTCCTTCCAGAAAGCACTGGAGATAGGAGGTGAGAAGAGTGGGAATGCAAAGTGAAGAGACCAAGAATGAGAAGAGAGGAGGAAAGAAGAGTGTTGGACCAGTTCAGAAACTAGGATGAGGGAAGCAGTGACCGCTGAGTGAAAGACCAGGCACAGAATTTGGTAACCAATGCAGAAGGCAGAAAAGGTCAGGATGAGTCCCTCTCCTAAATTAACAATACACCCCTCTAACACTCTCGAGCTTTGTGGCTCTTACCTACTACACACAGGAAAAATGGTTAATTGGGGGAGACAAAGAATTTCTTTTTCTTTTTAGTGCTGGACACTAAGAAAAAAATTGGTCCTTATATAAGGCACATTGAATAATATAATGGATAGTTGTCAGCAGCAAATTTACAAAAGATGCAGAAACATTCTTCCTGTGGCTGCTTCATCTATTGACACCCAACAAAAACCAAGGACAGTATGAAATCAGAGCTCTTTTTGGGAATGTCTACAGTGAATTAAGGTCACGCAGCCTGACACATGGCTTAGGTGATCTCAACTCATATAGGGATAGACAGGGCCTGGGGACTGTGGGAGGGACAGCTAGCAAGTTGACCCAGTGGAAACCACCAATGTGCACAGAATAGTTATCACCTTAGTTAACTGCTACTAGAGAAAGCTGAGAATAGGATTCTGAGTGAAAGGTCGGTGAAGATAGGGCTGGGGCACTGGGGGAGCGTTAGGGGGAGGGTAGTGCTGTTTACTCTGAAAAAACCCAAAGTACTTGTAGAGGGAAAGGAGAGTACTAATGGGTTTCCTGGGTTCCCAACAAGAGAAACCACAGAAGACGGACTATGAGTCATGCACGGGAATTTCGAGGCCACCATTACCAGCCTAATGTATACTGTCATTTTTCTAAGGTAAGACAGTGGCAGAGCTAAGGTTAGAATTCAAACCGGCAGACTCCAAGTTCAGTGCTCTATGTCACTGTGCTGAAGAGCTGTGAGCGTGGGAGAGTTGTCTCGCTATCCTGAGAACTTGTTGACTTTGAGGGAGCTGAAAAGCACAGGGAAGATTAGATATGCTTGGGACATTTCCCCAAATCAACAGAAAAGGAGGAAAGAGAGTGTATGTAGACTGCAATCTTTTTGAAATTTGCTTCTGGTGTCTTAATGAGCTCCTGAAAACCAGAGCTGCTGGAAAATACTGAGAATCCTCTAAGTTTGGGAGATCTAAGAGGCAGAGAAGGCTTAGGATGCACGACAGACGCCGGTGCCAGGCGGGGCAGGCATGCAGCCAAAAGGCCTGGCTGTTCATATTTCAGAAAAAAGGCAACGATATCGATGGAATCCTTCTGCAGAGGAAAAGAGGCTCCAGCATATTGAATAAGTTACACAGCTCGGCTTCTTTAGAGACAACATAAATCTGCTGTGGTCACTTGACCTCATTCTGTGGCTTTCCCATCATGGATTTTACCCACATCTACCAATTCTTTTCCCAGAGGGCCCCAGCATCTTTCTGCCACCACGTCTGGTGGACAGCTCCTACAGGAACCCGGTTTTCTATCCCCATCCTTAGTGGGACTATAGTACTGTATTACCTGGCTGGAGGGGGGAAAATCCCTCCTAAGACTCTTTCTCTCGTCTTTTCCTTGCCCTCTTTGACTTTTACAAAACATAATGTCTCACAGAGGCAATGGCAGTCTCAGAGGTCAGACTTACATCGTTAGCTGGCCCCTCCAAGGGGTCTTTTAGTCTAGAACTGTTGTAAGACCTTTGGGATGAAGGTTAAGGTACAACTGCAGGTATCAGAGGAACTATGACAAATGAGAATGGTGTCAAGAGAGACTGTCCAAATAAACAGTTGGATGCTTGGAAGTACAGCCTGAAGACCTCAGATCTTTCTTTCCCCTCTGTTTTTTTTTCTCCTCCCCCAAACAGAAGATTAAGTTTGCTGTGAACATGAGCTGATGAAAAGAATTCAAATAGTGCTTTGAATAGGACCCCAGTCAGACACACAGGAGAGCTACAAATTGCTTTTGGAGACACCAGTCTCCCTTTACAGAAAGTTAGCAGAAAGCCCACATATCTTCTTTCTATAAGGTACTAACTTGTAAATTAACCTTTAATGGTGTATAAATGATGTTCTGAAAGAACTGCTTATGCAGCTATATTTATGATCTAGAAAATTGCAAATATTTACAAGATTATAGGTGTTAATGGTCTGTCAAAAATGTTTGTATATTGTACATACATTAAACCCCGGTTTCAGACCACCCTGGTATAAAAGACCACCACTCTCTAGTCCCATATAGTGTTTCACTTTGATTCCATATATGCCAATCCCTATAATTAGCCTGCTCCCTAATATAGATCAAGTCCACTTTATAGAGAATTCTCCCGATAGTTTTCATTTAGTTTAAATCCAGTACCCAGGCTGCCTATGTAAACTGTTTGCTAAATGGCCCGGGATGGCCAATCGATCTTATGTCAGCAAGGCCCTGTGAACTTGTCCATCTTGTTTCTGAGTTGGCCCCACTATAGGGCCTAAGCGCCCCTTGTATGATTGCTTTCTGGAAGTAAAATTAAGCATATATGCATGCTCCCCTGACTCAGCCCCTCTGCTGATGTTTGGTCATTCCAGCACAAATGTACATAAGCCACAGACATAATTCATTTCAAAGAGCTGCTTAATGTTACGACAGCACCTTAACCATGGTGCTTGACAATGGGCAAGGATCTCAGACAAAGGGGAGGGAAATCTCCTTTCTGCTGTCATTGTTACACCTACTGTGGCTCTTTTCTCTGAACTATCTTGCTGTGTTACTGTTCCGTGAGGGGGTATGGCAGGAAGAAAATGAATAAAGGTCGCAGGTTGTTTTGAAATGGTTCTTCCATCCTAGTTTATTATTTCATTTGCAAATTCTCATTAATGTCTAACTGTTTCCATGGCTGTCTCAAGATGATCACTCTCCTGGGGCATTTGCCAGAGCTCTGTCTGCCTCATAGGAATTTATAGAGCAAGCTTATTTTCAAATGCTACGAAAGGAGCTGCCCTGCCACCTACTCTGCTAAAAACATGCGGGGATATGGTTGCCGAAAGTCTTGACGTGAAAAAAGAGTAACTTTTTGAATTTCTATATAAATCCCTAAATAGTCAACCCCTCCCGCCCCGCTCCTCCATCCCACCCTCACAAGCAGCAGGAAAATAATAAAATCAATTTTCCCTTAAGCCCTTTAACAAGCCCTGACTACATACACTTAATTTTCTCGAAAATAAAATAGGTGTTTGGGTGGCTGCGACGGATTGAAACCATTGAAGTCACCGCAGAGATCTAAATGGAACAGGCTGACTGGCTTCAGGCTCCAGCTGAGGAGCAGAATGCCCCCAGGACAAGGGGCGAGGCGGTGACTGTCCTGAGGAATCAGAAACTCTGTGCTGGGGAGAGAGCGGCGGCCCATTCAGTCCTCTTTCACTTCTGAGGTGATTCTCAGAGCCGCCAAGTCTGCTGATCTGCCTAGTATTTGGGAAACGCTTGTTAAATTGACATTAGGATTCCCGGAGGGCTTGGATCTAGAGAATTCCACTGGACTGTTCTGGAAGTCTCCCCACCTTGAAATGGCCTTCAGATCCCTTAGGCTAATGATTCCCCACCTGGGATTCTGACCCTTGGGGACCCAAGCAGGGAGAAATGGGCTTCTCTGACATATTCCCAACAAGTCAGAAACATTCACTGGAGTTATCACGGTAACTGGGTTCAAATTGTGACGGAGAACTAAAATATGTATTTTTTTCTTTTAACTTAAATGCTATCAACTCAATGTGTTTGTGTTGGTTTTCTTACATTGGCAGTTTTTGATTAATAACAAAATGAGGAAATTATTTCTCAACGACTGCATCTGGTGTATAGACAATATCGTTCAGCATGTGGTATCTGGGAGGAAAGGAAAGTGACGGGGTCTATGCCCGTGAAAAGCAGGGAGCCCCCACTTTAGGGGTGGAGGCTACCGAGCACCAGGTCACCACCTTTTTATTCAGGTGCCTGATGAGAAAACTGTAAACACAAGATGCAGATCCCATTAAGGGACAGATTCCGATGTCTGCTCAATTACCTTTTATGTTTATCTAGGAGAACAAATGGCCAAAGAGCCACTGTACTGTACCTGCATGCTCTCAAAAGAGGAATAAGTTTGCCTTCTCCCTTATTCAGGAAGTGGTCCTCTTTTGTGCAGAATAAGCTCATATTAAAATTAGGAAGCCACCCAGTGCCAGGCAGGTGAGATTGCTTGGACCTGGCTGTTCCCTAGTGTTGTCTGAGAGGGGACCGGCTGGAGCAGTCGCGCAAACAGTGGTGCTTTTACTGCGCCTGTTGTGGCTGGCAGGGTCTGGGAGGGATTCATCAATTGTTTCAAACAATTTTTTTTTAACATTACGGGTTTGGCAAAACCCCAGGCATACTTGACCAAGTGCTTTTTCCCTTCATTTTTAAATCCCATGTGTATTTCAAATGCAATCCGTATGTTACTGATTCATTTACACTTAACTCATCAAAAATGCTGGTTGGGATGAATTAGTTGATGCCCAGGGAGACGTATGGTCCTTTTTTAAAGGAGATGTTAGAAACTTTTTCTCCATCCCATCCCTCTTTGCCAAATGCAGTTCAAAGCGAATCAGCCTCCCCACCTCACCCCACCAATTTTTAATAACATTAGAAAAGGCAATTCCAAGGAGTCTTAAATTTGGGGAAATTTTTCATTCCACTCTCTTTCATTTAAAAATCTTGTGTATTTTAAGGGAAATCTAATCCATATGCTTCTGATTCATTTACACTTAAATCATTAGAATGTTGTTTTGAACAAGCCACTTGGTGACCAGAAATGAGTATGAGACTTCTTTTATTATTATTTCTTCAAGCTCTTTTCTGCAAAACAGGAAGTCACATTGGAAAAGCCGAATACCCAAAAGTTTAAATTTGGTACGATAATTCTGAGGCCTCCATGGCTTAGACGAATCTATTTTTGCCTATCCTCACATGGAACCCAGTGCAGCTCTCTGCTGGGATGGCAGATGTATGCTCATAATTGCATGTAATCAGCTAAATTGCATCTGCGAGTAAGTTACTTCCTTTGAGTAATTTGAATGGAGTGTGTGTGTGCATGTGCGTGTGTTTGGGGGGAGGAATACCAAATCTTTTGGACCCTAAATGTACCCAGTAGAACGGGACTGAAAAAGAAATTGCATGCTGAGAAACAGGAGAGAACTGACTTGAAACTGTTTATATATTTGTCACAAGCATTAATGGGAAACACATGGGATATGGTTTCCTTTAACTAGCACTAGTTAAGGACTAGTTAAGGTCATTGAACTAGTGCCATCATGCTCACTGATAAACTGGAAGGGCAAATTGTTTCTGTCTCCTTTTTCTCTGTCCCCTGTGATGACAGATGCTGATGAACTTCATTCTCTTTTTTATCCTTTTTGTTTCCCTTTCCTGAATCTCACAGTAGCTCATGGTATAAATTCTACTGGGAATGTCTCTCTTCCCTAAACCTTTCATTTTACAGAGGAGGAAACAGAAGTCTAAGAGTCAATGACAAAACGGGGACAAGGACACAGAAATTGTTCTCCCCACATTGGGCACTTTCACCACTTTGCCCTAATAGTAGTTATTAAAAATCAAACGCCTGTATAAAGAGATTGGCACATCATGTACATTCATCTCTTCCAATCCTTAAAACAGCCCTAATGTAGCAGGCACCATGGCTCATTTTTTAGATGCAGAAGTGGTGATGATGAGCGAAATCACAGAGTTCATAAATAGAAGAGCCAGGATGAGTCCTGACATGGCCTCGCACGGAAGCAGCTGTTACTTAACGTTTCTGTGTCTTCCTTCCCTCAAAAATGAGGATAACAATATACCTATATGATGGAGCTGTCCTGAAGATTACTTAAGACACTCCATGTCACAGTGTCTGGATACTGTAAGCACTCAACAAATCATAGCTCGTACTCTTTCTACTCTTCTATACAGACACTCCATATCTTTAATATTATGCTTTGGAAATTTCATCAGGGCAAAGGAACATCTCTACCATTTTATGAATAAAGAGGCCAGTAGTAGCTGCTATGGGTCAGATAATCTGTATATATCCTGAAGTCCTATCTCTCGGCTGGCCTCCTACTCCAAATCCCACCCAGCGGTGGACAGGCTCTGTGTGCACATAGTTCTGCTGCAGAAAGCATGTGGCGTTAGCATCTTCCCAGCATAGAACCCTGAATAAAACTCTCACACCTGTGGGAATACGACAGCAAAATGGAGACAACTTACAGGGAAAAAATAGCATTACAGCAACCATTTACTAATGTTGTTATTATTTTTACTTCTGGAGCCTAGTGTTGTCTTTAAAATACAATTTTTAAGCCATAGTAGGACGTTAACATTTCTAGTTTGGACCATGGGTCATGAAAGTTCCTACAAGTTCACCTCACAGGTAAAGCCATCTGGGCCCCATTAGAAATGGGGAATGGATATTTCATGACAAATAAAAATACGATATCATTTTAATAAAATCAAGTGCAAGTGAACATGGAGGAAAGAAAGAGCTGAATGTGTAAGTCCTTACAGAGCAGCTCTCACTCTGGCTGAAATTCTAAACCTCCAAGAGAAGAGCCTGTTAGCAGCCTTGTCCTCAATCTGCTACAGAAGCTGGTGTTAATGTCTAGATCTTTCTTGTATCCTAGTGGAGGAATGATCAGGAGGCTCCCAGGGTAGCATATGACTAGAGACAGGAAGTCGCTGACAAAGTGCTCTTGGAAGGGGCAGGGGTTGGTGGGAGGCAAGGAGAAGAGAAGCCTTCTCAGGTAAGGCAATCAGCACGTGCTTCCCCTTTGATTCCAAAATCCTCTCCCGGAGCTCTGGATACTGCTTGAGAAAACCCATGGCAACCTGTCTTCTAGATCCAGGGTGACACATCTCTTAATACTAATTTCTTAAATTGTCCAAAGGAAACTATGGCTATGGCTGTTTCCACGGTGCCAAACGTCTGGATGAAGGTTGGTGGGAGGCGGTCCCCTGAGCAGGCCTCATGTCCTCACTTGCTGCCCGGAGGGTGGATGACTGTGATTAAATCCACAAGGAGAGAAGCTGAGCGTAGAGTGGAGGGTTTGACACACTGTTGGAAATGCTCCCCCCATGTCATTCAAGTGTCTGCAGGCCTAGGCCCGTGGGATTTACCCACTTTTTGCAGATTCATGAGAAAAACAGACACCCTTAATGTTGAAGGGCCAGTGAATAACCAGGGGTGTGGCTCACCCTGTTAATGCAGCCCTATTGTTTCCAGTTCTGTTTGCAGCCAGAGGCAAGGAGCAGAGGAATCCCATGGGTCTTTAAGGGCTCCAGGATTCAAGGATCTCTGGCCATATCTTAGCCTTCTCATTTCAGCTTTTCTTAGTAGAGAAATGACATCTCTGTCCCCAATACCATTGCATTATCATCATCATCAGCACCACCATCAACATAAAACTATCAAGTGCTTACTATACCCAGGCACCAAACCAAGGATTTTAAGTGATCATTTCATTTAGTCTGCAATAACTTCCTTGAAGTTGGCCCCATCAGAAAACCCTTTTTATAAATCAGGAACCAAATGTTAAGTGGGTTGACCGAGGTTATTAAGATAGCAAGTGACAGATCTGTGACTTGACTTCAAAGCCTATAATGTTGATCAATATGCAGGTAGGTAATCCAGGCCTAATATGAATGAGTGAATGAATAAATAAATAAGCAAATAATTATAAAGGCCTGTTCCAACGATTCACTTCAATGACTCTTGATAATCCTGGGATGTAGTAGCATTTGGCAAAAGAGCTAGACTTGGGTTTGAATTTCAGATGTGCTACTTTCTAGGTACGTGGCTTTAGGCTTTAATTATATCTCTGAACTAAATTTTCTATCTAAAAATGGGGATATTAACCCCTCCATAGATTTGTTATAAACATTCTTATGTGTAATATAAAAAGTGATTGTTTCACAGTGGGTCCTTAATACATGGTACCTATTTTTAAAATTTTAAATGTTTATTTTAATTGATAATTGCATGTGGCCTAAAGCTATCATTCAAGAAAACTATGAGCAGGTCTCACTTTCTGCCCTCTCTCCTCCTATCATTCTTATACCTTGAAAATGTGACACTCCTCTCCTTCTACTCTTTACTCCTAGTTTCACAGCCTCCAATAATTCTCCACCATGAAAAAGCAAACTCGATGAATTCCAGCCTCCTCTCATAGGGCAAGAGAACTAGAAGGGAGTTGGCTTGTGTCTGCCAAGAGGGAAGCGCCTGGGTTTTGAGAGACTAAAAGAAACGGTACGTTTTTCTTATTTTCCAATTTGCAAATAATTATTTCCTTCTAAGCTCACAAATAAGGGATTAAAGTCAATACTTCTCTACTTCCCAATAAAAACACTTGAGTTGAGTTTTTGAAAATGTTTTCATTAATCTTTTCTAACTCCCATCAGGCTGTTTTCAGACTAACTGTAGCGCTAGTGATGTACAATGCTGGACAATGAAGGAGTTCAGAATGGAAATGGATCCTCTTCGGGCTAAATTACTATCTACTCATTTTTCTCCACAGCAATTTTTCAGTCCTACATAAATATCTAATATTAGATTAATGACGCTTAACCAGTAATGAGAAAATGTAACCAAGGTATCTGAATGTTTTAGACTTGATGGTCTTGAATGTCTAAAATTTAACAAGCTTGTGTAAAAGCCGCGTGATATAAAATAGTCCAGTGAAAATTTAACCCATTTACAAAGCATGATTGGGTTACACTGCCACACTGATCTTCTTGCTTTGTAAACAGGCTACTTTTTCACTGGGGTAACATATAGATTAAATTTCCATTAAAAATTAACTACTTCTAAATTTATGCCATTAATTCTGACTTCTTTGGGATACCAAGGAAAAGACAGAAATGTGCATTTTTCTTTTTATAAGTCTGTTTCTAACAATGACCAGCCACTTCTATGTTGCCTGAGCCTAAAGAGAGTAATGAGTGTCCTTTCAGGGGGCAAATTTCTGTGCTTGGTGGATTGTGCTGGTAGAGAGATGAATCCTACATCGCAGGTGTTTGGAGCTGGGCTGTGCCTCAAAGTAGGCAGGAAGCCTAAGAAAAGCTGGGGTGTATGTCCTACCTCCTCTATCCCCTCTGCACCCCAAAGCACCAATGTTCTTTCCAGTGTATTCTATAGCCTCTGGCTCAAGGATCGTGGAGACACCACGACCAGTGTTATCTCCTCAAACATCGTCAATGCAGGGCTGGTTCAAAAGCATCATCTGAGAGTCAAATGGTCATGGTCCAGGGTAGGAGGGAGTGGAGGAAGTCCTTAACACGTTGTCCTTTTCCCCACCCTCAGACACTCCTGCGAATGTTCATCGCCCCTTTCATTGCTCACTCTTCCTCTCGCCAACCCTCTCTGACCGCAGTCATTTAAGCCAAGCCTTACTGTTAATGGATTTCAGAGGCCGGACTGGTCTGGTGGCTGGAGGCAGGAGGTACGGAAGTGGTGAAGGAGCAGGGTCCTTTGTGCCTGAGGGTTGCCATATATTTGCAGCCAGGGCCATAGGATTGGATTCCTCCCTGCCAGAGCACAGGTCCCCCATTCCTGTATCAGTCTCTTTCCTCACCATCCCTTCTCCCTACATCCAGATACCAGGGATCCAGGGCCCATGCTCAGGGGGTCCTCTCTTGATCTCTAGCTCTGTCTTGTGAGGGTTCCATCCCAGAGGGGGCAACATTAGTGGTCTGGGGTGCAGCCAGGAGGGGGCTTTTTCCAAGCTCCCCTGGTGACTCTGATGTGCAGCAGGGGTTGGGGTCCAGCTTGCTTGGACGAATCAAAAGGAGGAGGCTTCTCTCTGAGGACCAGCATGACTTCTGGGGAAATTAGACTGCATGCAGTGCCAAAGGAAAACATCCTGGAGACATAACAAGGGAAAGGGAATACAGGGCAGCTCTGGCTGTGTAAAAGGAGCCCAGTCATTCATATCAGCTGGTGAACATGGATAGTTAACCAACCACCCGCACATAATGTCACACTCAGGCAATGTCATCAGGGCAGCTTTGTTGTAACTTCCATTGGATAAAAACACTAGCATTGATTCATCTACCCTCAGACTCCTATTGGCCACGTAGCACTGTCTGATTGTCATAACTTTTAAAGTCAGTGAAAATATTACAGCTTGCCCTCTCGTAGGTACTGGAGTGCTCCAGAATACTGTAAATTACAAATTACCTGTAATAATGGTGAGGATGGGATAGTGGTTTAGGAAGCCAACGTGCTAAAGAATTGTTCTATTTGCCGTTGCTCCTCTAAACATTTTCTAGTACAGATTCTGGTGCAACACTTTAATTTTCATAAAAGACTATTGAGGTCAGCATTAGAAAAAATTTCAGCAATATTGAATATCTGTTCTCCAAATTCTTGACAGAATATATGACCTTTATAACCTTGAATGTTCCATTGCTCAGTCCTTATAAAAAACACAGTTTTAAGAGATAATATTTCATAGGGCTTGCACAGAAGATATGAAGACACATATGTAAATGCTCAGAGTACAATGTCAGGCACACTGTAAGAGCCCAACCAAAGCAAATCCTTTGATAGTCCTCTAGATGGGGTGATGTTGTCCCTGAATGAAGCCTGACCCTCAGTGAGCCATATACCTGAACTATAGTGTTCTTGCCTCTTGTCCAAATGTTTTTGCTATCCTGGGCATTGTATTTCCACTGGGCTTAAGAATGGTTCAAGAACAATTTACTGTCAAAATTTACTGGTGAATTGATAGAAGCAATGCGTTTTGGGAGGACCCACAGGAGAAATTTCATTTCGGGAGGAGCAGTTGTTTTTCTCCTGAGAATCTAGACTGTTTTGATCTGTTGCCTACCATGAATCATGTTTCCTTCCGCGTTCTGCTGCTAGGAAGTACAGCATTAATTGGTGATCCGTTTTTAGCAATGGTGTAAAACTTTATGGGTGCATTTAGTCTACTGCTGCCACTTCTTGCTTCACCAAATTTCCCTCACTCTTTCTCACTCCAGAGTCCCTCAATTGTTATGTTTATTTTATTATAGTGTATATATTTCAGATTAAAAAGAATAACTTGTAAGAAGTGAGAGGAAAGCAAACCAGCAAACAAATAAATGCAGCTGGTTTAGAAATACATTCAAATAATTCTGTTGCAGATTTAATGCCCTCGTTTTTTCTTTAGTGAAAAGATCATATTATCAAGAGTTTTAGTTGTGGTTCTGTCATTGGTGAGCTGTGTAACTTCGGACAAACCACTTTATTACCCTCAGGTCTTCTGTTTCTTTATCTATAGAGTGAAGAAGGGAAATACGTGATTTTTTAAAGCCCCTTTCAGGGGTAATGGCCTTAGATATATAAAAGGATTTTCTGACCATGTGTGTCATCAACCTGCAAAGGTTCTGAATGGCAGATGGAAGCCAGTTTGTGAGTCTGTGTTCTGTGGTTAAACTGGAGTCTATAATTCACAACAAAATACCTGACCGCTAATTGCCTTGAGACAACTTGGTACCTTCCAAAGAATTTATCATTAATGGATATCTCTGAAATCCATTCTTATCAATATCCTAAGGAGAGTGAGCATTTACCAAATATCTATTTAGTAAGTACACGGAAGGATGAATGAATAGATGAATATATTCTTGAACAGCTTTTCAAATTTAAGATTCTTTTGTAGGGACCCACAGATCTCTTCCTACAGAAGCTAGGAGTACTGGTGGCTTTTTAAAATTCTCTTAACTCTCCTAATAGAACTCACATTTCCATGTTAGTTTTCAAGCTTCATCTGGGGTGGGAGTTGAAACAAGTGAGATAAAGTCAAGTGGTTTATCATTACCATCAAAACAGTAAGTGGAAATGAAAATGGTGCAGTTCTGAGATGGATGCCTAATCTGGAAACTTGGAAAATGGGGAGAAAACCTTTTGGGCAGTGAGAGATTTACACTCTCTGCTAATTGCTTAACCAAATTTTTGCTGATCTATATGCATTCAAGTCAAATGTTGGCCTACCTCAAATAAAACCTGTCCCAAAACAGAGTCTTCATTTTTGAAAAATCAACTACATACATTCAAGTAAGATTTCATTTATCACTTTACTCTCTGCATCAGAGATTGTGTTTTGAGAAGCATTTCTTATAAGTTACAGTTGAAAGATTATTTTACACCATTGCAAGGCTATGCAAACCTCCCGTGTTAAAGGAGATCAATTAAAGAAATACTAAGTAAATACAACTGGGTTTTCTTTGGAAAAGGATGATCAATCTTTTTTTATTATTATTATGAACAAAGCTATCTTTTTTTAATTAGCAAGATTGTATGTGGCTCTGCTGTAAGCAGTTTGAACTCATTTTTGGAAAGAGGTAAAGTATAAATACATTCAATAAATAAAATGATGTGACAGATTTAGTTTGCCCTCCAACTTGTCTGCATGGGAAACATTGCCTAAATTGTCTCAAAGTAATAAAGTTTCAGGTGATAATCAATGATAGTGATACTGTTTTAAATACATGATCAGACGTAATTGTCTATTGTACTGAGAAGGGAAAACTTGGGCTATGTACCATATTTCCTGTATCAACTGTTGGCTTGCTGGCAGCAAATTACTGAGGGTATGCCTTTCCCTTTCAGTGGAGAAAAGCTGTGTTATGATGTACAGACGTCATTTGTGTGACATATTGCAACTAAGTGCTTAAGAAAAAAATACTCTGTGAGCAGAAATTGATATCGATTCACCATCTTGAATAATACCAGGCTTCCTAGATTAATGACATAATAATTATGTTTTTATTTCTGGATAGGCATATATCAATTAAAGAATGATAAATTCTTGGACAGTGTTCTATCAAAGATTTTTTGTGTAAGACTTCAAAAGCAGAGGCAACCAAAGCAAAAATAGACAAATGGAATTACCTCAAGCTATAAAGCTCCTGCACAGTAAAGGAAACAATCCACAAAGTGAAGAGACAACCCACAGAATGAGAGAAAATATTTGCAAGCTATCCATCTGACAAAGGATTAATAACCAGAAAATATTAAGGAGCTCAAACAACTCAATAGCAAAAAACCAAATAATCCAATTAAAAAATGGGCAAAAGAAGACATACAAATGGCCAACAGGTATATGAAATAATGCTCAACATCACTAATCACCAGAGAAATGCAAGTCAAAACCACAATGAGATATCATCTGACTCCAGTTAAAGTGGCTTTTATCAAAAAAGACAGGCAATAACAGATGCTGGCAAGAATATAGAAAAAGGAAACCCTTATCATTGTTGGTGGGAATGTAAATTAGTACAGCTGCTATGAAGAACAGTATGGAGCTTCCTCAAAAAAACTAAAAATAGAACTACCATATGTCCAGCAATTTCACTACTGGGTATGTATCCACAAGAAAGGAAATCTGCACTGCTATGTTTATTGCAGCACTATTCATGATAGCCAAGATACGGAATCAACCTAAGTGTCCATCAGTGGAGGAATGGATAAAGAAAATGTGATATATATACACAATGGGCTATTATTCAGCCATAAAAAAGAATGAAGTCCTGTCATTTGCGACAATATGGATGGAATTGAAGGCCACTATGTTCAGTGAAACAAGCCAAGCACAGAAAGACAACTATCACATGTCCTCACTCATATGTGGGAGCTAAAAAAGTATATCTCATGAAGATAGAGAGTAGATTGGCAGTTACCAGAGGCCAGGAAGGGGAGGGGTATACGATGACTGAAGGGAAAAAAAAATACACATGTATTTATTACCACTGTACCATACATTCAAAGATGGTAAAGATGGTAAATTATATATGTATATTTTACCTCAACAAAAAATAAAAAATAATTCTTCAAAAATTCCACAGAAGTTTGTTTTTTTCTTGGAAAAAATGCAAACAATGTTGTAGCAGAAAATCCAGAAGCACTGGAAACTGCCCTAATGATTAAATCTCAGTAAGTGCTGCGGGACAAAGTTGGCTTTCCATGTGGAAAAAAGTAAAATCCTCTTCTAATTCATCTCTGTGTGAAAAGCCAACAGACCCAGAATACTGGACAATCCACCCCTCCTCACTGATGTCTAACGATCTCCACTTTTATTTACAGAGCCCTCTACTGGTCCATTGCTGGGACTCTTATCCTACCCCAGCATCCCTGTGATGATACATACTGCTTTAATGAGCATGACTTTGTAAGTCTAGCTCTCTATTCATGGCAAGTTTGCCCAAACTTCATTCCTTTTCAGAATTGTCTTGGCTCCTCTGGGACTTTTGTTCTTCCATATGGAGTTTAGAATCAGCTTGTCAAGTTCTACAAATAATCCTGTTGAGATTTTGATTAGATTTCCTTTAAATGTACAGATGAGAAAATAGTTGACATTTTTATAATTTGGAGACTTACGAGGTGACCATTCATTCAGCGCTACTTTTATGTCTTTCAACAACCTTTTCTCATGAAAATTGCAAAGGTTAGGGTGATCTTAGCTGCAGGAAGTTATTTGCTGAATGATACCCCAAGTTGTTCTAGCTAGACTGTAGGTGACCTGGGAATCGTCAGCTCTATTCCCTGTTGTTCCCACGTGTGAGTATTCTCATTGTCTCCCCTGTCTCTCTTGGTCCTAGTCTGTCCACTGGGATTAAGTTCAATGGGTCATAGTGTTAACTCACTTAATAACGCACTTTTTGGCTGCCTTCCCTTCCGTGGCTCACTTCCTCACTCTCTTCCTCATATTTCCCAGAATCAACTCCTAATAAACCGTATGTACTTTCACCCTGCCTCAGGGACTGCTTCTGGGGAAATCACGACTAGTGTCAAATAGATTTCCAAACAAAATGTAATAAAATATAATTCTCAGCACCTAAAAGCAAAAAACCCCACCAGCAGTGGTAACCTCCAGGTAGAGTCATTCTTGGGAAGAGCATGGGCTTTGGGGACTGAGAGATGCTTGAAGTCTAGCTCTTCTAACTACACTGTATGGCCTCAATCAACCTCTGCCTTCCACCTACATGAAAATGGGAATTGAAGCCTCACGATATTGTTATGGTTATTAAACGATGTGTTCAATCTTGCATTCATTCAACAAATATTTATTTCTCCAGGCATAACATACATAAAGAACATAGTTAGGTAACTGGCATAGACTGGTGTATAATAAATGGAAACTATGATGATTGCTGTACGCTGACAAATGAGAGGCAGAACAAAACTTGGAGAGCTTGTGACAATGGTGATATTTGGTAGTATAAGGTCACTCATCTGCTAGAGAAGAGTCCATTACCTCTCCTTCTGCCTGTGGGTGTTGTGCACCAGGCTTCTCATACTTTGTATCATGGGGTGAGCCTTTGAAGATCGACAGACCTGGGTTCAAGTACCCAGTGCATTAGTTGCATGACCTTGTTAACTGCTCTAAGTCTGTCTGTGGTAAGGTGATCATGATACCTACCAAAAGGATGTGGTGGGGAGTCAATGAAATAATGGACATAAGGGCCAGGCTCCCAGCAATGTTACTTATTTTAACTTCCCTTCCTGTGGATCTCATGGTTGCTGACTACTGAGTACATTGCATCATATTCTTCTGAAATGATAGTGTGCCACATTCAAAGGTATTTAGACAAGTTTGGTTGGAGGACATTGCTCTGTCCAATTCTCCGAAATTAACAGTAGTTAAAACAATATTGCTTTTTATACATTTAATATAGGCAACAAACAGGACCCTGCTATCCATTACCTAAGAAATTTTCTAGAATGTAGCTTGAGAGAAAACATACTAAGGTCAAGTTCGAAATCTGAAAAAATGTAACAATTTTATTCAGTTTTAATAGATAGTATTAAGAAGAAAAGTAAGGGTGGAAAAAAGAGTCTGAGTTTTAGACTCAGACTTGATTTTAATTCTAGTTCTTCCATTTTCTAGTTATGTGTGATCTTGGGCAAAATGATTCCTCTCTGACCTTCAGTTTCTTCTGTGAAATGTAATCCTTATTTTGCAGTGTTATTAATAAGATCAAATCAGTTAATTAGGAAAAATCATGAGTATAAAATGCCCAGTGTAATGCCTGACACATAATAAATATTCACTAATAACAAATAGTAACAATTGCTACTATGTAGCTATTGTATAACTAAAAAATTTTCCTAGTGAGTTTTTTTTGTCATTGTTGTTTGTTTGTTTATTTTTACCTACGGTTGTTAGTCTAAGGCCTGAAATATCTGTGAGAAATCTGTGTTACTTCTAGTATATGTGGGGCTCAACTTTTAAAAGTATAACTTTCAAATGACTTAAAATTTTGTATATTATTTATTAAAATTCTTAAATTTCCTTTCCTGTATCAAGTTCAGACTTGTGCCTTAGCTAACCAAATAACCATTTCAAGTTTTCTTTTTTTTTTTGAGACAGAGTCTCACTTTCTTGCCTGGGGCGAGTGCCGTGGCGTCAGCCTAGCTCACAGCAACCTCACACTCCTGGGCTCAAGCAATCCTCCTGCCTCAGCCTCCCGAGTAGCTGGGACTACAGGCATGCGCCACCATGCCCGGCTAATTTTTTCTATATATTTTTAGCTGTCCAATTAATTTCTTTCTATTTTTGGTAGAGATGGGGGTCTCGCTCTTGCTCAGGCTGGTCCCGAACTCCTGACCTTGAGTGATCCACCCGCCTCAGCCTCCCAGAGTGCTAGGATTACAGGCGTGAGCCACCGGGCCCCCATTTCAAGTTTTCTTTATGTGGTGCTGCTTGTCAATCAGGCTTAGCAGCAATGCCATTGTTGTCTGCAAAGCAGCATTTATTTGTCAATTATCTGAGTAGGTTATTGTATTTTATCTTGTTATTTTATAAAAATGAATGGGAAATTAAAAACTGATAGATGTAATTCTATTGACAAGCATAGATTTAAGAAAGAAACCATTCTACATGCTGAAAGCAGCAAATCTTTAGTCTTGGTTTGATTTTTTTTTTTGACAAAGGCTGGTTTACTGTGTGTTTTCAGTTGAAGAAAAATTAAACAGAACTCTGGGATAAGCTTGAAGCTTGTGCCTAAAAGCCAAGATGTAATTAGGAATTTTATAATACTCTTTCAATTCTGAATGGAAACTCCCTGATAACATGTATGACTACCATTTAACGTTTGTGCAACAGATTTTAGCATAATTATTAGTTACACCTTATATATACACAGCAAAGGAAATGGCCTATGTTTTTAAAAAGTCTAATTGAAAATGGAAGTTTCTTTGCTTCTTTATGGAATTATTACAACTCGCATGATAATACTGATCAAATCAGCTTAAATCAAAGTTCTGATTGGCAATTTCTCATTTTGATTATAAAAAAGGTAACATTTATTATTAACTATTTGTATAGTAGGCTAAACCCTTCAAAGGATAAGCTCCACTAGAGAGAAAAATAGCAAAAGGAGTTCATAAAGAAAATACCGAGAAAAGGCTGGAAAGTAAATGAGTCCAACAAACATATCAGGGCAACTTTGTAACTTAAGCTGTAAGTCATTAACTTAAGCTACAAAAAATAGATCAGTGGATGACATTATAATGTATTTGTTATGGACTTGATCTCTTTGAGGAAATTAATTTCTGGGGAGAAGAACAGATAAAAGGTCTCAGTTCAATCCTCGCTGAAGCCTCTGCCCATGATGCTATATATGAAGTAGGTTTGCTCCAAACAAGCAAATTGGAAGTAGACTTCTATCCAAGTAGCATATATCCCGTTATATTTCTAATGCAGTTTGGAATCACTTTCTTCTTATATGATTAGGGGCAGTGGTGGTGTAGAACAATAGAAAGGTGCAACTTTTATTGCAGGTGTCTATTTCTGGACAAATACATATATCTACAGAAATGCTATCTTGACAGGTAAGACTATTTTATTAATAACTTGATTCAAGGGAGGAGACCCATCTGCTTTTTTCTCTTTGACCTCTTAGTAGGTTGAGGCTGCCTATGTTCTCTTTTAATAAATTGCAACAAAGCTCTCCTATTAAAAGAATCCAAATCCATAAAACATGACTTAGTGCTGTAGCAAAACTACAAAAACCAATTACCAGCACAGCTCCTGCAGGTCTGTGTTAAAATGTCAGAATAAAAGTAGGATCCTCCAGTTTCCTTAGAGAAGTGCTTTTCTCTTGATAGTGCCTCATAGCTCCCACATCTATTTCATTTTCATTTTAATGACATAATTAAAAAGGACTAGAATGGATTCTCTTTTAAAAAATTGTAAATGAAATGATCTTCTCTTGTACAAAGATGAAACAGTATTACTTTATGTGTCTGCTATCAGCTTTAAAATGTTACTGATGAAATTTTAGAATTACAATGAAGTCACTGCTCATACAGGATTTGGGGCTTTAAAGTCAGGATGTAAGGTAAAAATCATCAGTCCTCAAAATTAGCAGTAAAAATTCATTAAATCACCCATAAAATACACTATGGAACCATCTTTCAATGAACTCCAGCACCAGTGTGGCAAGAAAGATCATTGTTGAGCACAGATAAAGTAGTTATCTTGTGTTTAGGGGCCATGAGTTTAGAAAACAAAACATAACAAAATAAAAACAAACCAAAAAACCCTGCTAAACACTAGAATCACTGTCCACTTGACAAGCCCTTCTCTCTGTGAAGATCTGAAATGGCAGAAAAATGCATTACCTAATGAACCAACAGTGACTGTCTGCTGCCTCTCGTGCTGGCAAAAGATCATTGAGTGGGAAGACAGGTAACATTGCTCACATCATTTAACTTTTATTTTTCTTTTCTTTTTTTGCCGAATGTTATATAGGTAAATTTGACTATTGCAAAAATGGACCATTGAGTATTAGAACTTGAAATACAAATAGTGTTTTATAAAGCTATCCCAGCAAATTTCAAGGGGTTACATACAAGTAAGCAATCAGAAAATGTTTGGTAATTCATGTGTTCAATATTATTGAATGCCTCTTTTGGTAAACATATGGAAATTAGAAAAACTTTAATTACTAAGACTAAGGAAATATGTTGAAATTTGAATAAAACAAAAAGTTGGCCATCTGAGTGATCCTTGCCTAAATTAAACCCTTCCAAATGCAAAGCAATTGTTTGTCTATTTTACTGAGGAGTAAACTGGGACAAGCTTCTGAGTGCCAAGGTGGGACTTCTAGGAAGCTTCCTCTCTTGATTCTCCATACCCTGCCAGAACTCTTATCAGTAACTATAAATCTAACTGCTCTACTAAGGTCATCTGGATCCAGCTATGTTCATCCCTTCTCTGCTGGCTGTATGCAGTCTGCCTAGATTTATAGAATGACTCAGCATCTAATTTCAAATATAAAAATCCAAAAATCATAAAGATGAATGGTAACAGTACTCACTCATTCAGCTTCCTCACACTGAGTCTCCACCACTACTGCTGGGCCAGTGGAACCTCCCCGAGGTCCAACACTTCACTCAGGAGCCCCCAGCCCTGAGGAGCCATCACTCTTGGACTTGATTCCCAGCAAAGGAGAACAGGTGCCCTGCAATTCTATTAGCCCAGAGCCAAAAGAAGAGGAACCAGAAAAGAAACCAGCAAAACAAACAAAAACCAAACCACCATCACCACCAACAAAAAACCCTGGCAACATGAAAAAAACAAAATAGTTTGACAGCCCCAAGGGATCACAATAGAGCTATAGTAGTGGACTCCACTCACAAGGAAATTGCCAAATGACAGAAATGGAATTCCGAGTAAGGATGGCCAATAAGATGAATGGCATAGAAGAAAACTGAAAACCAACAAGAAGAAGCAGAAAAAAAAATTTTTCAGGAAATCAGTGAAAAAAATGAAAAAGTCACTAGAGCGCTAGATAACGTAAGAAAGGATATACTAGAACTTAAAGAAATGAAAGAATCATCTGGGGAATTCCAAAACACAGCAGAAAGCTTTAACAACAGGCTTAATCAAGGAGAACAAAGAATCTCAGAGCTTGAAGACAAGGCTCTTGAGATAACCTAGTTATTCAAAGAGACAAGAAGAGCATAAAGAAGTCCAGGCAATCACTGAGAGAGATATGGGACTATGTGAAGTGAACTAACATTTGAATTATAGGTATCCAAGAGGCAGAAGAAAAAAGAGCTAAAAGCACAGGAAACTTATTTGAGGAAATTATTGAGGAAAACTTCCCTGGTATCTCCAGAAATTCAGATGTACAGATACGAGATGGACATTGAAAACCAGGAAGATTCATAGCAAATAGGTCATCTCCAAGACACACAGTAATCAACCTGGCCAAAGTCAAAATGAAGGAGAAAATTCTGCAAGTAGGAAGATGAAAGCATCAAATAACCTACAAAGGAAAATCCATTAGGCAAACTGCAAAATTCTCAGCAGAAACCTTATAAGCCAGAAGGATTGGGGCCCCGTCTTCAATGGACTTAAATAGAACAACTGCCAGCCTAGAATTTTGTATTCTGCAAAACTAAGTTTCACAATTGATGGAGAAATCAAGTCTTCTCCAGACAAGCAAACACTGAGGATATTTGCCATGTTCAGACCTGCCCTACATGAAGTACTCAGAACAGCACCATATAAAAATCACACACCAGATACCCACCAGTGTAAATTCACCTAAAAAACCCCAAAACTCTTATAAAGCAATAGAACAAGAGGTGAAACAAAGCAATAAGGGACTATCCAACAGCATGAACAGACCAACATCCCATGTATCAATGCTATCCATTAATGTTAATGGACTGAATGCTCCTCTCAAAAGACATAGGCTGGCTGAATGGATGAAAAAACACAACCCAAGTATCTGCTGTCTCCAGGAAACACACAAATTTTGAGGTCTGAAAATAACCCATGTTGGCAAAGATTTGGGGAAATAAAAACTTACATGCCCTGCTCAAGGGAATGTAAACTGGTCAGCCATTAGGAGAGCGATTTGGCAATATTTAGTAATATTCATGCAGTATTTACCTTATACCCCAACAATTTTACATCCAGGTAACCTGGAGAAAATTCTGCCCAGGTGCATAAGGCTATAGGGATAATCATTGCAGCATTGTTTTTTATAGCAAAAATTGACTATAACCTAATTGTTTACCAATAGAATGAATAAATAAATAGTAGTATATTCATGCAATGGAATACTATCTAGAGCCAAAACAGCAAATCATAGCCACATATCCATTTGGATAAATCTCAAAAACAATGTTGACTGAAAAAGAATTGCAGAATGGCACATATGTTTTGATATCATTTATGAAAACTTAAAAAATTATGAAGCAATGGTGGATATTGCTCATTGATAGGGGAAAAAATGGATAAACACACAGGACTGTATTTTTGTCTTGGAGAATAATAAAGGAGAATAAAATCAGGAAGGGGGGCATATGAAGATTTAATGACATTTATATTAATTTATTTCCTTAAAATCCATAAAAGTTTGAATCAAATGATGAAAAGCATTAAAATTAGTTAAATGTGAATGATAAGTACATGATTTATTTTCCTCTATATTTAAAATATTTCATACTACTTTCTCTTTTTAATAAAAGAGTTTATGGATATTATACCAAAAATGTCAATCATTGTGTTTGTCTAGTCACAGCTCCTTCATGTGGGCACTGCCCTTGTGTTCATCTGATCCTGTCCCTGCCCACAGCTCTGCTGGAGACACAGCTAACAGAACCAGAGGTGTTTCAGTCTCAGGAATCCCATCCATGTGGTAGCCAGCAGCCTGCCAAGGAAAAAAGATCTGCACCATGTGGATTTCCTTCCTTGGAGTTTGGAATACATGTGGATTTCCCAGGTGGAAAAAGGAGATAAAATGTCCAATCCTCGATGTCTGTGTCTGCCTTTTTGGCTCATATGCAATCTAGAGAGTAAATAGATCAGCATGGTCAACAGGGGTAGGAGATACTATGAGGCCCCAGGGAGAAGACAGCAGCTTTAATTCTTTTTTAAAAAATTGTTGTTTTTTTAGCTCTTTAAATATATAATAGTTGTACATATTTTGGGGGTACATATGATATTTTGATGCATGTATACAATGTGTAATTATCAACTCAGGGTAATTGGGATATTCATCACCCCAAACATTTATCTTTCATTTATGTTGGGAACATTCCAATTCTTCTCTTCTAGCTATTTTGAACTATATGTTATTGTTAAATATAGTCAAATATAAATAATAGTGTTGTGCTATCAAACACTAGATATTTTTCCTTCTCTCTAATTATATTTTTATACCCATTAACCAGCTTCTCTCCATTCCTTATGGAGCTTTACAGTTGAAGCTAACATAAGGGCACTAAGCTTTGTATTCTATTTGTAGATTTCATTAAATATCTACATTCTAACAATTCTCTCCTCCTCATTCCCTTTTAACTTGAGTTCCTGATCCTTGCAGTCTTAAAAAAATTGTTAAGAAAAGATATAATGAAGGAATCTCCGAGTCAATAATCAAAACTAAAGATGAAAACATTTTCAGGGCAAGGGTGGTAGCAAGTAGCTTCTGAAGGCTTAGGAAATTGCCTCTGATCTTTGGCAAGACTCTAAAGGTTTTTTAAAAATTAACTTGAGAAAAAAACCAACTTGTAAACATTCTCAGTCATACCCTGATATCTTTTTCCCACTTCCCACCCCCACTGCTATCTAAATAGAAAGGACCAGTGTTATGCTAGAGATGGTTTGTACCAGTTTGCAAGTGGCAGTTGTTAGATTTTCAGGAATTTATAAGTTATTGTAAATGCAACCATTCTTAAAAATTAAATTATATGAACTCACAGTTAACTTGCATTAAAAACAAAGGAAATAAATACTCAAAACCTATCACTTCCTAATTATTTTGCTGCATTTTGTTATTACCTATGCTTTTTAGGTTATTTGTATGTATTGTATCTGTATGGTGGCAATACCATATAAAGGTGTGCTATTGCAGATCTTCCTAATTCCACGTTTAGTGACATCATGTTGGTAGCTTGAAAATGGCCACGGTGGGAGCATTTACACCACAGAAATGGCAAATACTGCAAACCAGGGCTTGACTTATTGTTTTGTTGTTTTGTAGATTGAAGAAAGTGATGGAGAAAATGTTAATAATGCAGATTAAACAAAAAGGAATGTTCTGTCTATAACTGTCATATTGTGAATAATATGGAAATTTGAGGAAATACTCAACCATATTCAAAAACTATTATCCAATTTAGCAAAGAAGCTGTTCACATTATTGATGAAGAGTGGACCTGTGACATACATCTTTGTCGTTTCACTTTTGTCTTACTCATTAACATAAGCAAAAATATCAACCATGTTTAGATGGAAACAATATTCATTCATCAATTACAGTCATAAGTTGGCTACAGATTTGAGTCCAGCAAAAACCAGTGAAAGTACTCTGTGAGACTCAGTGGGCTAGATAGAATTTACAATAAAGAGTATTGTATGTTTTATCATTATTTGTGAATTGAGTGCTATACATCCATGATATCGGTAAAATTTATAAGAATGCATATATATGCATACTCATATGCACACACACTTCTTTTTCACATGCAGCCTGGAGGGGCCACATTGAAATTATGTAGGAAGTGGAGTTTTTGTAGACATAAAAAGAATAGTAACTTAGTAATTCTAGAGAACTGGGCATGATAAGGAGAGAAGAGGTAGGTGAGGAAAAAAAGCAGCACAAGGTGAGATTTTGTTATATAGAGCAGTAGAGAGAGAGAGAGAAAGATAACATTTTGAGTAGTTACTATAAGGAATTTGGCTAAAGAAGTACTTTAGAACATTTTTCTGTGGAATGTAATATAATTCCCCCTTGAAGGACATCAGTAAAAATTTATATTGTTTTCATCTTTTTAGATGTTTGTATTTTTTTAAATGCATATCTGAACTTAGATCACCCATGAAGCAGTCAGTTATAGCTAGGTTATACTAGTGTCTGATAATAAAATTATTGTTTGGAGGTAATACGGGTTTATTATGAACAAGTTATGCCAAACTGGCTTTCGTTCCTCTTAGGATTGGGTGGTTACACCCAATATATATATTTTAAGAATAACAACAATACAACTATTACTGTTATTAATTATTGTTTTATATTATCAATAGTTTTCTCATATTTTTATATGGATTAATCATCACAACAACCTTAGGAGGCAGATACAAATAACTTATCACATTTTACACATCAGGAACAAATCCAGAGAGGTGGTTTAACTTGCTCCAAAGCACATAGCCTAGAAAGTGTAACCAGGTTAAATTCCAGGCAATCTAGCCCTTGAGGTCACACCATTAGTCAACACTCTAGTGCTACAGAATTGCCAAGCATTAGCAGTATAGTGTAAAGTTAATATTTTGCTTAGTTTCTAAAGGGCACTGATATCAATCTAAAGATAGGTCCCTGTCAGGGTGTTGGAAGCTGCCTGTATTTGATTCTATTGACTGATTCAATAAAAGCATTTACTGAGCATCTGGTTGTTTAAGTGAATGCCACAGACATTTCAGGAGAGACGAAGATGAATAAAACATGATTCCACCTTTGAGGAGCTTAAAATCCAGATATTCAGTATTTTTATCAATCTCTTGAGTGAAGTCAAGAGGCAGGTCAAACTGGGACAGGATTTAAAATAATCCGAATTCAAAAAGCTCCTAATAGTTGCTACTAATATTCTGAAACTAATCAGCGATCCAGGGATAAATGCAAGGGTTTGCACAGTATTCAAAACCAAGTGCATAAATATAGGACTGGAAAAATCTGCTTTTGCAGCAGCTTTTATGTAACATATCTAGAGATTTCAGGATTAACCATGGGACTGAAGAGCTGCTACATTTTTTGATGTGATCTTAGATTCTAGTTATAGAACTGACATGTCCAGGATGAGAGTTTTTTGGTTTTTTTTTTTTTTTTTTCTTGGAGCTCTGTAACGGTCAGCCATCTTAGCAGTATTTTTTTCAGTTCAGGCTGTAACATTTTAAGAGAGATGTAGAAAAATGCAACTGGGACAACTGGAAAAGGATAACTAGACCTATTCGAATGAAGGATGGCTGAAGGAATCGGGGATGTTTAGCCTGGACAGGGAAGACTCTGAGAGTATATGGGATCAGATTCCAAAATATTTGGAGGGTTGTCATGTGGAAGAAGGAGTCAACTTCTTTTGAGCTGCTCCAGAAGGCAAAATCACCAAAAATGACCTGAAGTCATAGGGAGGTTATCTCAGGTTAGCAAAAGAAAGTTTGAGTGTGGAGCTATTAAAAAATGGATGGGGCGACCATGTGAGACAGGGGAAGGGCTTCCAGAGAGGGCTCTGTGAGAAGAACAATGGCTTGGGGTGGGACGCTGAACTGCATCATGGTGAAAGCGTCTTCCAAAATAAAAATCCCATGATTTATGATTTCATAACAGACACAATTCCCTAAACCTTTAGAACACACACACAGCAAGATCATATTTTCCCCAAATATGTGGAATTGGGGGATTATAATTAACAGATGAGTAGCAATTATCTTTATATTCCTCTTAGAAACAAAAGAAGCAGTGACATTTAGGTCATGACAGGAGAAGAAATATGTGAGCTTTGTGCAAAGAAAGCCCATGAACTATGGGCATAAGCCCTGGGAATCCATTCCGTGGAGAACAGGGGACTGTTTTGATATAAAGAAGTGAACAGAGGAGGAATACAAGGTTAACACTGGATGCAACTTTAAATCCTTCAGCACAGTGCCTAGCAGCCATAAAAAAAGCAAACAAAAGTCTGCAAAGCCTTTCCAGAGGCGATGAATAGAAACAGAACAAATCACTCTCCCCTAGATAAACGCTACATCCATGCACCGCCTGCGGGCCACAGACCTCCTCTGCAAAGGGCATTCCAGCCTTCGGGAAGGGGAAGAAAAGGCAACCAGAACAGAGCAAAAAATTCTGGCCCATGGATCTTGAGCTAACTCACACAAACCAAGTTCATACAATCGGCAAGTGGACACTCAGAGACGGAATATTTAAAGAAAATCCCACCAAAAGAGGCCGGGGCAGCCAGTGGAAGAGACTGCTGCTCTAGGCTTGTTGAATACAGGAAGAAAGAAGAAAAGAGACTGACACTGTAACCCAGACAAAGCTCAGTGGAGAGGCAAGATGAGTTTAGGGGAACAGACCTTTGCCAGGACGACAAAAGCCCCAGATAAAATCCTAGCCCCACCACGCAATTTTTAAAAGTTGTTTCTTCCCCTCTAACCAACCAACTTCCACTCGTCTCTAGCTGTTTTTTCTGACTTATTTCATTAACATTTCCTTCTTTTTCTGGATCAGTCAGAGCCCCAGGGAATCTTTCTCTTCCCCCCACCTCACCCCCACCAATGGGGCATTGAATGAGAGCCAGGGTGTTGTCTGTGTAAAGAGAAATTGCAAAACCACAAATTGCAGAAAATGGTTACTGCCAAAAATCGAAAGGAACACACAATATCTCCATGCCTCTTAAAAAGCAATTGCGCATTTTACAGGCCTCTGGATAATTCAGGTTTGTTTGGCAACTTTCTCACCCATACCACCCAGAAGACAATTCTCTTCCACCAGAGGCAGGGGTCCTAAAAAATATGTGTACTTGAAAAGAAACATAAAAATGTGGGTGCAAGTCTTTCCAGAGGACTGATTTGGCCCAATAGGTTTCTATTTTCTTTTGTTGTATTGTATTAATTTTAAGGACCAAAGTTTGCCACTAGGATCCCAGGGACTTCCACTAAAACAGGGAGATTCTCCAATAATCTGTTAAGAATGTCTTTTTTTTTTTTTCAGCATATTATGGGGGTACAGATGTTTAGGTTACGTATGTTGCCCTTGCCCCCCTCCAAGTCCGAGTTTCAAGTGTGTCCATCCCTCGGGTGGTGCGCATTGCACTCTTTGTGTATACATATACCCGTCCCCTCCTCCCTCCCCCCTCCCCCCTGCCCGACATCCAATAGATGTTATTCTTATATGTGCACTTACGTGTTGATCAGTTAATACCAATTTGATGGTGAGTACATGTGAAAACACGAAACAATTTTAGGTGGTAAAATTTTTCCCAAACATTACCTTACGTGATTATCACAACAGCCCTGTGAAGGAGGCAGGGAAAAATGTCTTCCTCCCCGTCCTCCCTCCGCATAAAGATACTTCGAGACTGAGACGTTAACTAACATTCTCAAAATCATACCACTTCTGAGGGAGTGAACTGGGACTTAGCCACAAGCCTGCGGTTTGTACTCCTGAGTTCCCTTCGTCGCTCAGCCCTGTTTCTCTTCGGGAGCACATTTTCCTCACTTAGCTAAGTGTGTCCTCCATCCGTGAGGTTGGGATTGCATGTGTCCCATACACCTTTCCAGGACCTTCCCTTGGAAAGCCTCCTGCCTTTCACTATAGATCTAAGTCCTGTCTGAATGGAGAGCTGATTAGGTCGTTTTCCATTTGTATTGGTTGAATAGTATAATACAATCATCCGTTGGCATTAGGACATAATGCCAACCGCAGAGGGGCTGATCCAGTGTGGCTGCCAAAAGGAGCCCAAGGCACAATTGCCTGGTGATTTTAATGCGTTTCCATGACTCCGAGGGTCGGATCAACCTTCCCCAGTTGCTCAGAGATGGCCTGGGGAGTCGGGCAGACCCATTTTGTCTGAATGATGTAAAATCCCATGCAAGTTTACTTCCCGGAATATATACTAATAAAATAGGTCACCAAGCACTCGGTATGTCCTTGAGAAAAACAAATGTGAAAATATAGCCATCACAAATCGAGCCCTCTAAGCTAAAATAGCCAGCTTCCTTCCTTTTTTTTCCCAATCTGGGAGATGAAGGGTGCTTTCAACTGAAATTTTGATAAAGAGATTGAGGGAATAATATATATGTGTTTAAATTTACATATAATGACTTAAAATGCTCTCTTAAATTGCCCTTCATCTAATTTTCACCATGAACATATACCAGCTATCTTTTAGTATTTAGCATCTTCATATAAAATAGTGGCAAACTTAAATTGGCAGTAACAGTATGATAAAGAGCTACCAAATATGAACATGCAGGAAAGTAAACATGGGCAGTTTCCCCTGAACAGCGCTCCATGTTCAAAAGAAAGAATGCAGTCAAAAATTTACATTTGTACAAACAATATCCTCATGACAGCACATGAAAAGGAAGATTGCTCATAAAATCTAACATGACTTCCTTGGTAAAAGCTGCTTAAAACCTTCATAACATGCAGGTATCTTGATAATGCAATAAAGACCAAAGCAATAATACAGAGATTGACATTTGAAAACATTCCAGTGAATGCATAATACCTTGACGTTAAATCTGGATGATTTTGAGGGTGAGTGAGTGACTCTTGTGCTGATGTTTGAATATTTGGTCTACAGCAGTGGGATCAATGTATTCTAGAGAGCAAACAAAAAATACCCATGGAAATCAGTAAAAACTAAGTTTTTCTGGCGGTTCAGCTGAACACATAATTTTCTCAGCGACTGAATGATTCAAAAGAGAATTTATTAGAACTTGTATAATATGAACAGTTCAAGTGAGACTTCTGGACTCTGATAGGCCTAAGAATGTCTAATTAAACGCTTTAGTGACTGCTTAGGTGTGTCCTCTATTGGAAATTCTATATGAATCAAGAGCTGAGAGTTGATGCCCTTTCCATGGTTTACCTGGCTCAACCACCTACCTTATAGTTGTTGATCTCTTATTTAGTGTGACAAGAACTCACTACTTTTTGAGCTGCTTTTGAACAGCTGAGCTCTTTATATTGAACATAAATCTATCCCCTCCTTTTGTAATTTGGGGTATTATCAAATTATTCCAGAGATAGATGGAACTTTCTTTTATTTTTGGTTAAAATTATTCTTACCTTTTTTTATTGAAAAAGGGAAAAAAAGCCAAAAACATTCAAATCCTAATTCCCAAGACAAAACTTGAAAATACTCGGAACTCCCTGTTCAGGCCTACTGTAATTTTATTTGGTCTTTCAGAATAGAAGGAGTTTGTAACTTGGGTATAGACACTGGGAGTACCAGGAATAAAGAAACATAATAAACAGGAGATTAGTTCTAGAAAGAACACTGGTTTACTGAGTGGCTGTAATGCAGTACACACAGGAAGGAATTACTAAGGTAACCACCATCCTGGTAAACAAGAAACGCTCTGTGACTGTAAGGCTGAGGGGCACACATGGGCAAAGAGATGTAAATTAGCCATTTGAGAGAACTTGAATATTCAAATGTTTGGTGTCATATGATCATAATGCCTAAAAAAATATTGCCTAATTTTTCAATTCTCACTTTGATCCTGCTTTTTAGACGCAATATTGTCACAGCCATAATCAGTTTCAATCTGCTTCCAAAACGATTTCTAAAATGCTCCATGATGTTATACACATGAATAGTGTGAAATGTTGTATTCAAACTGTGACAGCATTTGTTGAGCCAGACTTTAAAAATGCAGCAATGTGAGATGGGAGCCTTGAAGATTAGGAGGTTTTAGGAATTACAGCTGAGAAGTAGATACCATTTCAAGGAGGAAATTTACTTACATTTTGCTGCAAGTGAGGTGCCTGTCTTTAAAGAGTAGCCTCTGAAACAAAGAGACAAAAAAATTATGTAAAAAAAAAAATTATATAGTAATCAATTCAAAATGAAAAAGGCACTGAATTGCCTTTGAAGGTATAGCCACTGGTTAAAAAAAATGAGATGCCTAAAGATGAAATTATACTTACTGGAAGACTTTTCTTGGGGATACAGGGAGCAGCCCACAAAGACAATATTTAAGTTAACTGTCATATCTCATTGCATGCTCAGCTCCCTGCCCCTAAATATCCTAGAATTTCAAGATCACTTGATGCTCACTTTGTCTCCCAGGTCTAATCTCAGAGAGAGGAAATATGATGAGTCTGGTTGCCTAGTTCGATGGCTTAGACCCACATCATTCTCTTGCTTGTGATTCACACTAACATTATACCTTGTTCTTGAAGGCTCTGTTTGGACACATTGTTCTATCAAATGAAACTACTCCTAAAAATTGTGATTTTCTTAATTCATGCTTATTAGGATAAATGGCTAGTTTTCTTTTCCAAGAAATAAAAGCTTTTGTGGGGTGTTCAAGGAAGAGGATTGGTGCCAATGCCAATTCTCTCTTTATTCAAGATGGCAGTGAAAGGGGAGGAAACAGCAGACTGTGCCTGTGCTTGGAAGGAGTTTGCCAATTGTGCAGGCAAATTTTTCAGTGTGGCAGCCCACCTGACAATTTAGCTTGCTTCCCAAGCCATAATTTATTGGATCTATTATGGTTATATTCAAAGGGGTAATTTTCAGGGTAGTAGGTTTAATAGAGGATGGCAGGGAAGTCCCCATGATTGATATAAATTGTTTGCTTTCTGAGATTCACATGGTTCCAGGGCATTTCCAAGACTGAGCACTCAGGTCATGGTGTCCTCAGATGCACAAAAGATCTTGCCATGCCACCCACATTGATCTGGATAGGTCAGATGAGTTACTTCAGTGAGCAATATTTCTCCAATCTCTGCCATCTTTTAATAATAGTGTGATTTGCACAAATTGATTCAATGCTGTGAGATTGATAGAAATAATAATGTTGGCTATTTCAAAAAATTATTGTAAGGGTTAAATAAGATAATATATGTAAAATAGTTACGTAAAGTAGTCCTCATAATGGGGACTCGATAAATACTACCTGTTATTGTTGTTGTTGTTGTTGTTATTATCAGAAGGCAAAGTTGGAAAATCAAACTAAGAACATATGATAAATCCATGAAACAGGAGCTAGGAAGGTAGCTACGGAGAGGGTCTTGCTCAGGTAAGATATTTCCATTCATGGCAGTCAAAGCTGCATCATTTCCTTCAACTTCTACCCTGAATTGCCTTTCTCCAATCTTCATTCTTCCAACTGTTGAGTATAATTCCATGGACGTCCACACTGGGAAATCCCCAAATGTTTTAACAAGCCACCCAATTCCTCATCTACTATCCATGAAGATGGTTGGGAGTGGGGCTCATAGATTGACAAATTGTTAAATTCTTAAATTGCCGGGCCCATAAAGAATAGGGATAATTTCTCTTTGCACAGGTAGGTGCCTCATCCATTTTTATTGGGCTGAATTTCTTAGGTGGATCCTACAGTGTGATTCAAAAGATCTAACCTGTGCCTCTAAGTGGAGGAAGCTAGGAGCACTGCTCTGATCATACCCTGACTTTTATTTCCCCCTCCCCACTTCTCGTCCCTTCAAACAAAAAAGTGTACTGAAAATTCTTCTGAAATTGTGTACCCTTCAGCTCCTTTGAAGAACTTGTTGCTAGGAAACAAATTTAGACCGTTCTTGCCTACTGAGAAAAGTTTTTACCGCTGCCTCTGGTAACGGGTTCTTCTTTAGCCACAAAAGTGTTAGCAAGGAAAATTGTCTGTCTATTACTCCATGGATTCACTGGACAAGAGCTCTTCATTTGGGCAACAATTTCACAGCAATATCATTGATTACTTTGAAAACTATTCAAAGATGTTCTTGAGACTGCATTATGTAGCTATTTTATGCAATGTTCTGATCATTTTTCTTGGGGTACAAAATAAATCAAGCAGTTAAGCACACTGTGGTTGTGTGGTTTCACAGACCATAGAGCTACATAAAAACTCACCTTTGCTTTTTTAAAGCTCATTTCCATAATAGAAAAAGAAAAACCTGAATTCTTAAAGGAAAAAGAGAAAGGCTTTAAAATTAACTAACTTTTTCACTGAATGCTAAATGAGTGCCTACTGTGTGCATGACACTATGCTAGGCCCTGACAATACATCTCCTGCTCTCATGATCCACGTCTATCTGGTTGGAGAGAACTAGACAGTTGGGGGGATCGCATCACAATATAATACAAAATTACAATGGTGGTCGGGGAAAGGGAAGTTGGAATTTGGTGATTGATCCAGATAGTGATTGATCCAGATAGTGAGGTCAAGGAAGTCTAATTTGGGGAAGCATTGGAATAATATCTGACCAAGGATTCATATTTAATAATAATAAAAGCTAATAATGCTGAGTGCTTAGGAATGTCATAATGTACCTATTAGTTTATTCTTCACAACAACCCTAGGGAGGTATTATTCTTACCCCAGAGTAGGACTTAAGAAGGCAACTGGGGAGTGTGGAGCAGACCAAGCAAAGGCACAACATTGAAGGCATGGGCTCTGGGCAGGAGGAACTGGCTCCTTTGAGGGACCGAGAGACCAAAACCACCATTTGCATTATTTTGCACATACTTTGGCAGAGTCCATTCTTCCACCATGTAGGAGTCTTTGAGAGATCATGATTAGGGCTCTTCTTGCATCCATCCCACATCATTTTAGTCAGAGAAGCCTTGCCTCTCTGCTCTACCTTAGGGGGGATGCATGGAACATCTTGGCTCTCTGCCCTGCATCATGCCCACCCAGCACCTTGGGACCCCCCCTTCAGAGGATCTGCAGGACAAACAGGTTACCATCCTTGGATTATGATAGCATTTGTGCCCAATTCAGTAGCAAGGCCCACATGGACAGACTTTGTTCAAAGCCCTGGGATACCTTCTTTAGTCCTTTTGTTGGAATCTACTCTCACAAGAGCTCTAATGAACACTGGGGATCTGTTTGTATCTGTGCTGTCATGTGAGGAGCCTGGGCCAAAGACAGAGAATAGGTCTACCAGCCCCCTCAGTTAATAGGGGAGAAAATAGGGCTCAGTGAGATTAAATGGTCATCTCAAAATCACATTAGAAGTGATTTGAACTAGAATACAGATTTTCTGATTTCAAGGTTAATGCCTCTTAAGGTATTTTAGATTTGAGCTTAATATTTAAAAAGTAAGAGCCTCCTAAGACCCTTACTAAAACTGCTCTGACAGTTTGTACTGGCTTTAAGTAGCCACCATCGGGGCATAGAATGACTGCCAAATAACTTACAATTGATATATTCTTTAGTTTTGGCTTCTCAAAAACAAAACACAAAGCAACAACAACAAATCCAGAACTGACTCCTAAAACAATAGAGATTTCCATACCAGTGCCAGGTTGGCATGCCAGACCCTAGACCCTCATCTTCAGGATAAAGACATTAAGAAATTCACTTAAACATGGCACTCAGAAAGCATGCCAATATTATAAATTGTATTGTCTTGGATAGTAAGATATTTTGGCAAAACAATTTTATTTTATACACTCTTTAAATGATATCCGTTAATTATAAATAGCAATAAATTAGATGGTTCTTTTTGGGCCAATAATGTATTTATTTATAAAATATATATCGGATATTTAAAATGTGTTCTAGCTGTTGGGCATATAACACTGATGAAAACAAGATGATCATTTTATCACCAAGGTTTTTGCAGTCAGTCTATTGCATGAGAGACCCATCAGAAAATGGTTCCATGATTATAGTGATATCTGATAAGTACCATGATAGAGCTATGCCTGGAGTATATAGGAGCAAAGGAAGTTCTCCCTAAATTATACTAAGGTAAAATTTTCCAAAGAAGGACGATAATGGGATTGTGCAAAAAAAAAATAAGTTAAATGCTGAAGTAAGTTTGGGAAACATTGGATCAAAGATAAATAGGTCTTTCCATGGCAATCTTTTTTAGAACTTTAATATTCTAATATTTATTATAAATTCCAGGGAGGGGGAAAGTCCCAAATTTATGTGACCAAAGAACACTTCCTGCCAAGTATTTTGAGGGATACACAAGGTGAACGATGGCCAGGTGATCCAGGAAGCTCTCCCAGAGCAATGGTGTTGGAGCTGAGATTTCAAGGTGAGTAGGCAGGGACTGGGAGAAGAGGTGGGAAGGACTCTCCCTGCTGAGGACAGCACTCAGACAGGGCATGCGCAGAGGTAATGCTAAGTAGCTCCAAATGGCCAGATCCAAGAATCCCATCTGGTAGAGTGAGAGGAGATGGGGACAGAGGTAAGCAGGAGTTAGATCATCCTAGCGAGGAAAAGGGTTGAAGATTATTCTGAAAGCCAAGAGACATATTTAAGTTTCTAAAATAGGAACGAGGTATGAATGGATTTGTACAGCTGTGGATTGCAGTGAGGTCAGGCTGGAGAAAGGAAGAGCAGTTGGGAGGAGTTATTGAACTAATCCAGATATCTGTGTTGAGGGACTGAACTAGAGGAGAAATATAAGAAAGAGGGGAGGAGGGGAGGCACAGAGGAGAGAGGGGCCAGAGAGGGGAGAGGAGGGAGTTAGATGACTCCCGAGGAAGGGAGTGAGTGATACAGTCACCCACAGACATGAGCAATACGGGAGAAGGAGCAGATTTGGATTGAACCCATTGACTTGCTAGGAGGTAGGATTCAAGTGACACAGGATGAAGTTCTGAGCTGAAGCTGTAGCCAAAGTGGTTTTAGACATGTTGAATTTGAGGAGCCATTGGGACATGTCCCTGTTAAGATCCTAACAAGTAAATCTAGTAGAGATCACAGCAGTGTTAGAAATCTGGAGGTCATATAATTATTCCTCAGGAAACACAGACCTCATTAAGTACTATACCCCAAACCCCTCAAGTGAGGAAATACAGGAACAAATTCTTTTTAAATAAACATAGTATGGTGAAAAAAATTATTATTTAAAACCTAAACTCACTAGCTTCTTTTGCTTTCTAAGGGGAGATGAACATATTCAAATCGGTAGGAAAATAAATCTCTATCACTTTCTTGTTCTTGGTTGGTACTATTGGCATTTTGGGCCTGATGGATTCTTTGTTGTGGGGACTGCTCTGTGCCCTGTGGGATTATTTAGCAGTGCTCCTGGCCTCTACCCACTACATGCCACTATTATCCCCTCTCCCAGTTGTGGCAACCAACAAAAATTTCTCCAAACATTGTCAAATGCCACTGGAGGGGCACAATTGCGGGGCCTTCCCCCTCCAGTAGAGAAGCACTGCTCTATACTTTCCCTTCAGCATCATGCGGTGGAATTTTGAAGAACTCTGCTAATTCTTTTGTGCCACTGAAGGGTGAAACCCTGAGGAGATGGCCTGGTTTAGCAGAGTGTATTTGCTTTTGCAAATACTCTTTCTTCTTGTATTTTTCTTTTTTTTCCTCTTGTTTCACATCCTGCAATAAAAACTTTCCTTCTTTGAGGATAATTTCTTTGAATTCAATCTCCAGTAAGCTTCATTACCCTGTGGGATGCTGAATTTATCAGGTGTAGGAGGCCAGAGAGGCCCCTTAGGCTGTCCTGGGCAGAGTTCTGCCTAGAGAGTGACATCATTAACAATGTGGGGCCCTCTCACCTGATGTCTCTCTGGACAGATGGGTAAACTGAGGTACAGAGGGCCACAGTGCTTTGTTCTAGGAACAGAACTTAGGTGTTTTGGCTTCCAATTCTGTGCTTTTGCTATGAGAACACACTGTCCACAGAAGTCACATCTCTCTGATTAGCTGGCATCATCACTTAGAAAGGCCTCTGATTTCTGCACTGGCCACTTCAAGATAATAATCCTGATAGAATAAAAAAAAAAAAACACAGCATAAAAGCTATTTGACTAAAGCTTCACTTCAAGGATGGCTGGAAGTTCCATTTATATTCAAGTCTTTCCTCTGTGACATTAGTAAAATATGATCTGTCTCAGAATATTTTTAACTTTCAAACATTTCTTTTCAAATTTCTATCTTCTTTCAGCTGACAATACAAATTCATAGAAATCTTTCCTGTCTCATAGGCTACTGTCCAAACCTTATGATTAAATAATGCATTTGTAAGGATTAATTATTCTAGTATCAAAGTGGCAGTTTTTGACAGGGAATGGAGTATCTGCTTTCAGATCTGCTGTAGATAATATGGAAGCTGATCAGTGGTCAGTGTTTACCTATCTAACTAGCGATTTTAATGGAACCTTTCCTTTGAAGTCACTTACAAAATATTATCAACTCTGCATATATAAAATCTGAAGGAAAAAACCACACTGAAGTTCTTTCTCACAAAAGGTGACCTCAGTGGATGTTACTATAAAATCCCTCGAACAGGAGAGCAAGTGGCTTGGATTCCTTATGAATCAGAACATGAACTCAGGCAAATTCTTATTCCTGTTTTTATCTTCTGCGGTGTCTAGCAGAGGAGTCAGCATGTAGTGGCTGTTCAGTAGAGGGCAGTCGGGTGAATGAATCTCCAGGCTTCTCCTGCAACAGGACTCTGTCTGCCCAGCGCCTCCCACACTCACACTGCCTCTGGCGCCAAGACCTGTGCCCAGGACCAACTATATAATTTGTGAAGCTCAGTACAAAAATGAAAGGGGAGGGTGTTGCTGCTTGTTCTAAAACTATTAAGAATTTCAAGACAGTGACAGCAGAGCATTAGACTAAGCAGAGGGCCCTGTGTGACAGCATTGGGTGTGTGTCCACGCACCTGGCCCTGTCTATGCTCAACCAGCTGCCCAGCCTCCGGATTCCTTCATCCACGCAAATTGCACCTCCCGTGCCAAGTGAAAACCTAAGCTTGGACTGTCCTTAGCTCCTTCTTTCCTGTGTCAATCAGACCTTTTCTCCTCAGGTCCGTGCTCCTCCTCCCTCTGTGTCTTTCCTCTCTCACTGTGCTTTCTGGAGCCCTGTTCTAAGTTGAGAAAACTCACCTCTGTCTCAGCCTTCTCAGAAGGTCTGCTAACCTTAATGGACATGGGCTTCCCCACACAACAGCCCTGTGAAGTACATGCTGTTATCATCCTGATTTACAGATGAGGACATTGGAGGGGGGTGGGCAGACAGAGAGGTGAAGTACATTGACCAGATTCACAGATGGTAAGTGGCAGGTTTGGAATCTGGACCCAGGCAGCATGGCGCCCTCCCTACTAACCACTATACCCTGCCACTGAAGGCATCCACCTCCGTCAGGGCCAAAGGGTGCAGCTTCCCGGAATTTTGCAGAACCCAACTTACTCGGCCCTATAAGGTGACCTTATACTAGGGGCAAGAGTCTAGAGGACAGGGATGACAGATAACAATAAGTGAACATAAGCATCACTTGGGAAATCCTCAGAGACATTGGGAAAGTTGGTGGACATCCTCCAGTTGGGAGGGATGGGGGCTCTATTCATTTGACTTGGTTATTAAAAAATAAAAAGGTTACTATCCCAAAAGATTAAAGGCATCAGGACACTTGGGTTATAGACATCAGTATACATTGCTCTACATCAGTGTTTTTAATAGTCAGTCCATTTCACACAGAGGACAGCAGCGGTGAGTAATGGAAACCATTGGCATAGACAGACTTGAAAGCAGTGGCGAAGACAAATGGGTTAAATATCACAGAGGTCAAAGAGAGTGAGGGCTGAACAGTGGCCTTTGGGGTTGGTGATGAGCAGCTTGGAGGAAATCTTAGAGAAAGATATTTTGCAGGGTTTTAGGAGTGGAAACCAGATTGAAGAGGATGGGGAGTTAGTGGGAGCTGCAGAAACAAGGGTGAGGGGAAGACATTAGCATTTTTTTTTTCGCTAAACGTATGTGTATGAGGCATATAGGTTATCTAATTTAAATCTCATAATCAGCTGTGTGATGGGGCACATGAGGAGTATTTTTATACATGTGAGAATGGAATCTCAGACGTAACCCTCTCAGGCCACGCTTCTGGCCCATCTATTTGCAGAACTTGCCTTTCTGACTCTTGGACAAACTTTGGTTTAGAAAGGCAACAGCTCCTCTGTGGGCCTTTCCTTGGTGGTCTCTGTCCCCAACCTTCACCATCCCAGAGATCATTGCCCTCCACATGTGGGATGTATTTTTATTAATGCATATTTGGTGCCTCTAAAAGTTTTCTACTAAAATAACTCCGCAGCAGAGGTGAGGTGCAGAATATGGCTGGGGAGGTTTGAGGATATAGGCTAAGGAGACCTCTGCCCATTTCTGTGAAGTCTGATGCATCCTCTTAATAAATGCAGGCCAATTATGTGCCCTCCCCCCAGGTAACATTCTGGTTTGTCCTGATATTAAAATGTTTTAAATTAATTATCACTGAAGTTACTCAATCCATCTTTTATACTCACATGCAGAGTAAGACACACCCTAATTCTTACACCTTCTGCCCTACCACTGCCTTTCATCCTGGGGTGTGGGAACCCCCATTTGGGGTGTGTGGGTATATAACAGAGTCTACATGACTGTTCTTCCACTCTCTATATCCCTGGGCACAGTAAAACCCCTGGTATATGAAATATTTGGTTGAATTGAAGTGAATTCAAAGGGATTTCAGTGTATACTAAATAGCCATGTGCTTATTGCCTATTGCCTTAAGAATAGTTTTTGGAGTTAGAGTTACTTGGGTTGAAATCCCAAATTATTCACTTCAGCCTCAATTTCCTTTGTAAACTGGAGATCATGTTAGCCTTTGCCTGGGCTTGTTGGAAAGGTGAAATGCGTTACTATATGAGCAACACTTAGGACAGCACTTGGCCCATAGAAAAGCTTTCCTGAAACGGGAAAGGCATAGATAGCCAAAATAGTCCAGGTGGACAGGGAGAAATGTCTCTCCTACTTCCCCCTGTTCTCCTGGAGGAGGAAGCGTCCACCCTCCCCGCCCATTAGTGAGGGATGCTGGAGTAAGAATGTATGACCTCTCTCCCCACTCCCTTACTTTCTCCTCTGTCCAGGAGGAGGCTGTCTTACAGCCATGGGAAACCAGACGGCCACTGGGCTACGTTTCCACACTGGGTGCTCTTGTGTGCAGAGTCCTGGGTTCCTGTGTTGATGCCGAAAGTCAGGTGCCTGCTCTCTCGGGGCCAGCTTCCAAGCTGGATGTATGAGTCACGCCAGTCTGGCACCAGCTCTCTTCAATTCGGAGGACTGTAGTAAGAAGCCCTGGTTTGGCTTTTTTGGTGACTTTTCCCAGCTGCTCTGTGTTTTAAAGTTATGGGATACTCCTTAGCTATCAATAAAGTTTATACTTTGATAAACCCATTTAGTGAAGGAGAAGGTGTGAAGGATTAGCATCTTGATACCCAATAAGTTAGGGCACTGCCTGGAAATCTTAAGAATAAACAAGAAGAACTCAGATGTGAGACCGCCGATCTTGGTACAGCTATTGTGACCAGGGTTAACATGAATGGGCAGTGTCAACCTTTGTTTCTGACTTGCTTTCGGGCAATGGCTTATAGTTAATGTGTTGCTGAGGCCAACATTGGGTTATTTGGACTTTAAGTAGCAAAAAACAAAACAATTAAATTTCATCCAGGGAAGAGAGAAGTAGAGTGAGTGGTTTGGCCTTCAGGTTTAGTGCTAGGCACTGGGGGGCTCCAGCTCAGATGATCCAACTTGGGTTTCTTTTTATCTTGATTGGAGTTGCACAGGCCAAGGGGGAACTGTGGAAGGACGGACCTCCTCATTCCTGTCGCTTGCCCACAGGCTCTCAGGGCTTGCTGACAAATGGTCTCAGATTGGCTTTGTTCATAAACTTGATTTCTTATGTAAGACGTGATTTCTTAAATCCATATCTGATTATGACATGGATATAAAAGACCCTGACCCAGATAATGGCTAGAGAGGATTGGGGCCCTTGGTTCATTATCTTCATACATTCAGCTAGGAAGTATATTTACAAGGCCGTTTCCTTGACAATCTGTTTCTAGAATAAATTTGCTCAGAGAGTTAAGGAAGAATGGAATTGTTTAAAATACAGGCTTTGATCTTGAGTTTAGAACACAAGCTGCTGGGAATGAGAGAAAAATGAAGGAAGATACTCTGAGTGAGTGGAAGGAAAGGAGTTACTTCTTTAGGAGAAATGATGATATTTTAGAGACTAGGTTGGATGATATGAAACTGAAACGTTTTAAATGTTCTTAAAGTCAGGATTAGAAAAGAGGCATGATTGGGGTGTAAACATCCAAAAAAAAAAAATTAAAGAAAGCAAAGAAAGGACATTACTGTCCCTAGAGAGTTCACAGATGTGGGCGACTATTAGGAGTTGTCCTCTTAAAGCTGTTAAATTGAGGGATGGAGAGTCACACTGAGTGGGTACATGACATTTGTACAGGACTGTTAGGGATGACCAGGGAGATCTGAATGGAATCCTACAGGGATTATTTCACCAGGGTAAAGATGACACAGTTACCGTGGCAGCGAGGCAGGTTCAGTGGGTGTTATGAAGAACTGAGTGCAGTTAGTCGTCTCTTGCAATGTTCAGGGAGAATGAGATGGCCAGCCTTAAGGCAGTGGCTCTCCCCTGGGACAGTCTGCACCCCACTCCTGGGGGACAGCTGGCAATGTCTGGAGACATTTTCTTGATTATCAGGATTTGGGGGGCGGGGAGGTGCTACTGGCTGCTTAACATCCTGCAGTGCACACAAAACAAAGAATTATCCAGTCCAGAATGTCAGTAGTGCTTGGATTGAGAGCCCTGTCTAAAGAAAACCAGTCTGGGCTGCGACATTTCAGTCCAGATAGAGTCCGACGTTAGGCTGACAGGTAGAATTATCCTACTCGGAGAGCAAGACGTGGACAAGATTTGTTTGAACTATGGAGATTTTGACAGCTTCTGAAGTCACTGGCTTCACATCTATTATTAAAGAGGTTCTCAAAGAACAAAATCTGGAATAGTATCATGAAGAAAACAAACGAATGGGCTGAAGGCAAAGAGAAACGGAAAGGAGGGAGGTGCTGTGATCCTGCCAAAAGTATTAGCACCACATATGGAAAACAGAGAAAGCCAATTTAGGAAGCATATTATACTTAAAAAAAAAAAAAACAGTGGAGGTTGTTTGAAAAGAGTGGAGCACGAGAGAGACAGACGAAACATGGGAGGCATTTGCCACTGCAGCAGGGATGAAGGTGGCAGAGGTGAAGGTTCATGCTACCAATAAAGATACATAGTTCACTCGAGTCCTGGAGATTTAAAGACTGAGGAAAGGCAAGGTTTGTGGGAAGAGCTGTGGTATAGGATGCCATGCCCACCTGAGCAGGCCCACTGCAGCTGCGTCAAGAAGAGCTGCAGTCTGAGGATGTGTGGAGGACACTGTATCATTCCGAGATGGATCTACAGCAGTGTTTCTCAAACTCAGCGTGCATCAGCATCAACTGCAGAGCTTTCCGATGTCCACACTGAGCAGCCCCAGCCCCAGAGTATCTGATACACTAGGTCTGTGTGGAGCTTGAGAAGCTGCATTTTGAGCAAGCAACCAGGTGATGCTGATGCTGCTTGTTCAGGGGCCACATTTAGAGAAGGTCCAGTCCACAGAATTCCAGTGTAGGAAGCAAAGACACTGCCTCCTGGGATCCTACCGCAGCAGATGGAGAAACACAAAAAGCAAACAAGAGATTGAGACTCTGGGGAAGGCACATCCTGAACCTTGCTTGGACAGGGGCCTCTCCCTCCCAGCACTCTGCTCCAGGAGGGGAGGATGCTGGGCCACGGTAAAGCACCTGGCCTTGGTTCAGCCCTGGGGAGAGGGGCAGAATATGGGACTTGAAGCTCGAATCGAAATTAAAAGGATCAAAATATATAGCATAGAACTGAGCCACGGGAATACCTGAGATGAAGGCCACCACTGAAACTGCTTTCCTTTGTCAAGTTAACAGGAGCGTCTCTGAGAGAGGAAACAGGATGCGGGGCCCTCCCCCTTCTTAGCTCCCAAGGACGTGGGAAGTGCAGGGTTGCAATTAACTTCACATCTCTTGGCACAAAATTTCTATGCTCAACTGTTTATGCTCCTGGGTCACGGATTCTAGATAGGCACTCTTACAAAGATGAAACCAAGAACATTTTCTCTTTTCCCCAGATTTTTCTGTCAACCCTTCTTTTCCGTATGACACCGAGGATTCTACTGTGATCCTTAGCTGGTAACCACCATGCGGGTCTGGTACTTTCCACCCCATCTGCTTCTTTGCTATTTTCTGTGCATATGAAGGGCGTTGAGTAGTTAGCTTCAGGCACCAAACTTCATCCTATGTTGTTTCTCAAGTCCAGTAACAGACTGTTCAACTAAACTGTCCCATCCACTAAGGGACTATTATGTAACCACTGGGGGAAAAGTCCTTTGTGAACAGTTGTAATTACTTGTAGGAAATGCTTATGATGGCAAGTGAAAATAAAATAGAATAAAATTGGATATATAATAATATCATAATGTTAGGCGGGGACCAAATCTGCAGGTGGCAGATACAGGCCAGGAGGGTGGTTCCTAGGGGTGGAGAAGCCAGGGAAGGGACTGCAGGAAAACACAGCTAACAACCGCAAAGAGCAGGAACTTGAGGTTTGAGACACACACACCTGTGGAGCTGCAACTTTGTTACAAGAACAGCTGTCAATCATGTATATCAATCATCATTACCTGGTAACATCCCACACCTCCCGTAAGCCCTCCCCCGGACTAGGCCAATAAAAGGAAACCACCTGGGAGTCCTCAACATCTTTCTCCATTCATGGAGACTGACCCGTTCCTTCTGGAACATACTCTTGCTTTGTATAGCTCTTTTCTTTTCTGCAATAAAATCTGTTTGTGTGGAATTGCTTCCTTTCTATGGTCACTCCATTGCACCGGCCCTCCTTATGAATTTTCCAAGCAAGGAGCCAAAGAACCAGGACAACAATCCACCAAGAGGCCAGACCTGACAACGATTGCATGAACACACAGAAGCAAATAAAATGCTATCTACAGACGAAACCGTAGATGGAAACACATGGAAATGTATGCTGGGCTATCAGTAAGTGGTGGGAATTTTCTCCGAAGTTTTTCATTATGAACTTGAATTTCATATATAAAGGGAAAAATAACTTTTATCAACTTGAAGTATGTTAATGCAAGTTTTAGTATTAGAAAATCATGGGGATCCTTTGTTAGTTTATTTCTTCCTTTCTTCTAGGCTCGCTCTGTTCCCTGGGCTAGAGCGCAGTGGCGTCATCATAGCTCACTGCAACCTCAAACTCCTGGGCACAAGGATCCTCCTGCCTCAGACTCCCGAGTAGCTGGGACTATGGGCACATGCCACCATGCCCGGATAATTTTTCTATTTTCTTTTTTTGTAGAGATGGGTTCTCCCTATGTTGCTCAGGTTGGTCTTAAACTCCTGGCCTCTGGTGATCTTCCCAAAGTACAGGGATTATAGGCATGAGCCACTGTGCCTGGCCTTTTATTTCTTGAAGACAGGAAAAGCAGATAGGTAACCAAATTTTAAAATGGTAAGGAAGATGTGGGTGAAGGCATGCTTTGGGGAGGTTGAGAAACTTGTGACCCTAGGGAGGATTTACAAAGAAGAAAGGATGATTACCACTCCAATAGGGGAGGGATTATTAACCCAAAGATCCTGGCATTTCTTGATATTTCAGTACTAGTGTAGATTTGATGCACAGTAACAGAAAAGATGTCAAGCAAAGCCGGACTAATATTGCTAACCAATTGCAAGAAGTGTGAAAGAAAGTTTTAACACTCTATAGATATAATGAAAATCAACAAAGTTAGGACTTGCTTTAATGAATACCACATGGGAAAATAGAATGAATTGGCTATGGAGAAAAATCAGAAATTTCCCTTGAAAGGATGGTTACAGTATCGCTTTCCATTATAAATGAGGAATATAAACACATTGTCAAAAATACACGTTGTCAAATGAATTTGAACAAAAATATTTTAGCTTTCTGTCAGTTGAGTAGAATAAGTTTAGATTTTAATTTAAGCATCAAGAGAAAGGGTCTAATGGTTTATGAGCAGCTTTGCAGAGAGGAGAGGAGATAGAAATTGCAAACAGATGATATGTAAATAAATATTTGCATCAACTGGTATAAATATTTAGAAGTGCTGACAACTCCCAATTATTTTGTTTTAATTGATTCACATAGAAACTAATTTTTGACAATTGTACTTGGCCAATTAACACTTCAGTAGCTCAGCTAAGGTCTTTGATCTTAAGAGTGTTTTGGGAAGACAAGTCTCTGGGTAGTCACCCTTTGTACCATAGAGAAATAAACCCTTCATTCAGTCATGAAAACATGGTGGTTTGCAAGCCTCCTTCTGCAGCCAAGGAAATCTTAGTCCAGGAGAATGGAGCCAAGAAGGGTATAATACAAAATTGTTAAAACCAGTGGTACTAAGATTGTGAGTGGGGAGGAGAGAAAGGTCCAAAGCTCACAGGAAGTGTTGGACATTGGCTTTGAAATGTCTACTTCATGACAGTGGCTTCCAATCAGTAATATGTAATCCTAAATAGTGTCTGGTTTCCCAAGAGGGACAACTTAGATATGATTTCAGAGAAAAAAAGCAGGCATAGTCTGAAAATATCTTGCCCATTTCTTGCCTCTCTCCCTCCCAATTTATGTCCCACTACCAGCTTCCTTTGCTAATTATATATTGTTACTAGGACAACAGATATCCCTGGCTAGATTATGCCTGGGATTATGCCTATGACTTATACTCTAAACCATTATCCAAATTTATTGAGCCTCATAATAGTCACTCACGCTCTTTGCCAATTTTTTCTGACTCTTCATCTTCTAGGCACATGGAAGACTGCCTTCCTGCCCCCTTAGTGGATGAACAAAGTCACATCACTAGTTCTGGCCAGTGAGTGTGGAGCACACATGAAGAGCAGGAAGTCACTTCCTCACCAGCTCATTTAATTGCTGAGGCAAGTCCCTTGAGGGCTCTCTGTACCCTCTGCCCTGGCAACCAGTAGGGTTCAAGATGGCGGCTGTTCCTTTAGCCGGGGTCCCCAAGTGACTGTGATGAGCAGAGACCCCAACGACTATGATAGACATGTAGGGTGATTAAGCCACTTTGCACCAAGCACTGTGCCAACTGCTGAGACAGAAAGTATGACATAGTCCTTGTTCTCAAGGAGTGTTCAATATGGTTTCAGTGAAAAGATATAAAAGAGCAAAAGTTATATAAGAAAAGTTATTTTCAGGTAGTAAATAGTTCAGGTCAACGGTAGAAAAGATGTCACAAAGTCAGATATGACTTTAAGGAAATGAGGGCCAGGCAGTAGCAAGTGGGAGGAGAAGCTCAATAAATTTGAATAATGGTTTAGAGTACAAGTCACAGGCATAATCCCAGGCATAATCTAGCCAAGGATACCTATTGTTATAGTAAAAATACATAATTAGCAAAGGAAGCTGGTAGTGGGATATAAATTGGGAGGGAGAGAGGCAAGACATGGGCAGGATATTTTCAGACTATGCCTGGTCTTGGCCCTTTGGACATTGTCTTTGAAATGTCTACTTGGTGACAATTAGTTAGTGAGAAAGTATGCTTTCAGGAGATATTAAATAAACCAGTATCACTGACATCAAGCTAGCCTGCATGTGTATACCTAAATATTCTCAGGTAACCTGTACCTGGATATTATACTACAGTAACATGTACGTATGTTACAGCAGATTGGGGCATTGGCCTTGAAGACTGTCCAGCGCAATGGGGTTCAGTGCTGTATAGAGATCCTTAAGGGGCCACTCAGAAGGCAAGGGGGAGATGAATTGGGGCCCCGGACCCATTACATCTTCTTCAACCAGAATTGTTCTACCTTTATGTGCATTAGATATTGAGGTTCTGTGTAATACTTCATTTGTAAAGCACCCCCCCACTAAAAAGTGTCTGACAACCGCTCCTACCCCAATGGTCTCATTTTACAGATGAAGCCACTGAGGCCAGGAAAGTGAAGTGACTTGTCCATGGTCAAATAGCCAACTCACGGTAGAGTCAGAATTAGATTCCAGGTCTCTCGACTTCACTTCAGTGCTTATGGCTCTTTCTAACAACAAAAGAAAATGTGATATGTTCACTTATCTTCTGAATTAAAAAAAATTTCCAGTTTTGAAAATTTGAAAAACTGGCTGTACTTTTCTCTTTTTTCTGGATGCTTTGGCGCAGACCCAATCACACCTGTTTGTTCCTCTATTTAGGCTTTAGAACTTTTTATAGTCCACATGTTCCAGCAATGCTCGGTAAATATTCGAGGATCTGCTTGCCATCATTCATGCATTTTTAAAATTCATTTAACAAACATACATTAAATGCCTAAGGATATGTCAGCCACCACTAGGTTCTGGGGATATGAATGACCAAGTGGATACATCAATACAGCAGAATGTTAATGAAATGCTAATAGACATATGTTCATAAAGATGAGAAATCACTGCGGCAAACTTGACTTAGGCATTGGAACAGGCACTAGGATTGCCAGATTCACCAAATAAAAACATAGGATGCCCAGTTAAATGTAAATTTCAGATAAACAACCAATAGTTTTGTAGTGTAAATGTGTTTCAAATACTGCATGGGGGCATATTTATACTAAAAATGTACTTGTTATGTATCTGAAATTCAGATTCAGCTGGGTGTCCTGAATTTTTTGAGCCATCCCAGCAGGCACACCTGGACTGACTAGAGGATGAAGTTCCCTGGGGTCGTTGTTGGAAAAGGGACCTCTTATCCATGACACAGAGAGATGTTGAAATGCACTAAGGAGAGTCAGGACCAAATGCCAGGAAAAGTGAGGATATTTGAGGGTGGGTATAGGGAGAGAGGTACACCAAAGTTGGGGAATCAAAATTGAGTTTGTGATTTCACGTTGTTCTGAAAGTTCAGGGCAATGTGATGAGAACCGGAACAGAAAGGAAGAGGATGACCTCTGCCTGTTGGAAAAACAAATTATTATTTTCAGAAAACATCATCTTCAAAATCCCATAAGAATCATCTGAAAAAATGTTGAAATAGATGGGAGAGTTTGGTAAGGTCAGTAAGTATGAAATAAATGTTAAAAAGTCAGTATCTTTCTTTTGTAACAGCAATAATAGCCCTCTAGAAAATATAGTGGGGAAAGATTGTTTTTAGTTAACCAACAAAAATGTAAAGCAACTGCAAATAAACTACAACACCACAAAATGTGCAAGACATGTAAAAAAAACAAGTGTATCAGAGAGAGACATAAAATGAGTTGAGAAAGTGTGTGTGTGGGGGGGGTGGGGTGGGGGGCGTGGCATATTCCTGCATGAAAAGAGCAAATATGGTAAATGTGCAAATTTTCTCAATTTTTTTTTTTTAGGATTAATGATTGTAACCAAGATCTTGGTAGGATATATCTGGAACTTCAAAACAATGCCAACATTTATCTGGAAGAACAGACAGTAAGAACAGCTAGAGAAATTCAAGAAAAAGGATTAACAAAGGGGGTAGCTGTCCCTATCTGACATTAAAACATCCCGAAAATACATTTCTTCCAGCACAGTTGTGTTTGGGAAGGAATAGACGGGGAAGACAACAGAATGGAGCTGACAGCCCAGAAACAGAACCTGGTGTCTGAAACATCTCCTCACACGACATGAGAGAGAACACAGATTGGTAGGGAAGGGGAAGATCGCTCACGAAAAGGTGCTAGAAATAGTTGGATATCTAATTGGAAAAAAAATAGTAATTTTCACCTAGGAAACACTAATTTCCAGATGCACTAAGGAATTAAATATGAAAATTAAACCAAGAAGAAGAACATAAGGGCAAATGTTCATCGGATCTTTGGATTTAAATTGTTTTCTGCCTGGTATAAAGGATTTTGAGTGATGTCAATCCAGGTAATCAGAAGACATGAAGGGTTTTTAAGCAGATTTATCCTTTGCAGGGTGTGTGCCTGGAGGTGGCGGCCAGTTAGAAGGCCATTGGAATAACCGGCTAGAGACGTCAGGAGCTTAACTCAAGTTCAGCAGTGGGGAAAGCGCAAGAGAAGGATATGGAAACTAACGGCAGCCTCCCTAGGAATTTGCTGTGCACACCACGTGTCTAGACACAAAGGAATCCGCTAGGGATATCTCTGTCCAGTGGTTTGTAAAAGGGCAGTTTTTTTAGTAAGACCTATTTTTATTATTCCCACATACAAGCCCTCCCCACAATTCTGGTCTTTTAAACTCCATGCCTAGCATAATCAAATTCAGTGTTTCCCACTTTCTATGTTTTCTTTTCTCAGTCTCTGGAAACACGATATAACTAAGTTCCACTGTAATCGATAAAATATTGTACAGTGTGTGGGGAATCAGATAGGTCTGTGTTTTCATAAATGTACATTAGAGAGGGACGGGAGTGGAACAGAACAAGGCTGACTTGTTCATGCTTTTTAATACAGATATGCTGTACTAAACAGCATGATGTGTCATAAAACGAAACCTAATATTCGAAAATGAGATTGCAGACTCTACATGTTTTAATGGTTTTCCTGGGAGACAAATCTTCTTTCATTTGAGCAAACACACGAAAGCGTTTTTTATAAAGTACGAGGAAATACCCAGCAGGAGAGTTGTGTCAGTGAAGTAAGCACGGACACAATCGTCATCGAGCCACACTCGGACCCGCTCGGACCCGCTTGCAATAGAATGTCAAAGAGTCGGATTAGAAAGGATCCATTCATGTGACGCAATGCATGTGACCCTTCTGATTGGCCGCAGTTTCTTCTAGTCCTTAATATTAATCTTTTATCAGGCACCAGAGTAGCTACGATGGCTCAGAATTTAGAAAAGGGGCACCAGGAATCGTCCTTCTCAGGACATAAGGGCACTTGATCCAGTCTAACTGGATACTACTCTGATTAAACCTTAAATTCTCACACTGAACTCCCTAGTAGAATTCTTTGAGTACAGGGAGGGAATAATAATTCTCTCCCTTTACATATCCCCAAAACAAAGTCCTAATTTCAAATTTTGAGTGCCCTACTCAATACTTTAATGCAATTCTTATTGAGTATCCCCTTTTATTAATATTTGAATAAATAGTGTTAAAATATTTGAGGAAAAACTAATTAGTCTCTAATGTGACATATATACATACTATTTTCAGGCAATGCCTAAGGATTTTTATGTCTTCTCTGTATTTTAGTAAGCTATTCGTGGGAACATCCGTCAACAGAGATACATGCCCTGGTATTGGGTGGAAGCTGGAAAGCTGTAGGCATTCACAGAGAGAATAATATGCTGAGTGATACTCTAAGGCAATTTTGCTGAGTCTGGCTACTGTTGCAGACCCTGGAGTTTACTCGATGGGGAAAAGAAAATAGGCTCAGAATTATTCTTTTTACTTTGAGTGCATAACCATCTGCCTCCTTCTGGGTTCTGGGTTTTCCTACCAAGCCAGTTGTGTAAGGAAACACTGGACACCTAAAAGGAGGCAAAGCAGGCCTTGTGCGGTGGCTCACGCCTGTAATCCTAGCACTCTGGGAGGCCGAGGTGGGAGGATCACTGGAGGTCAGGAATTCGAGGCCAGCCTGAGCAAGAGTGAGACCCCGTCTCTACTAAAATTAGAAAAACTAGCCAGCCGTGGTGGTGCGTGCCTGTAGTCTCAGCTACTTGGGAGGCTGAAGCAGGAGGATCGCTTGAGCCCAGGAGTTTGAGGTTGTTGTGAGCTAGCCTGATGCCATGGAACTCTAGCCTCAGCCACAGAGAGAGACTCTGTCTCAAAAAAAAAAAAAATAATAAAATAAAATAAAATAAAACACAAAAAATAATAAATTAAAAATAAAAGGAGGCAAAGCATTACCGATAATGACACGGTGGAAATGAGGGAACCAGAGATGGGGGCCAAGATAGGGGAACCAGGAGGAACTGAGTTTGCAAAATGAAATCCCCTGTAACACACTTACCCCGCAAACATGTATCAAGGGCTCATCTGCAGGGGCAGGTAGACCCTTGAATATACAGAGATGACTTGGACCCAGCCTTCAAGGAGCACAGAGTATAGTGAGGGCGGAAATGTGATTTCCAAATTCCAAGTCAGTTTTTAACATTCAGAGTGATAAATGTTCTATTTGTGTTGTGTGCAAAGTGCACAGGAGCACCAAAGACAGGACCCAACTTCCTGGGAGAGCCAAGGAAGATGCCAGTCTAGATGGAGGAGTTTGAAGACCAAAGGAACTGAATGCTCTCAGGGCGAGCTGTTCAAATAGGGGACCAAATATTCTTTCTTACACGAAAAAGGTGGCTAAGAGATGCAACTCATGTGCTTGCTCCTAATATGTGTGTCTTCTCTCTCTCTCTCTCATGAAATTTCTGCAGCTGTCTATGTGATGCTTATTAATAGAGAACAGAGATGAATGGTGAGAAAGAGGTGAAGGATGACGTGCTTATCTGTTGAGTGGTTTTTCAAAAAATAAATTTTATTTCTTTAGAGCAGTTTTAGATTCACAGCAAAATTGATAGAAGGAACAGAGATTTCCCATATATGCCCTGCTCCCACACGTGCATAGCCTCCCCCACCAGAGTGGTACATTATACAATTGATGGACTCACATTGACACATCATTATCACCCAAAGTCCATGGTTTACAGTAGGGCTCACTCTTGGTGTTGTGCATTCTATGATTTTGGACAAATGTATAATGACATGCATTGACCATTATAGTATCACACAGAGTAGTTTTACTGCCCCCCAAAAATCCTCTGTGCTTTGCTATTTACCCCTCTTTCCCCACTGATCCCTGGCAACCACTGATCTTTTTACTATCTCCATAGTTTTGCTTTTTCCAGAACATCCCACAGTTGGACTCATACAGTATGTAGCCTTTTTTTTTTTTAACTTAGTGATATGCATTTAAGTTTCCCCCACATCTTTTCATGGCTTGATTTATTTTTATTGCCAAATAATATTCCACTGTCTGGATGTACCAGTTTATTTATCCATTCACCTACTGAAGGATGTCTTGGTTTCTTCCAAGTTTTGGCAATTGTGAATAAAGATGTTATAAAAATTCCTATGCAAGTTTCTGTGTGGACGTAAGTATTCAGCTCCTTAGGATAAAGACCAAGTAGTGTGATTGCTGGATAGTGTGGTCAAAGTATGTTTAGTTTTGTAAGAAACCACCACCAAACTGTCTTCCAAAGTGGCTGGACCACTTTGTGTTGCCGCCAGCCAGGAATGAGAATTCCTGTCGCTCCACATCGTCACCAGCGTTTGGTGTTGACAGCATTCTGGATTTCGGCCATTCGAACAGGTGTGTAGTGGCATCTCACTGCTGTTTTCATTTGCATTGCCCTGGTGACAGACGAGGTCCAGTATCTCTGCACATGCTTATTTCCTATCTGTGTGTCTTCTTTGGTGAGGTACCTGTTAAGGTCTTTGGCCCATTTTTTAAATTGGGTTATTTGTTTTCTTACTGTTGAGTTTTAAGAGTTTTTGTATATTTTGGATAACAATCCTTTGCCAGATATGTCTTTTGCAAATATTTTCTCCCAGTCTGTGGCTTGTCTTTTCATTCTCTTGGCAATGTCTTTCACAGAGCAGAAATTTTTAATTTTAATGAAATCTAGCTTATCAATACTTTCTTTCATTGACTGTGCCTTTGGTGTTGTATTTAAAAAGTCATCGCCAAACCCAAGGTCATCCAAATTTTTGCGTACGTTTTCTTCTAGGAGTTTTATAGTTTTATGTTTTACATTTAGGTCTGTGATCCATTTTGAATTAATTTTTGTAAGGTGTGTGAGGTTTGTGTCTAGATTCATTTTTTTTAACGTAGATGTCCCAGCACCAATTGTTGTATCTTTTCTCCATTATATCCACTTTGCTCCTTTGTCAAAGATCAGTTGATTATATTCATGTGGGTCTATTTTTAGACTCTATTCTGTTCCATTGAAACCATGAGTTTTATCATTCTATTTATGAATGATAGAGTAGAATTAAAAGTTCGTTCTGAAGTTTTGTCTATCTCAGTTTTGGTAGGCTGAATAAAAGCCCCCCCAAAATGTTTATATCCTAATCCCTGGAACCTACGAATATGTTTCCTTATATGGCAAGAGAGACTTTGCAGATGTGATTACCTTAAGGATTTTGAAATGGGGAGATTATCCTACATTATCCAGTTGGGTCCAGTGTAATCACAGGAGTTGTTATAAGGGGATGCAGGAGGATGTAGCAGATGCGATAAGGGAAGCAAGAGATTGGAGTTATGCAAGGGAGGAGCCACAAGCCAAGGAATGTAGGCAGTGTATAGGAGAAACCAACTGTTTTCTTCTCTACACCAACTAAAGGGAAAGATTCTTTTACTCACAACACTTCACTTCTGGTCTGAAGGTATGTGTGTGTTTTCTGACACTGACCAATTTTCTGATACCACCTAGATGTCCTACAATTTAATTCGATTCAGACACTATCCCCCTAGACTTAGCACCAGATCCCAGGGTTCAGTCCCACAAGACTGCTCCCCACATCAGATGCCCATCAAAAGTCCCAATTTGTCACCTGTGCTTCTAACTAACTGGCTATACATTAGGGGTTCCCCCTATGTTTGATAATTTTCTGTAATGGCTCACAAAACTCGGGGAAACATTTATTTATGTTTACCAGTTTGTTATAAAGGATACAACTCAGGAACAGCCAGATGGAAGATGCATAGGGCAAGGTATGAGAAAGGGACATGGAGTTTCCATGCCCTCTCTGGGCACACCACCCCTTCAGCACCTCCATGTGTTCACCAGCCCAGAAGCTCTGTGAATCCTGTAGTTCAGGGGTTTTTATGGAGGCTTCATCACACAGGCATGATCCATTAACTCAATCTCTAGCCCTCTCCCCTCCCCAGAGGATGGGGGTGGGACTGAAGATTCTGAGTTTCTAATGGAGGTTTGGTCTTTCTGGTGGCCAGTCCCCACCCTGAAGCTGCCCAAGAGCCCACAAAGAGTTGCCTCATTAGAGCAAAAGACATTCCTATCACCCAGGGTATTCTGAGGGATTCAGGAGCTCTGCCTCAGGGACCAAGTCAAAGACCAAATATAAGCACAAAAGATTCTCCAAGCACCCCTATCACCCAGGAGATTATGAGTGTTTAGGAGCTCTGTGTCAGGAACTGCGGACAGGGACCAGTATATATATGTATGTATGTATATATATATTTCTTAGTATTTCACCAGCAGCCTCTAGAAGCTGAAAAAGGTAAGGAAGAGGAAACTCCTGAAGTTCCCGGAGGAATGATGATACTTTGATTTTAGACTTTCATCCTCCAGAACTGTGAGAATAAATTTGTTTGTTTTAAGCAGCTAAGCTTTTGGTAATTGGTTACAGCAGCAATAGGAAACAATCATACCAGCCCCTCCTTAATACAGACAGAAAAAGTGGTCTCAAAGCCAGTGAGTTCTTAGAACTCACAGAATCACTTCTGTGATTCTCAAAACACACAATCACTTGCATTAGCTTCATGCAATCTTTAACAACACCTTCAGGAAGTGGTTCCTCATTTTGCACCTGTGTCCTAAGGGCCACACAGCTAGCCTGTGTCTGCACTGTGCTGTGTGAGACCCTTAGCCCTATGCTATTCTCCTGGTGTAGACCAGTTCTGTGATGTCCTTTCCTATGTCAAATGACTTTAGGGATTTTGGCTCCAATGCATATTACAGCTCCTGTGTGTCCCAGTGGACAACGTGGAATGCCCTGGGGCCAGAACATTGTTGGAAGATCTGACTGACTGACTCCTAGTAGCTCACAACATTGAACAAGCACTTAACCCCTCCTGAACTGTACAATGGGATGATAACAAAGATCATTCCTGATTCACAAGGTTATTGAAGATCAAATGTGATAATATATATGAAAGGGCTTTATAAGTTCTATAATGCTATTCAGATGTGAAGAATTATTATTTTTATATGCACAAGAAGGCTGGTACAGCCCTTCTCCCAGGTGACTAAAAAGTATATGTGATTTTATTTGCTCCAATAATTTTATTCTTATTAGTACTTGTTCAGTATACTACATGGGTATGCACAATGCACAAAGCATTTATTCTTCTTCTGGCTACAGTAGCTACCCCCCTCCCTCCAAACTTAACCTTGTAAAAACAAATAAGACTTGTAAAACAAAACATAAGTTAAAAAAAATGGGGAGTGACATTATTGATATCAGTATGTTATCAAAAGGACTCCCCTGTCACTTTGCAAATGAGTTGCCTCTGATAGTGGACAGTTAATTCTTTTGACCAAACAACTCCTCAAACACACAGATCTGTCGCTCTTTCTTCTCTTTTTTGCTTTAATTTTCAATGTGATTTCCTAACCCTCCACTTCAGGAGGTAAATACAATTCTGGCAGAGTCCCGGTCTAATTTAGTTTATTAGGGCTTTTACTACAAGTTTTTAAGCACTCGCTGATTTTCAAAAACATATTAAAATGGCCATGGCCAATCTCGTAGATTGGTACAAGTCCACATTTCCCAAACGACTTAATAGTCTGCAACTTGTGCCAGACAGAGAATGATTTCACCATTCTCTTTCCCACAACTTAAAGGCTGGACATTGTTTTTTAACTCTGTGGTGGGAGGGAGCAGTTTGCTTTGCCATGCTGGTCTCCTCCCTAGAATTCCCTCCTACAAGTTTTATAGGTTCCACTGTCCTGGAGGGCACATTAAGTCCCCAAAGAACGTCTTTGTAGGCCATTTCTGGCACTACCAGCCTTACTCTGACCCATTCTTGGAAGGTGGAGCTCTTAGGGATGTTTTTCCAGACAAAGTTTAGTATTTTGGGCAAGGGAGGGGGGATTGTAAAGGTTATGGAGACCCTGTCCTATGGCAAAATAATTAAAACTGGAATTTATGTCTCTAAATCTTTTTCCTTTTCTATTTCTCCATTTCTTTTCCAATTGCCAATAAATTCAGCAAACATTTATGTAGAACAAATAAATGAATGGATAAATATTTGAACATCTTCCACTGCCAGGCTCTGTGCTAAAAGCTGAATCATAGAAATGAACTCACAAGCTAGCAGGGGAAATCACATCAGTATATATGCACCATATAACACACTGGGATGATGTTTGGGATTAGAATTTAAGTAAGTCCCAACGCAGTGGAAGGGAGACTCAGTTAACTCTGTAAACAGAGACTATGAAAGACAAAGATGGCTGATTCCCCAGGAAAGGAAAAACTCACCCATGAAACTCCTGCACAATCACGGTGCCTGAGGTTCATGTTACATGGCCATTTTATTTCCATTCCTTAGCTGTGCACAGCCCAGAATGTTATTCTTTGCTGATGACCCATGGAAGGCAGCACAGTATTTGCATATTCTGGAATAACGGTTAAAGCAGGGTTCTGGTTTGAGTTCTACCACAGTGGTAGAATTCATGCCCACCTTGGACATGTCACTTCATTTTTAAAGTGAGACAAATAATACAGGATCTGCGAACCTCTCAGAGCTAATCTGAGGATCAAATGAGATCATGAAAACAATGCTTTACATGGAAATGTCTCAAAAATTTCTAAAATGACATCAAAGCACAAATATGTATATGTATATATGTATACATATATATCCCTTGAGTTATTATAGCTACAAATATAAAGAAGTTGTTTTGATATCAAAATCAAAGTTAGCATGTATGTTTTTTTTCCATGTAGTAAACAGGCATACCTTGGAGATAGTGTGGGTTCAATTCTAGGCCATTGCAACAAAGCGAATATCATGATAAGGTGAGTTGTAAGAATTTTTTAGTTTTCCAGTGAATATAAAAGTTATTTTTACACTATACTACAGTCTATTAAGTGTCCAATAGCATTATGTCTAAAAAACAATGTGCATACCTTAATTTAAAAATACTTTATTGCTAAAAATGCTAATGATCATCTGAGCCTTCAGTGAGTCAGACTCTTTTTGCTGGTGGAGGGTCTTGCCTTGATGTTGGTGGCCGTTGACTGATCAGAGTGGTGGTTGCTGAACGTTGGGGAGGCTGTGGCAATTTCTTACAATAAGACAACAATAAAGTTTTCTGCATCAATTGACTCTTCCTTTCATGAAAAATTTCTCTGTAGCATGTGATGCTGTTTCATAACATTTTACCCACAGTAGAACTTATTTCAAAATTGGAGTCAGTACCCTCAAACCCTGCCACTGCTTTATCAACTAAGTTTACAAAATATTCTAAGTCCTTTATTGTCATTTCAACAATGTTCACAGCGTCCTCACCAGGAGCAGATTCTGTGTCAAGATATCACTTTCTTTGCTCATCCTTAAGAAGGAGCTCCTCATCCGTTCAAGGTCCATCATGAGATTACAGCAATTCATTCACATCTTCAGGCTCCACTTCTAGTTCTATTTCTCTTGCTGTTTCTACCACATCTGTAGCTACTTCCTCCACTGAAGACTCTCAAAGTCATACATGAGAGTTGGAATCAACTTCTCCAAACTCCTGTTAATGTCAATATTTTGACATCCTTCCAAGACTCACAAGTGTTCTTGATGACATCTAGAATGGCAAATTCTTTCCGGAAGGTTTTCAATTTACTTTGACATGATCCATCAGAGGGATTACTATCTGGGGCAGATAGTCTTACAAAATATATTTCTTAAATAATAAGACTTAAAAGTTGAAATTACTCCTTGATCCATGGGCTGCAGAATGGATATTGTGTTAATAGGCACAAAAACAGCATTGATCTCCTTGTACATCTCCATCAGAGCTCTTGGGTGACCAGGAACATTGTCAATGAGCAGTAATGTTTTGAAAGGAATCAGCAGTGTTCTCAACAGTGGGCTTAAAATATTCAGTAAACCATGATGTAAACAGATGTGCCATCATCCAGGCTTTGTTGTTCCATTTATAGAGCACAGGCAGAGTAGATTTAGCATAATTCTTAAGGGCCCTAGGATTCTTGGAATGGTGAATGAGCATTGGCTTCAACTTAAAGTCACCAGCTGCATTAGTCTCTAACAAGAGAGTCATCTCTAGCTATGAAAATCCTAGATAGCATCTTCTTCCAAGAGAAGGCTGTTTTGTCTCCATTGAAAATCTGCTGTTTACTGTAGCCACCTTCATCAACGATCTTAGGTAGATCTTCTGGATAACTTGCTGCAGCTTCTTCATCAGCATTTGCTGCTTCACCTTGCACTTCTGTGTTATTAAGATGGCATCTTTCCTTAAACTTCATGAACCAACCTCTGCTAGCTTCTATCTTTTCTTCTGCAGCTTCCTCACCTCTCTCAGCCTTCATAGAATTGAAGAGAGTTAGGGCTTTGCTCTATATTAGGCTTTGGCTTATGGGAATGTTATGGCTGGTTTGATCTTCTGTCCAGACCTCTCAAAGTTTCTCCATATCAGCAATAAGGCTTTCTTATCATTGGTATGTTCACTAGAGTAGCACTATTAATTTTCCTTCAAGAACTTTTCCTTTGCATTCACAACTTGGCTGACTATTGGCACAAGATGCCTAGCTTTCAGCCTATCTCAGCTTTTGACATGTCTTCCTCACTAAGCTTAATCATTTCTAGTTTTTGATTTAAAGTGAGGGACGAGAAACTTTCCCTTTCCCTTGAACACTTAGAGGATACTGTAGTGTTAGATGACCTAATTTCAATATTGTTGTGTCTCAGGAACTAGGGAGGCCTGAAGAGAGGGAAAGAGATGGGGGAACAGCTGGTCCATGGAGCACTCAGAACCCACATTTATTTATTAAGTTGCTGTCTTATAGGTGCGTGGTTTGTGATACCCTAAAACAATTGCAATAGTACCATCATAGATCGCTGATCACAGATCACCATAACAGATATAATAACAATGAAAAAGTCTGAAATAGTGTGAGAATTACCTGAATGTGACACAGAGACACGAAGTGAGCACACGGTGTTGGAAAAATGGCAACGACGCACTTGCTCGCTGCAGGGTTGCTATAAACCATCGATTTGTAAAAAAATGTAGTATTTGTGAAGCACAGTAAAGCAAAGCACAATAAAAGGAGTGTGCCTGTAAAACGTATGCATATAAATGTATATGCATACATGCGTGACACATGTGTGAGCATGCATATATATATACACCCATGCATATATAATATTTATTTACTTTAAGAAGAGAAAGAAAACAATAGAAAAGTAGCAAGCAGTGGCCTGAGCACTGGCAGTTTTGTGATAGGTCTACAGCTGTAATGGATGGTTTAGGAATTCTACCTTGGGGGCCAGACTGCCTGAGCTTGAATAGTAGGAAGCACTACCACTTATTACTGTGTCGCCTTATGTAAGTCACTTCATCTCTCTAAGCTGCACTTCCATCATCTGAGAAACAGAGACATAACTGTGCCTTCTTCATCAGGTTGTTGCAAAGATGAAATGACTTTTTATACACACACACACACACACACACACACACGAAGTGCTTTGTAAAGGATCTGGCATGCAGTAAGTACTCAATAACTAGTAGTTATTTCTATTATCATGAAAAATTTTTTTATAAACTTTGGGGAAAGTCCTCCAATTTCTGAGACCAGAACACAAAAAAGAATACTAAAAATATGTAAGAATTGGCTCTAAAACTTTCCAGATAAAAAGGCATTCATGTAGGACAGGTGAAACTTCTTTGCTATGTTACGTTATAGATATATCGACATTATACAGAATTAACATTATTTTTCTAATAACAAATAGAATCACTCATTCCCTAGACTCAAATAGCCAACCAGACTCTGGGGAGAGGCATATATTATGTTAGCAACTTGGAATAGAAACTCCCTTTGAAAGCTGTTCAATAAAGAGCCCTTAATGTACTACACATAATGTAGGGCGACGGGTTTTATAGTTAATGAACCTAGAAACTAAAGCCGACGGTGTGGCTGAGAGAGCAGCCCTCCTTTCTTGATGCTGCAAGGTAAATTAGCATCAAGTCCTCTGTCGTGAAACTTTCAATAAAGAACCGATTATATAAGGCATTAAGCCTTTCTCTAATTACAGCTATAAATATAGATAATCAAGTCTTTTTGAGTACTAAAATCAATTTTACTGTTTATGCTCTTGCCGTGCTATATATTTAGCTGGTGACTTTTAACTCAAAGACATAAGCAGCTGGTGAAAAATATCCTTAGAATACTGATTATGTTGTCATGGGGGATACCAATAAATGTCGCCTGCAGGAAGGTTAATAAGAATTGAAAACAGTATAATTGTTTTACCAACTAAAACACCCTATGCTGGGAAAACCTATGATTTCATTTTATAAATTAGATGCTAAATACTTTTCTCTGGCTACTTTTAATAGTGTCATCTCTATAATAAAGTTCCTTTTCAGGGCTTAGTTGCATGGGCAGGCCTGGGGCTCAGATGGAGCCTTCCACCCTGAATCTTGGGGTGTGCAGACCTGGGTTATGTGAAGAGATATGAATGAGCTTACGGAGGACACTCTGAATCCCTTACCCAACCATAAGTGTGGATGAGGACCACAGACAGGAGCATGCATCCAGATGCAGGCATTACAAAGAATGGCAGACCTACTAAATTTGGCTCTGGTCTACTTATATCTCAGAGACAGGAAGTGCCTCCTAGAAAAATGTGGTCCAGTAAACTATTGGAGTAACCACCCTTCTTCTCTTGGGGAGGGTCAACTCAAGGGTAGAAAGAGAGCCCAAAATGGTTCCCACCAAAACTCCACGTATGTGAAGAGGAATAGAAGGCGACATGAGTCCTCCATTAATCACTTCTTCTTCTATGACTCTATGGTTCTCTTTGTTTGCTTATTTATTCGTATACGAGTATTCACTCATGCCAAAATATTTATTGAACACTTCCTCTGGTCAGGCACCAAGTTATGTCATAAATTCAATCTACTGGTTTTCATATGATATAGTATGTAATGAATGCCCCCTGAATTGAAGTCAGATTAAGGAGAGTTGCTTCCAGATTTGGGGAAGGAAATAAGGAATACTTTTCGTAGGCTTAGTAATTCTCTGCTAAACACCGGGCTCTGTACTGGGTATCTTACAAATATGATTTCATTGATTCCTCAGAGAATCCCCGTGTAGGTACACAACTCAGTTTTACAGAGGAAGTGACCAAGATTTAAATGCGTTAAGTGACTTGCCCAAGTTCGCACAGTTTGCGGGAAGCACAGCAGGGATTAAAATCCATGTCTCAGATGGCCTTTCTTCCTAATGTTCTGATCCTTTGAGTCTTCGAGGCTCTGCGTTCCCCAAGGCTGGTCTAGTGGCAAGAGTCAAAGCTTATTCCACTATCCCTACAAATGGCTCTTGCCCCAATTTTTTTTTCCCCTGGCACTTTGGAAAATATATTCTCTTCTTCAAGTTGTCAGGAGCACTGGATGACACATTTCAAACAAGGCCAGGGATGCCTCCATCAGCACCAAGAAAGCAAGAGCGACTGGCTGAAGTCTGGCCTGTTGCTTCTGGTTGAGGAAGCACAAGAGGGTTTGCTTTCCACTCCCCTGTGTCACTAAGAGGTCAGAGAGTGTTAACGGGGTGTCTCTCCATTTTGTCTTCTCATTGCCTAAGCCTAGAATTTCCCAAGGTATGTTTTAAGGAACATTTATTCTAAGATCAAGAAACTTACGTTCAAATAGGTTTGGGAAACGCTACATGTTACACCCCCCAATAATGACTTATGGTGCCTACCAGCATATAAAAGGATCTGAGAGGGTCTGCAGCAAAAACCAAACAAATAAAACACATTATCTTTCTTTAACCCTTGCCTTTCAACTAAACCGTTATGCCCCCTGGAATGTCATTCTCACTTAATCCGAGGATAAACATCCTACTCATCTTTTTTTTTTTTTTTTGAGACAGAGTCTCACTCTGTTGCCAGGGCTAGAGTGAGTGCCGTGGCGTCAGCCTAGCTCACGGCAACCTCACACTCCTGGGCTCAAGCGATCCTACTGCCTCAGCCTCCTGAGTAGCTAGGATTACAGGCATGCGCCCCCATGCCCAGCTAATTTTTTCTATATATTTTTAGTTGTCTGATTAATATCTTTCTCTTTTTAGTAGAGATGGGGTCTCGCTCTCGCTCAGGCTGGTCTCAAACTCCTGAGCTCAAACGATCCGCCTGCCTCGGCCTCCCAGAGTGCTAGGATTACAGGCGTGAGCCACCGCGCCCAGCCCATCCTACTCATCTTTGTAGGTTGAGTTTTAAAAATATATAGATTTCCACAGGCCCACCCCCAGAGAGTCTGATCTGGAGGAAGCCCAGAGAATTTTGAGCTCCTTCTTCAGTACATATTTTAAGGAACTTCTAGGTAATTCTAATAACCAATGCCTGAATTAACAGCCTCTACTTTTGAGATTTTCCACGTGAAGCCTTAAATCTGAATCTAAGTTAGTATTCTATGTATTCAGTAATCCACAGGCTAAAATGTGTTCACACTAGCAAAATTGGCTTATGTTAGCAATGACTGATATTGATAAGTTTATATATATAATGATACAGTTTATAGTGACATATGTTTAAGCGAATGTCCTCCAAATAATTTTATTTTAAATGTTTAAAGAAGTTCTACTGATTCTCTCAGAGCCCTCAATAGTCAATCTGCTGGGTCAGAAAGTTCTGGGGGCTCATCAGAATTTAACCCAGGCCCAGTTCACTACGTCTGCATCTTTCCCTTTAAAGATTCCTGTACTGGTTAGGCTCCTTTAACTTGGTTAAGATAGAGTCGGTGTGGACTTGTAGGGCAGGAGTGAATGACATCCTGCCTCCCACAGTGAAACAATTTTAAGTGTTGGTTACATTATCATACAGAAAAGATTTGTAGACAGGAATTTCTTTAACAGTTATTCTACATTTATAATCAATTCCATCGTGACTTTCCTTAAATAACAGTGAAGTTCCAACTTAATCATGACCCTAACTGGAAAATATTGCCTAGGAAGTAACTTTAATAAATATTACAAATGTATGAAAAAAATCCAAGGATCTCAAAAAAAAACTAAAGCAAACAAAACAAAAAAAACCTATGCTGGCAGCTGCTGTAAAATTATGAGCTTAGGCGGTGAAAATATTCATGCTATAGAAAATAATATTTTTGCATCTTTCTTCCTGCTGTTGCAGACATCATGTACTTCAGCCTATAAGAGGAATGTGTTTTCTCAAACAAATGTTATTGGTCTTTTAATATATTGGTCTTTTATCTTGTGAGGCACTTCCTGATTCCAGTAAGTCAGTCCAGCCAGAACACTGGAGTCACCGATGCGTGGGCTTGTGTGTTAACCAACAGAGAAAAATTAATTGTAGGTGGATTATGAAAAATACTTTCTTGTCACATCTTTTTACAGGGCAGATGGGCCAGGAATCTCCAGCTTGCTCTTGGCTCTTGCTCCTGAGAGACCCATTCGAGCCCAAGGTGAGAGGCTTTTCCACACCACACATATCCATCATGGAAAATGGGAATCCATTCCCACGCTGGGAAACCAACATTCCATCTGTGTTGTCAGGCAGTGGCAGAAGGGCGTGCACACAGTGGTCTGTGGCTGTGCCCCCTTGATTGCCGGCCCTGTCAAGCTTGGCAAGGTCATGCAGCCCCAGGATAGGTCTGTGGTTAGTTGGGGACCCCTTTGAGGAAACTGAACCAAAATGTTGAGCAGAATCCATGATGGCCTGTCAGCCATTTGCTCTGCCAGTCAGCCCGAAACGATGTTGTCATTCACCAAGGAGAGAGGGCGGGTGGGTCGTTTCACCTGAAGGCTTTGGGGAAATGCACGTCATTCTACAGTCAAAGAAAGCAATGGTGGAGTAAGATCCTGGAAACTCCAATCCAGCCTTCTTAGAATTAGCTGGCTTGCTTGTTCTGCTCAAACAGTTGTAGGTTTGGGATGATATTATTTAGGGCAATATCAAGTGTTCTGACCTGGACAAGAGGCATTGTGTCCTGAGGGAATTCATCCTTCAAATGATAGGATGAATCTTTTCTATTACGATATATAGTCACAGCTGAGCCAGTAACATTATAGGAGACTAGAACCTGGGCTTGATTGCTCAGATTTTTCAGGCTCTACCCCTGTCTCTGCACTTTGATTCAGATCATGCTTTCCTCCGAGAATATTTTCCTGCACATAAGACAGGTGACCTAGTTCAAGGCTTCGTTTGCATGCAAGTCTTGAGAAAGTGTTTTGAGTCCTTGGGCCAAATCCCCCCCTCATTTAATGTCGTTTAAGGGCCAACGATGTTCAAAATATGGGATGAAGCACAGACTTTGACACAGTGACCACAAGCAATAGTTAAGACGGTCTGCTTTGCTATAAATGGAGTTCTCTTAACTCCTTGTGTGCATTGAATGGGTTCCAACATATAACAAACACTCCAATCCCATGCATTCCCAAGTGCATATCCATCAAATCCAAACTTTAAACTTGAGTAAATATCTCTGTCTTACAGAGTCCAAGGTATTTATTACAGGGATCACCCACTTCAGGAATTTAAACAATGTTCAGACCAAGGAAAAAATTCCTTACCAGGGGGGTTTTAAACTCCATTTCCCCTCTCTCCAGCTGGCTAGCAGAGCCTGGCATGAAAGCAAGTGAACCAAGCAATTCCCATTCTTCCCTCCCTCAATTCTCCTCAACTCCCCAGCCTCTTTAACCCATCCTTGCCGAACCGCATGGATTTGCATCATTTACCAAAAAAATTGCAGTGAGTTGGTGCCAAGCTGGCTGGAGCCCCCGCCCCCTCCCCAGGACTCGCAGCAGGGTGGTAAGAACAATCCCCCTTCCCACTACCCCCCGTTACGTCACACTCTGCAAAAATCAAATAAATAGATTTAAATTAGAAGATCATAAAAAGGTATTTGCTTGTCTCTCCCTCTCCTGCCTCCCCCTACCCCACCCCCATACTATCTAATAATAGGCTATTAATTCTAGCCATTTCAGACCGTCTGAAGTGTGGTGTGTAAACTGTGGCTGCATCAATCAGAGTTGTGTGTCTAGTTATTTCAAGCATTCCCTGTTGGCATAAAGAAAGGCTGGTTTGTCCGCTCCAGCCCGACTGCAGCTGAGATCTCCATTGATTGATAACTGAAGGCAAAGGGCTGGAAACTTCTACAGCTGGGACAGTGAAAGCAGGCCTGGCTGAGTGATCAGAGAGGGGAGGGAGTCGGGGAAGGTGGAAGTAGACAGTGACAGGGCATTTCATCCAGTGAAAGTAGGTGGGGACCTGGGCTCCACCATCTCCTGCCCCGCTGGCCATACTGATCTGACGTCATGAGCTGAGTGGCCGAGTGGCCAGTCCCTGGTAATGATCTGCAAGGGCTCTGCAATGCATACAGCAAATTTCCCAAATAGCTCAGCTCGCTGCCTCACAGCACCAGTTTGAGAGGCATTATCTTTGCGACACCACAAAGTTTTGGCAGAAGATTTAAAGGTGCAAGTGGCCGAGAGTAGTAATGTCTTCACTTCTAACTGGCTATATCCAGGTATTTTGTTTTGCTTTTTTAACCTCTTCCCTTGTAAAAAAAAAAAAAACAAAAACCAAAACAACAACAATAACAACAAAACACCTTAATTGGCTGGAGCCCAAAATTCCTACCCTATCATATCTTAAGCAACTTTTTCTAGACTGGAAAACAACTACATAAAGCGGACCCTCAATATATGAAACGTATTTTGATATCTTAGTGTGTGTAGCTAAAATCCTTCAGACATCATGAGACTTCAGTTTTTCTTAGAGAATAATGGTAGAAAGGAGTCTAGGTCTAAACATTGGAAAAATACTTGTTTAAATCAAACATGGTCATAGGTTTTTTATTTTATTACTCTTCACCTAAAAAGGTGGGTGGGGGTGGTTAGGAAACAGGAAAAGAAATTATGGTGCAGAGAGAAGTAATTAACTCCCCCCGACTTCATTAAAAAGAATAAATCAAGAAGGCTCACTTAAGCTTATGTGCCTTATAGACTCATTTTGACCTGAGTAAAACCCAATCCCTGCCACCCCCTGCCAGGTCCCCAGGGTTGAAGTTGGCTTTCCAACACCGACAGTCAGGCCCGGGGAGGGGCAAGACACAGAAGGAGATGGTGGGTGGGAGGTCCACTGGGGAGATCAATCTTTGCTGAGCTGTCTTCTCTGACTTGGGAGCCAATGAATAGATTGGAGAGGGCATAGGCAGAGACCTGAGCGTCCCTGGAGGCTTCTTTGGGCAAAATCCAAACAGGGAGCTGCGGCTTTTGTGCTCTAATTATAGGACCCTTAACAGGAATGAGCAGCTGATCCATACCGTGGAAAGGGGCCATGAATCACCAAAGAGGATGGTGAGAGCAGGAGAGGCCTTCCCAAGGGCACAGGCTCCCAAGGAGAGGCCAGGCAGATAATTGCATCAGTCCAGCCAAGCAGCCCTCAGGCGATTTACTAGGACGATCACTGCTGGAGAGATTTGGAAACCACTCTCAACCCCTGCCCGCTTCTCCACCCAGGCTGTCCCGGAACGTGACTGCCCTGTACACTTGCAGGGGATTCCAAGTGGCGTCAGCTCCAGTGTCCCCTGGCTAGGCTGCCAGAGCCTCTGCAGAGAAGAGTGTCTCTGGAGGGCCGAGTGGGCTCACAAGCCTTGGAAGGGCTGCTGGCAAAGAGAAAAGCCCGTGGGCACCTGGCTCTGTGGCCAGCCCAGGACATGCCGAGGGAGGGCAAGGAGAGGACGGCCCCAGGAAAGGAATGTAGTCCCTGCCCTCCCAACTGCACCACCCACAATGTCAGGCTGATCCAGGGATCTTGGAAGACAGCAACAGCACCTGACAGCATAGCAAACACAGGGGAACTGACAGGTGGCAGGGACCTGCTTGTCTCCAGGACTCAGGTGTATCAGGAAAAGGAGGCAGGAGTCTACCCTGACAGAGAAAGGAGGACTCAGGGCAGATTGTGGAAAATGCCAGCCAAATAATTAATATGTGGGATCAGTGGGTCCCAGAAATCTGAATTTCTACATTCTACAGGGAAATACACAGGAGCAGGAAGCACAGGCATCTGTACAGTATAAAACTGGGTGGTAGGAAGGTCAAGGACAGCCTCCTCGACAGGTGCTATTTAAGCAAAGACTTGAAAATGGTGATAAAAGGAGCCACACCAACATCTGGGGAAATACATTCTGCTCAGGGGAACAGATGGGGCAAAGGCTGAAGGCGGGGGAGTGTGATGGCCACAAGACAGCAAACTGGCAGAGCCCAGGAGCCTTGGGGAGTGGTCCAGGGTGAGACCCAAGAGCGAGCAGAGGACCTGATTCCCAGGCACACTCACATTTGAGGACCCTGTTCTGAAACCGTGATTCTTAGAGCTAGCTGACAAAATATGGACAAGTTCCCAACCCAGCCAGGTGAAGAATCCACTTCCACTGATGTTATTCGGGCCCAGGGAATGGGTGAAGGAAGCTGATCTGCATCTATAATTGGCGTTCTTGGACTTGGATCGCCCTCTAGGACCTTGTATCACAGTGACGGGGACTAAAAACCAAGCACACAGCGCGGTGTTTGCCAAGCGCTAAATGTGTGGTGCTGAAAACAGATGCTACAAGCACTCCGGGAAGGATCCGTCTGTCCCTCTCCGCTGGCTGGTTACAGACAACTTCCTGAAATGGGCCTTGCCTGACCGGTAGTATCAGGTGTCAGGTAGTGTCTTTAAGACAGTGTGGGACAGGAGCCAGCTGAGAAAGTGCCCCCACTCAGGCACTCCCTGGACGCGCACGGGGGATCCCCTTGCCAAACAGCTCCTTTCAGCAAGGGCACTCCATGCTCCTGTCTCCAGCGACTTGGTGGCATCCCTGCTTCCTGATCCTGGGCTCAGCCTCTAGACTCTGAGTTGGCACCCGCCATGTCCTGCTCTCGGGTCCTCCCTGCCATCTCCTAGCGCTGACCTTGGCGGCTTTCCCAGCTCTGCCTTCTGTATGGCACTGAGCTTGTCACCTGTTTGCTGGTTCCCAGTTCTGAATCTGCTGGATACAGTTCCTCCCAGCCCCATGTCTTGGCATGTCATTTGGGGTGATAATTAAGAATCAGACAAGTGAAAGGATAAGAAGACACTGCTTACTATCCAGGATGCAGAGGAAGAAAGCTGAAGGAGTTTTTGAGAGAAGGAGGAGTTTACCATTCTCCCTAAAGTTAAAAGGCAAAAAAAAAAAAAAAAAAGTGATAGTGTGTTGTTGCCTTTCCAAAGGGAGCATTCTTTCGAATCAGATAGGCTTGGATTTGAAATTAAGTTTCGTTACATGTAAGTGTCTGATCAGAGGCTAAGAGTTACTTAATCACCTTAAGATTTATTTTTCTCACTTGTAAAATAAGGATAATAATATTAGTACTTACCTTTCAGAACAGCGGACAGTATAAAATAGATAATCTATATAAATCATCATGTATGTGTGACAAGAACATTGTAAGCTTGCATAAACATAGAGGTGTGTCTGTTTTTGCTATTATTATTATTCCTGGTAATAACTAGTACAAAAGGATGCTGGGGGTCAAATTCTGGAAGGTCTTGATTAAGGAGGTTAAGTGTTTGAGTGATAAATAGCAAAGAAGACAGAGACCCTCCTTGGTTCCTTTGCTAGCTCTGCTACCTGGCTGTTTTCTCCTAAGACCTCAGTGTATGTCTGGGTAGAGTTTGTGTTTCAATCACATGTCCCCTGCTGTTTCCTGTCTTCTCATCTGTGCAGACATCTGTGCCTGGACAGTCTTAATGGGCCTGTGTGAAGACCCAGATTCGGGTGATGCGACCCAGCTGTGGACAACCTCTTGTTTCAGAGAATTGGCCTCTTCTCAGAGGGATGCCAAGATGTAGAAAACTTTTCCCTGGCAGTTTCCACAGAGTGAAATGTCAGTCCCTAGCCTTTGGATTTTTTCCCCTTCTGTTCACCCACGCTGTTTATGGAAAATGAATCATGCGACTCATTCACACACAAATGGAGAGGTAGTTTGGGGATAAACAACACAACTTCCTGGAATGCCACTGGCTGCTCGCTGCACTGCTGTTAGAACCATTGCTATAGACCACTGGTTTGCAGAGAGCCTGCCGGGGTATAGAACGTGCTGCTTAGTCAGGGAGAAAAACAGGCTCCTGGCCCATCCACTGGGCTAATTAATGCCTTAGACTCAATGGACAATTCCTTTACCTTTGCTTCTTCCATGCAAAGACCACCTAATTTCTGTGTGCGTGCGTGTGTGCTTTTTTTTCTCCACACTAGACATCTAATTCTGGAAGACTTAGTGCATTTGAACTATCAAGTTGGTGAGAGGGAAGCTCTGCGTGTTTTTCAGCAGGGAGATTGCATTGCAATGACGGTGGGAGTGTGCTGGGCAGATTGACCTGTGCAAAGCAGAGGGAGGAAAGGGTCAGGTCAATTCCAAAGCAGAATTAGGAATCATTTAATAGGACCTGAATTAGGGCAGTGGAGGTAAAAGATGGACTAGTGTGATTACGACAGAGGAGGAAGAATTCTTGTTGTTAGTAACAATACTGAGAATGTTGTTCATAAACAGGATCACGTCACTGTTCTGGAAATTGATGTTGAAAAGAACATTTCCCTCCAGAAAGCCCAGACTAATCCCATGTTTAAACAATCCTTGGATGCTGTATTCCAAGCCAAAGTTGGCTGTTCCTCTAAGTGCCAAATACCCATACAAAAACTGAAAAAATAATGAGTCCAACATCTGAATGTTTGGTCTATATGACGCCAAGCATCCCACACAGCAGATTCAGAGGCGACAACGGGGGACATGGTGCTGATGGCTGGTGCGGGCATTTTATAGATTCCACTAGGACTCTGAGAAGTTTGAGTGTGCACAATACGTTACCCAGACAACACTTACTTGAATCCTTTTGGCAAATCTACTTCACTTGACAAGTAGATGAGACGTAGAAAAAGCTCTATCTCATTCAAATAAAAGCCTGCTTAGAATAGTGAGTGGTCTATATAATAATGGTCTTGTGTAATATAGAATAACAATCTGTAGTTGTTATAACAACTACAATGGCATGGAACACTGACTGGGTAATTTTGAAATAGTTTCAAAAAATATTTGTAATGGTCAACTCACGAGATGGAGAATGACGACGTGATAGAATAGAAAGAAACAGATCCTATGTGACCTTGAGGGAATCTGCATTTGGGTTTGCTTATCTTTAAAATGTTTAACAAAGTGACAGGCACATAGCATGTACTAAAGCAATATCAATTTTATTTCATGACATTGACTCAGAGCTTAGTTCATAAGACAGCTTGAGTGGACTCCATTTCATTTGACGAATCAAGTTAGGTGGGCTCTGAAATATTAGTTGTCCAGCGCCACCCAACTAGCAAATGGTGAGGACCAGGTCTGATGCCTTTTGGCTCTAGGTCCAGCATACTTTTCACTACACCACAATAATGAGCATATTATGTATAATGCCATTTCTTCTTATAGGCTATAATTTTGGCAGTCTGTGCTGGATTTTATTTTCCACTGTGGCTTGTGCAATAGTTATCACCACCAAGTATTTTTAACTGACAGAACAGATTTCTGTAGAGAAACAAATTGATGCATCATCCCGAGAAATGGGCTGAAATTTATGATATGAACCCCCAAGAATGATCTGGGAATCATAGACTATTTTCAACGTGGAAGCTAGGGAGCATTTAACCATATTAACAGGACTTTACTATTTTCAAATAAAGAGACTTTCAGAACTTCCAGATTGTTGATATTAAGAAAGCTGTGTCTCCAATTGTTATTTTTTTAAATTTTAATTGATTCATTTGTTCATTCAATCATTCATCTATCCATTAAATGTCAATCATGTGCCAGGTACTATGCCAAGGGCTGGAGAATAAGAGGTGAGATAGACGGTCCTCACCCTCAAAGAGCTCACCGGTTGGGTGGAAACAGACAAACTAACAATGAATTAATGTACAGTATGAGAGCAGGTACAGTAGAGATGGACAGGGTATTATGGGGTGTCGAGGAAGAGCATCTTAGCCCAAGGAGCAGGGAGATGGGCAGAGAAGGATCCCAGAGTATCTGCTGTCCAGGCTGAGAAGTAAAGCATGATTTGAAGTTATCCGGGTGTAGAAGAGGGCAATGCCAGTCTTTCTGGGCCAAGGGAGCAGAGGGTGAAAACCATGGTAAGCAGAGTGTGTGGCCAGAGCATAGGGGAATAAAAAGACAAGGCTAGAAATGTGGACGGAAGACAGATCATGTGAGGCCCTGGAGTCCAAATTTTTACTGTTTGATTCACATGGGGGAATAGTTTTTATAGCAAAGTCATGCCCACTAATGCTGATAAAGATTCAACCAAATACTGTGATTAAGTGTACAAACACCAAAAGACACACACCACACAAAACACATCATGTTATGCCTATACACTGAGTCAAGAATAATAAACAAAAACGGTTTTGCATGTCTACATGCTTTCTTCTTTGTAGGTGGGAGTTGGTGCCTTCGATCACATTGCTTATGCATTTGCTTGGCTTGCCTTCTAAGCCTGGTGGATTAATATTTGCAGGCATTGGAAGAGAAGGAAAAGGAAGACAAAATGATTAAGCAGAGCTGGATGGACAAGTTCCCATCAATGGCCAGGCCTCACGGCACTGCTGTGCCATCTCTCCCCTTACCTACAAAGAGGTCAACAGCACAAACTACCTCTAAACTTTTGGGATCAAGTTACCCCTCAGTTCCTTGGTCAGTGGAGACTTGTTGTCAAAAGCACGTTTTTCCAAAGAAACATAGGCATGGAGGATGAGGGCTGGTGAAAGTACGCATGGCTCATGGAAGAAGATCATAAGTGTGTGTCCAGAAAATGTGAGTCATAGAGCCATAAACTGGAAGTTTTAGGAAGTATGTTAGATAGCCCAGGAGCCAGCCAGGGCTTTCTGCATCACTACATGCCTATTATTTGCTTTGTGTATTGCTCAAAGCTGGACAGCGTCAAGTCTAAACAGTGGCCAGAGTCCAAGAGAAAATCTATATGTGTAGTGGAGGTAATAACGAGTCATTTCTGTTTGGCTCTGTTCTTAGAAAAATCTCTCTGAAAAATTTTAGAGGCAAAATTGGCACCTCAAATACAAAGCAGTTACCAATTCTCATTTGTCAAGGTTCAAATATGTTTTTAAAAAAGAAACAATGGAAAGGAGAAAACCTGTTTATCCCTGTTCTGATTAGCTCAGCCAGCAAATTTGGAACGTTAAGTATCTCTGCAGACTTTGCTGAACAATTACTCCATGTTTACTCTAAGTACCATAGATGCAATGGGTGTTTTCTGGTTGATATACCTGCTCATTTGAGTTTATAGCATGCAGTTATGGGCTGAATTGTGTTCCTTCACTCAAAATTCATATGTTATTCCTAACTTCAGTACTTCAAGATATAACTGTATTTGCAGAAAGAATCTTTAAAGAAGTAAAAGAAGTAATTAAGTTAAAATGAAGTCACTAGGGTAAATCCTAATCCAATATGACTGTGTCCTATCTGGACACAAATACATACAAAAGAAAGACCACGTGAAGACACAGGGAGAAAATGGCCACCTGTAAGCCAAGAAGAGAGGCCTGACACAGGCCCTTCCCTCACAATTCTCAGAACAAACCAACCCTCTTGATGCCCTGGTCTTGGACTCTCAGACTCCAGAAATGTGAGACAAAAAATTTCTTTTGGAGAAGCTACCCAGTCTGTGGCAGTTTATTAGGCAGCCCTAGGAAACTAACACACATGCATACTTACTACATGGAGATATTAGTAAGTTTATAATGTGAATATTTCTAATTTGGTTGCAGAATCCTGATTTTTTTTTTTTTTGTAGGAGAATTACCTCTCCTCAGTTTTGTGTACTCTTAGTGAGACTCTAAATAATACCCTTTGTCCTGCCTACACTTGGCGGTGGAGTAGACATGTCACCCAAGCTAGACCAATCAGACTGTTTCCTGGGACTTTGACCTTAAAGTGGAACTAGGATGATAGAAACTTATTCATGGTGCTGACCCACCCACAAGGCTGGTAAATAGTTTCTGCCATGCACTCTGTGCTGCTGCCTGCATCCTGCCTTTTTGCGAGCATGGTTGTCTAGCATTGTCATAGATTCTGAGAGCTGTCTCAAATCTTTTACAAATTGTTTTATCTTAACTTAGGGGGACACATTTTCTATAGCTTGCAAGTGATTATATTTCTAATTCGATTCATGCAATTTTTTTCACTGAAACCTAAAAGAAAAGCTAATACAATTTTTATTTAAAATCTTTCCCTTGCATAGATCTCTTTTATTCTCTTATGTAGGTTTTATGCATTCATTCGTCATTCAATAAATGTTTACTAAATACATATTATGTTCAGATATTGTGTTAGGTGATTTCATCAAACTAGATGCTAAAAGATGTTCTGTGTAATGTGGGGAATCACTGAAGCTTTAGAAATCAGTTATTCATATATTATTAAATTGTATTATGTAGAGCCTGTATAAATTTACACAAGCAGCTCAAGTTAAGCACGTGGAACATTCCATTTAAACTTAGAGAATTTTAAATCAGAAAGTGTTTATTGAGCATTCACCGTGTACAAGGTTCATATGAAAATAATAGAGAGTGGGATACAATAGAGAAATAAAGATTGCCTTCCCTGTTAAATTTATCTAGAACCTTCTCAGATAAATTTAACAAATAACAAATAGGAACAAGTTCTATACTAAACACCAAATCTTAAGAAAAATGATAAAATTTATTTTGAATCCTCTTACCCCTAATGACACTACCTCAGTAGAATTTGTTGTGTTTATAATATGCTAAGCACTTTAATGCTAGATCTCATTTAATCCTCAAAGCAAATCTCTGAGATGGGTACTATTATAATGTTTATTTTACAGAGGAGGAAGCTGAAGTAGAATGAGGTTAGGAAGCTTTCCAGCTTCCTTTATAGTTTTTAAAGTGGCACACAAATCCCCTCTCATTTTATTTGGCCTTTGCCATGACCAACAACTCAAGTATTAGAGGCCAAAAGTACCTTCTTTTTCCTTTCAAAATAGGTAACAAAATACAACAACATCACACCCCAAGATTCAGTGGAGTTAGACAGTGCACACCCCGTGCCACTGTCTCCCGCCTTCTCCTGGGTTTAGAATTTTGTTTTATTTGATCGTTCTTCCTTCACCTTCAAGGCATCATCCCTGTTTCATTTCTAAGCCTGGGGTTGTGATCTTTGGTAGTAGACTGCCAAGACTAGAATTTCAGAATAAATCAATAAGGCATCTTCCATTGCATTCATTGCAATGAGATTTTATACTTATCATTACTTGGCTCCTAGACTCATTTAGTGGAGGCAATCAGCAGCTCCCATCTCTTATAAAAGTTTCCATAAGACAAAACATGAGAGCTCTGTTCCATTTTTTCCTGGAACTCTTTATCTCTTATGAGCATCAGTAATCAAAGTGGCATTTACTAGCTTGGCAAACGAATAAACCTTTACTTTCCCACAAGTTCAGTTGTAGGCATCAAGCTCTCCTAAAGTTTCCATAGCAAACAGACAGTTGAGTGTTGTGCGAAAGAAAGAAAGAAAGAAAGAAAGAAAGAAAGGCAAGCTACCTACAAGGAAACATAGTATAACAAGGACCACACTGATCCTACATTAGTTTCCTAGTAACTTGCAGAGTTTGTAATTTTTATCATTTACGTTTCTCTCCACTACACCAATTCCTAGGGGAAGGTTCATTTTTTATTCATTCTGAAAGTTTACCATCAATCATCCTCTTAAAGAGCTTGCCAGAAACTTGGACAGAGCCTCATAATAAAATTGCAGAGACAGAAGACTAATTGATTTCTATAAATAATGTTTAGCTGTAAAGATATGAAAGGTGGTTAGAACCACATGTATTAATCTCCCTTTTGCTCCATCTATGTCTGCAAAAGCAGACTGTACCTTGACAAAATACCCTGACTATTTTGCCCTGCAAACACACAGCAGGAGAGTAACACCAGATGGCCCACCCCTCCCATCTCTCCGCCCTGCCCTCCCGCCCCACTCCCAGCTCCCCTGGCCAAAGCCTCTCTTTACTCGTACCCCCACCCCCTAGTTTATATTCCATAATGTTAAAATTCTATTTTGATTACTATCCCTGCTCTGACAACATGCAGGAAAGTTGACAGTCCCCCATTTCTCTCTGTCCCTCCACCTTTCTGTCCAACAAACAAAACTACAACCTAAACCCCAAAGGCGAAAGCATTTAATCAGACTACAAGACTGACAATGTTCAAGAAAAGCACTAAGTACTGATGCTGCAATGTTATAAATGTGTGTCTTGGAAAGACGGAGGGTAGAGGTCAGAGTGTGTCTCCAATGGACACGCTCATGTGCTGCTACCTTTAATCACATTGCACAGTAACACCCAGCAGTTACTTCTTGTCAACATTGTATAAAATGGGAACAAAATTACATCTGGGGAAATATATGCTGGCTGGACAAAGATAATGCTATATATCTCACATTCATTTAAGAGTTGCTGAAGAAATGTCAGGAACTTAGAAGTACCATCTGCTCAGACCAACTCTAATATGCTGAAATAAAAAGCAAACTAGAGACAGGGCCGGGGCTACGTGATAGATGTCCAATTCTAAATTATGAACATTAGGTCATCACAGACTCACGAGACCTTACAAAAGTACCATCTTAGCCAGATCAGTCCATCAGCTGGATCCAATCCCAACTAAAAATAAAACAAAATGTCACACTTTGTATTGACCATCATTTTCTGGCTACAGATTAAATACAAAATGAATGACGACTTCTTTCACTTGAGAGACAGGGGAAATTGTACAGCAGACAGGATTCAAGAAAATCGGCCCATTTCTTCATCTCCTTCTCCTTTGCCTAGACCACTTCTAGATGGTGGCAGATATTTTCTGTAAGAGTGCGAGGGAATCTTTTTAATGGGCAACACAAATGACTACATTGGTTTAAATAAAGCAATTCTGTATCAGTTTACTTCTGATGGCATTAAATATTCTTGATGATTATCATACTTGAAATATGGTCATCATTTTAAAAGCTTTCACAGATACCTTCCTTTTCTGTAGCTTTTCACGTGAGGTAGATCAAACTTTCTCAAAGCCTTTATTTTAGGGGGGGAATGCATGCTGTGTTTCATAATGCTAAGTCTCAGTAAGGTTAACCACACTTGTAAAAAATCACTTATTTTTAGCATGGGCTCCTTCTGTAAGATCCCCTTCCTCTATGCCTGCTGTTCAGTTGTCTGTCTTTACCCCCTTGAATCTGCATGCTCAATTCATTTCAGTGATTTCTTATTTTGATGGAACACTCCAAGAAGGCAGGTGTTGTTCTAGCTTCATGGTTTTGCCGAGAGCACCCAGTGGCTTAATGAAGGCTGCTAGCTCTGATGCCAGCCAACAGTGTTTCAGATTTGCTGGCTTTCCTTATAGTTTCATTAACCAGTTCGCTATGGCGATAATCTCGTCTCAGCACCAGCATGCAAGAAGCAAAGAGAAGGGAATTGTCCATTAAGTCTAAGAACTTCCTCCATTTCTTTTTTCTTTTTTTTTTTTTTGAGACAGAGTCTCACTGTGTTGCCCTGGCTAGAGTGCCGTGGCATCATCCTAGCTCACAGCAACCTCAAACTCCTGGGCTCAAGCAATCCTTCTGCCTCAGCCTCCCGAGTAGCTGGGACTACAGGCATGCGCCACCATGCCCAGCTAATTTTTTCTATGTATTTTTAGTTGTCCAATTAATTTCTTTCTATTGTTAGTAGAGACGGGGTCTCGCTCTTGCTCAGGCTGGTTTCGAACTCCTGAGCTCAAACAATTCGCCCGCCTCGGCCTCCCAGAGAGCTAGGATTACAGGCGTGACTCTTTTTTCTTTTTTTTAAGAAAGGTCTTGGGTGAGGAGGACCAGCCCATGCTGGAATTGGGCTCTGATGCCACTTGAACTCACAAGGACTGAACTACTTCTAGGAATTAAGCAAGATAACCCTTGGGGTGTATGTGGGGAGAGTTGCTCTATCTGTGAATTAGCTAGGATGTTAGGGCACTGCGTCCAACCCTGAATCCATGGTATTCAAGTGGCTGACACATTCCCAGCAATCCAAAAGTTAGCACATCTGTTCGTTGGATCAGTGGAAGGAGCCTACTGAGCCCTGAAATGCCATGGCCAATGGGTCTGGTGGATCATTTAGCATTCCAAAAAGCTGGGGTGTTCTCCATGTAGGCTGGTTAGAAAGTTAAGAGTGCCAAGAAATACATGGTACTATATTTATATTACCTGGAGTTGAAGAACTGTGTAACCCAGTTTCCACTGCTTAAGGCAACAAGCTGAAGTCTGAAACCAGAGTCGAGACTAACAAGCAAGGGTTAAACTGAAGTTTGGATTCCATATATCCAATCAAGAGAAGCCCCCATTGCTTTCCAACCTATAAGGTTACACCTATAAATGTACTCTCAAACACTAGATGAAACCCTTTAAGTAGGTAAATATCACTTGTTAGGACCAAAGGCATCAGTAGGTTTAAAGACAGTAGAGTCCTTGTAGAAGGGTCTATTAAAGGGCATCAGTGGGAACTTGGAGATCAAAGAGACTGAAGCCAACATACAAGCTTCTTGAGTACCAGGCAGAGAAACAGTCCCTAGTAAGACACCCTGGTCCCCGCACACTCCTAAAGGCTTGAGAGAGGAAAGAGGAGCCTTCGGGAAGACCCGTAGCATTTGAACTGTGGTCTCTGAGGAAGAATAAGCCTCGTTTCCCAGTGTGCAGGTGATGGTCATCTGGGGGTAGGGGGTGATGAGGAGCGCTGGGCTCTAGTGCCCCCTGTTAGGTCTGTCCCAGACACACCCGCTCATCAGTGCACATTCAAGTTGAAGTGGTCAATAAAGCCGCTGCCTTGCTTGTTTCCTGAGCCCTCCACTTTCCTCCTCACCCGTTTTAGCTAGCTGTCTCTGGGGTCTGAAATAACTGAGGGCAAGGATTTAGGATTCCTTTCCTCCCCACCCTGGTACTTATGTCCAGAGTCCCCCTCTTCTCCCCTTTCTGCCCTCCCCAGGTGACCAGTGTGCTGCTGGCTCCCAGAAGCCTGAGGTCTCTCACTGTGATGTTCTTTCTACCAGGACCGCACCCTCCCCAAGAGAACCTCTGAGTTCTGCTGCTTTGGAGACCTGGAGAGCGCCAGCCCTTCCTAGTTGTCAATACCTAAGCTAAAGATAATAAAGCCATGCCAGTTAAGAGAGCAGAATGGTGTAGACCAGGGGCTGCCAAACTTTGTCTATAAAGGTCTGGCGAGTGAATATTTTAGCTCTTGTAGGCCACATGGTTGCAGCTCTTCAACTCTGCTGTCCTAGTGCTAAAGCAGTCACAGACAGTACATACATTAGTAAGCATGGCTGTGTTCCAATAGAATATTATTTATAAAAGCAGAGGACAGGTTGGGATTGGCCTGTGGAGCCATAGTTTGCAGTCTCTTGGTGTAGAAGAAAGGATACTAGGCAGGAGGGAAGAACCCAGGCCCCAAGCCACAGCCCTGACCTTAACCAGCTACATGACTTGGTGCAAGTCACCTCGCCTCATCCTTTCCCACCTCTCACTCCCTCCACAGAGATTAGGTATAAAGAGGGTCATGCGTGAGACCCACCATGCACCTGACATCACCAGTTGTCTTGCTCTCCTGTGACCAATAGTGCAAAGGTCATGGGATTTGTTCTGAAAATCATGGCTATCATTTCAAGCATCTGCTATGAGATGCCATAAGTTATCTCCCTGTTTTCATCTTCACAGCTCACTGACATAGGTAATATGATCCCTCTAAAATAGACGAGGAAGCAGAGATCATGGAAGTTAAATAACTTGCCCAAGTCACACAGCGGCTGTGTCTGAAGGTCAGGACTCAAGTCCAGGCCCATCTGACCACATCCAAGTTTCCTAGACACAGTGCGACTTCCCACACAGGCTGTTTGGTTCCCAAGCCCTTTACTATAACCAACCACTTTGCAGGTAGGGTCTCTGGAATACTATTTTCTGCACAGTTGCTGGAGGGATCAGATATTATCACTTCTGTGTGACAATCTGTCCAATGGCTTCCCATTGGTCCCTACCATGTCCTACGAGGCCCCTGTGATCAGTGCTATCTCACTCCAACCTTCCGACCTCTTTTCTCTGCTTCACTCACTCTGTTTCAGCCTCAGGCATCTTGCTTTGTCTTAAATATGCCAATGCGACTTGCACATCCCAAGTGTGGCATTTGTGGGTCCCTGGCCTGGAGCCAGTACACTTATCCCAGTGTCAGCATGGCTCGTTCCTTCACTTAGTTGATATCTCACCTTAAATGTCACCTCCTCATGGATAACTTTCCTGACCACTCTATCCAGAAAAAAAGGCAAGTTCTTGGCTTTCAATAATTGCCTGTTGATTGCTGAATAGATGAAAGCATATATTGGAATACGGCAACAGAGCATGGTGAGCTTAGGACCAGTTGCTCAGCACCCTGAGGGCAGAGATTCAGATCCATCAGCAGTAAGAAGCCTTGTTCCCTTGTCCCGTAGGGGGAAGGGTAGCTGGCTTGCCTGTCAGAACAAATGAGGGTGTTACTTTATCTCATTCTTCAGAAGTACTCAATACAGGAGAGGTGGTGCAAAACTGGGAGAGATTAGTCTCCTGACTCTAAATGTCTGAATTATAAGGGACCTGAAAGGTCATCCAGGGTCCAGCATTTTCCACCTCCAGTCCCTGAGCCACTTCTTACTCTACATCCTCCTCTGTCTGCAGCGTCCTTCTTTGCAGCAACTGTCTCAAACCAGACTGTCCTCCCTCCCGCAAGTCCTCTTCTTCCTCAGGCTTGAGGGCAGCGTGGGGACTTCAGATAAGTGCTTTTGGTAGGGAAACACTATTTTCTTCCAAACCCTGTCACCTGATGGATGGAGAAACTGAGGGTCAGAGAACTGAAATAGTTTGGCCAGGTCCCACTGCTCATTAAAGTCAGATCTGAGTCTCCTGATCCCAAGGCTGGTCCCAGATCCACACTCCACTCAACACATGGTCAAAGTAAGCAGATAACACCCCACGCTGCTCACTCAAGAGTCAATCCAATTCTAACATTGACTGAGCACTTCACATGCACTTGGCCCTGTGATTGGCCAGAATCAGGGGTACAATAATGGAACCTGTACAGTTCCCGTTCCCAAAGAGTGCACTGGACATTTGAACACAGAATGAAAGAAATAAGATTCTTTTATTGGAATGCTGGTTACTAGGTTAATGCAGTGCCCAGTTTAAAGTCAGAGAGTAACTCAGAGCACCTGTCTCAGAGCCTCCATAAGCAGCTATGCTTAGGCCTCACTCTGGATGTGATATAAAAGAGAAAAAAAGGAAGGAATGGTGGAAGAGAAAGAGAAAAAAGAAAAGGGAAACTGAGTGGTGTTCTGGCCTCTTCCTTTCATCCCCATCCCTTACATGCACGTGTCTCTGCTTCTTTCCCAGACCTTAAGCTGGAGGGTCACACTGCAGGATCTTTCCAGCGTGGTTCTCTCCTACTTGGAAGTCCTGGGGTGAAGTGAAGGAGCTGGATTATTTCCTCCCCTCGGTATCCCCTGCCAGGCCCTCAGCCAGGATTTCAATGATAACCTCTGGATTATCGTAGAAACTTTTGATTACTATTATCCGAGTCAATAAGAGACATTTCTTCCATCAACCAAAGGCGCATTTGAGGTCCAACCTGGGTCAGTGACCAGGATTCAAATGCCACTTACAAACGTTCAGTCAGTCCCATCCTGCCTAGCCCTGGCTCAGCCGCTCAGACACGACCTTCTACAAGAAAAGTTCACTCCCAACTTTAGAACAAATCTTTCTTCCCCATCACCATGACAGTAAAGTTCAAAAGGTGTGAGAGACGGGGAGAGAGAGAGTGAGAGCACCCATGGGAGGAAGTTGGCAGAAATAATGAGCAAGAATTGGCATTAACATAGAAATAAGCACCCGCTGCTTTCATATTTATATAAATAAAAAGCCAAGGAGAAGAGAGAAACTAGAACACAAGGTTAAAACTTGCCTTTAGAAGCCTCTCTCCTTCCATCCTTCCCCATCCTCCCACCTCCCGAAAGAAAAAGATACACTTCACAGCCACAAACTACTTTGGATCAAGACTTGCCTGCTCACAGAAACAAAACCAGCTTCCCCGCTGCCTGACCCGGGATGCTCACCAGTTTGCCCCTGAATTCACCCACCCCCTCAACTCACATATTCCTGCCTGCCGAATGCAAAACAATTGTCTCCAAATGCCAATTACTGATATTCAGAACTGTTGTTTTCCTACCCTGGTTAGAGACGCGTCCATGAGAGACACGGGTCTGAGCTCTCGAGTTGAAAGAAGACCTAGGGGGTGGAGGGAAACCCCTTTGCCAGTGTCCACACAGTCCCGTTGCCAAGGGAACCCTGGCTTTATCCAGGGAGGCTGAGCATGGCTGCCTCTCCCACAGCCTGGCTCCAGGAGTGTCCAGATCGCTGGGCAGGGTCAAGGGACAGAGGCGGGGGGAGTGCCGCACACGCTTGCCCACAAAGAAATCACTTTCAAGGAATGAAAGAGATGGCAAAAAATGTCTCAGGAGGTGCCGGGTGAGGAGGAAATAAGTTTATTGGCGTTGCTGTGATCAGATCTGAGTTGGCCTTTGTGCCCCTGAAAGGGGCGGGATTCAAGTGTGTATCTGAAAGGAGACAGGGTGGGAAGGAGAGAGAGTGAGAGGGAGAGAGGAAGGATGAAACAAACGGGTGTGTTTGGGGCCCTGCAGACGTGGAATATTAATCAGATAAGCAATTATTTAGTTAAGATGCTTAGTTGAAGCTTCAGACTGGATTATTTGGGCTCCTGGAATGGTTGGAGGAGCTGCCTGGCTATTTCCTGGAAGTCTGGCGGGGACTGGAGGAGAGATGATGATACGATTTTGATAGTCCAGCAAGTCTTTGTTCAGCCTGCACTTTAAGGGCTGAGGTTGGGTTTCTTTTTAGAATAAAATCTCTTGGGGAACATGCCAAAGGAGGCACACTGTGTGCATGCTTAGTTTGAAGCCCATTTGCAAGGGTAGACCAGGTGGAACAGTAGTTTGGAGAGTTTGCATGAGTACTGATGCCTGGCATAGTATAGGTGCTCATTCAAACATTTTCTGCCTGGATGGTTGTTGAAGGAGCTCTTGCTTCCAGCATTTTGTCTGTCCAGCAAGGAATCAAGATGAGTACCTGACAGTTGGAGCAGGCAGGGCTCAGAGGATGTGGCTTACCTATTTGACCCACAGACCAATGGGAATGGAGGAGAGACTTGAGCCCAGAGTCCATTACTCCTTTTTTGTTTTTCTTCTTTTCTTTTCTTTTTTTTTCCCTCCCTCCCTCCCCACAGAGTCCATTACTCTTGATGTCTAATTGCTTTTTTTGAAAATAGAGAATTCAAGGGAACTCTCTATCCAAATGTTGCTGCTGTATAATAGGGAAAAACGGCATGTAAATAAAAAGAAACAGTGACAGGAACCTCTTCAGCTGATCTGGGCTAAGCATGTGGTGAGACTATTCACACTGAGTTACAGGGATGGGCCAAGAAAAATAACATGCACACACACGCACGTTTCCCTGCAGATGGTGAGCTTCTCGTAGTACTCATCTTCCAAGGTTCAGCTCTGGTATCGATTGCTCCAGAAACTTTCTGTTACTCCCTAAGTTCAGCTTCCATACCACTTTTGACGGATCTTCCTAAATACTTATCACACTGATTTAGTCATTGGTACATGTACATATATGGAAGGCCTTCTACCAGAATATAATCTCCTTGATGGAAGGCACCATGCTTCATTTGTTTTTTAAAATCTCTTTGATACTTGGTAAAATGCCTGTTATAGAGTAGATATATGATAATGTATACACAAAAATTGAGCAGCAGTAAGTCAATTTGTGAGTGTTTTGTTGAGTGTCAACTACATTAAGCTCAAGGGAAGATTCAAGAAAAGTTGAAGGTATGGTATCTGCCTGCTTCAAAAAGTTTAAAACCTATGTAAGATAAAGGATTTGGTCTTTAATATTAAGTTTATTGCAGTAAATGTAGCTGAGAGTAATGCAACTAATGCATTTATTTAATGGATGAAAACCAGCTCTCTTGGTGGAGGTGTCTTTCAGATTTTGGCTCTGAAATCCCAGGAACCCAGAGCTGCACACAGGCCCAGTTAGGTTTTCAGGGTACATGGTTATTTATGCTTGTCAATACCCTTGGCTTTTTTAGCCTGTCTCATCTAAAGAGGCCCCAGTTAAGGGCACATTATCTAGCGGTAGAAGGGCTGGAAGTGGCTGCATCCCAGCAACTTCCCCACTCTACGATGCTGCTTCTGTTTTTTTTTTAAAAAAAAACTAATCTAAATCCAACAAAACCCATCATCACAATGCATAACTGGCACATGGCCACAAAACCAGCACTTGCGACATTCTTATCACTGTGGATATCCGGGCCGAGGTTTCCCTCCTATTCTCTACAGGGGGCGCTGACACAACATACCATGCATGGCTGACAATACTAACCAGGGGAAGATTCCATCCAAAGGGAGTAGGGTCCTGTGTTCTTTGCAACTTCAAGATGGAAACAGCAGGTGGAGAATGTAGGTGCCAAAAAGAGTAATAGAGGACTAAATGCTTTAGTACATCTGAAAGTCAGAGAGAAAGAATGAGGTCCAGAGGGGTGGCTGCATGCTGAGTGAGCAGAGACGGCACTAGCCTCTTAGCCTGGAAACCCCCAGCCACAGCTTCCCGAGTGGGCTCCCAATCTCAGAGCCCCGTCCTCTCCAGCCTGCCTCCTACCCTGCCCCCAAGTGATCTCTACAGGCTGATCATTCCGTCTGGTCATGTCACTCCTGAATGCCACCACTGCTTTCCATCACCCCAAGAGCAAATCCAGTCCTCAGGGTTCCCATGGTTTACCCTTCCTAAGTCAGCCTCTACTCTATCTACTCACTCCCACGATGCTTCACACCCTTTCCAACATAACCAGAGCTGTTACTTCACTTCACCACATTCTTTCTTTTGCATTTTCCTCCACCAAAATGTGACTTGAGTGATGGCAATGTCACCGATATCTCCCTGAGTCAGCCAGTGAGATCTCTCTGCTTGCGCCAGGGAGCTATGAGGAAGGCACCGTGGAATGAGGGTGATGGTGGAAGGAGGCTAATCTGGGATCATGTTATGCTGCAGTGGTGGGAAGGGGCAGTGTCTTGGTGCTCAGCATTCATCACGAGGTGCTGAACATTTTAGGAGGAGAATGTAATTAGGAGAAGAACACAAGTAGGAAGAGGAATTCAGCCATACCTATCACCTAAAGGCATTTGTACTTTCTGGGCACCACCTAACTTCTATTTAAACCAATATCATTACCATGCATTGGGATCTCAAAGTTAAATGCCTGCAGGAGCCAGCTAAGTGAGATAAATGCAGGTAGCAGACTTTGTGTTGTGCAATAGGGAGTGGTGGAGACTGTGGTAAAATAGAGACAAAATGCTATGTGTAAAGGAAGCAGCTGTAAGACAGCCCCAGCTGCTTCCTGACATGTGGAGTTATCACCCAAGATTGCCAGAGCTTTTCACCTTTTTAGGAGAAACTGGAAATGTGGAAATGGGTGAAATTTCCCAATTTAAAAATGTTGATTGCAATGTTGACAGACATTATGTAGATCAAAATATATATATATCAATGGGCCATATCCAGTTCATGGCCAGCCACTTTATGACCTCTGCTTTACATGGAACTTTCCAGAGTGTGTGCATAGGCATCTGCAGGAAGATGTATATATAGCTCTTGTCGATAATTCAGACCAGAAAACTTACGTAAAATTATCCAGGGGGGACAGGGCAGAGCCATGAATGACCTCAACACACTAGTCAGTGAAAGAAGGTGCTACAGTGAACAGATGTAAAAGACAGGTAAACAAAATCATGTAAGCTCTAAGTCCTCCTCAGGAGGTGATGGGATTGAGAAAGCCTTCCTTCCGACCCTGGGAGCTGGACAGCTCCAGAGGCAGTCTTCTCAACTTCCCTACAGTGCAGGGAGGCTGGGCTCTTGGAGGGGTGGGGAAGGGATGTCACTATGGAGAATGGCATTGCTATGCCAGGTGTGCAGACACATATACAGCTCAGCACATGTTTCTTCTCTCACTGGCCTCAAGTATCCTCTCCCCAGCTCTTAGCCAGCGTAGACTCAAGGCTTCACATCTGGGCAGGGGCTGGCAATGGTGAAATCTGCCTTCCCAAGGAACATCTCTCATCACCCACGGCCACCTGTAGAGGCCCTGGCACAACTGCATGTGGCCAGACCTTTCACAGCGACTGCCCCGCCTCCAGCCCTCTCTGCTTGCCCCTGAGCAGAAAACCGCCCCCGATTTTCAAAGCCCCTTTCATCATCACCCATCCCCTTCTTTCTCACAGTTACAACACTGTGACTGTAACTCCCGAGCACTTCCCTTCCGTCTCCATTCCAGCTCTTCCTTTCCCTTTAGTTATGATTCAAACTTCACCAAGTATGTTTCTACAAAGCCTACTGGTCCTTAGACACTGTCTCCTCTTTCTGTAGCCACCATCCTTAGCCAGGTGCCCAACATTCCAAATCCCATTACTATCCGTGGCCTCTGACCTTCCAGTCTCACCCACCTGCCCCAAGCACCTTTCCATCATGTCATCTCCTTGCCTATTATTTATTATCTCAAATTCAAATACACAAACATGACCTTAAAAGACTCTTCCCCCTCCCCCAGCTCCCTCCACGTAGAAACTATCCAGTTAGCTTCAGGTAAGAGAGAATGAATTCTGAAATCACACAGACCCAGGTTTACATCTTAGTTCTGCCATTTGTGCCCCGTATGACTTGCAAAAATTATATAACCTCTCCTGGCTTCAGTTACCTCATCTTAAAATTGGAATAAATAATATCTACCTTGCATGGTTGTTGGGAGAATGATGTAAGCCAATGTAGGCTATCTCATTAACCTTACTGCTATTAAATTCTAGCAATTTTTCCCCTTAAACATTTTAGCTGTGTCCCATCTGTGTCCTCCAACACAGATATGTGGATCCAATCAAAACAAGTTCGTGCACATCCCCTGTGAACAACTGATCATGCCCAACTTTGTGGATTTCATATGCAATATGAACTGCATCACCTTCTACTTTCCTAGTGCCATTAAGCAAGGTGGAGTGGAGACACATGGGTCGTCTGAGGCCAAGCAAACCTGACAGTGAATGTGAATCCCGACACTGTCAAAGTCCTAGCTGTGGGACCATGAGCAAGCCTCAGTGCCTTTCCTGTAAAATCAGGAGAATCTTCCCCTCCATGTAGGAAACATTAGATTAATGTCTCTTCTGAGAGCCTTCCCCTCTTTTAACTGTGCAATACATGCCATCCCTCATTCTGTTCCCATTCCTAAGGGGACTCCAAAGGTCAGATCCTCTAGGAAATGTCCTTGATCAAGTCCTGTGGACACAACCTCTGCTTTACTCTGCGTCCTCTCAGCAAAATGGAATCTTTAAATCTAACTTAGAGTTACAAAGAAGAGTTTTTGAGTTAGACCAGTTTTGCATTCTGGTTTCAACACTAACTAGCTGTGGTATCTGGTTAAGTCCCAGTTACTTTATCTGTAAGACAGGAGTGAAAACCGTCCTTCTTTCACAGGGCCCTTAGGAAGATCCAGTGAAATAATGCAGGCAAACTGCTTAGAACGGGGCCTGGCAGAGAGAAAGCATCCAACAGAGGGTAGCTGCTCTTCTTAAGGTGGAGAATAGTGGAAGTAGTAGCTACTACAGCAGGTTGAGATTTGGATCCCACCTTGACACAGATACGTCGTGGGACCTTGGTCCATTCCCATAAGCTCTGTTTCCATAGCTGGAAACTGAAAATCACACCAGCTGCCTTAGATCCCAGGAATCTTGTGAAGATGAAATAATATGGATATGAAGATTCCTTGAAAAAAGGAAAAAACGCGGTTTTACACATCTGCTGGTAAAAAAAGTGATTTTTTGCTTTTGTGTATGTCCATTTGTCTGGAAGCTCCTCAAAGGCATGAAGGAATCCTTTATGAGCACATTCAGTGTTTACGTCTCTGCCATGCCTACCTTACGGACCAGGCGAAATTGAAAAGCACCTACCCCTTACGTGTGGGCAGCGTTCCTGCCAAGGCAAAGATTCAACTCCTACCACGAGGGCCTGAGCTGCCCCAAGGAGAGGGGAAAGATTAAGCATCTGTAATAAATGTTCCCCAGGCAGGGAGGGAAAAGTCACCTAACACTCTTGTGGCTTTTAGGGAAAAAAAAAAAAGGGTAAGAGAGGAGAAGGAGGGAAAAGAAAACCCTGAGCTTTAAACAAGTGGCCGGGCTGTTTGTCGTCTGTAAAATGAGGCAATGGAAAAGCACGAAAGGGCAGTGGTCCCTGGGTCTGCTTCAGGGCTTCGCGCCTCACACGTCTGCTGCCACGCTCCTGGGCTGTCCATCTGCAATTTCTTTTTCTTTAACGAAAACAGAGAGCTCTTACTGGGCTGAAGTTTCCCACCTGGCTCAGGAGTTTTCAGACCTGGCCTAGGTGGTCCCTAAGTAAATATTTTTATCCTCACTCACTCACCTCCTCCCCAGGAAAAAAAATCATCTCTTTGCTCAGTTAGAGAAGAAAGCACCCAAACCAAATAGCAGGTTATTTGCATCATTGGAACCCTTGTTCCAGGGACTCCCGGGAGGGCGTGTGGTCTAAATCAGAGTGTCCAGGCTTCTTGTCCATCTTCTAGGCAAATCTGCTTACTGTGGACCCACAGGAAAAGTCTGGACACATGCCAAAGCACTTCAGTGCCTGTGCAGATTGGCACAGGGACTCTCTCCACAACCCAAGAGTTCTAGAAATCCACCTGCAGGCAAAAAATTAAAGACACAGCCTAAGCTAAGTGCAAACTGTGGTGCACCCTTGACTTTTCGTACGGAGACTGAACGCTTCATGATTTTGCCAGAGCCAGTAGATTCGGTAGAAATACTCCTGCTACAGAGATAACTTCAGAGGCCCTTTCACCTCTGCATTCAATTGGTTTGGGCTGAGTAGTTTTTTCATAAAACATTTTAGATGCTCCTCCATTTGTGTCAGGCACTGTGCTAGGCTGGAGGCATCCAAAGATGAATGAATACAATCTCTGCCCTCCAGAACCTTCATCTTGTGATGAAGATGAAAATTCAGATCTACAACTATAAAACTCTCAGTTTGCTAGGTTTACTGTGGCAGGTTGTTACAAATTTCGTGGCTTGAAAAAACATAAATTTGTTCTCTCAAAGTTCTGGAGGACAGAAGTGTGAAATCCAGGTATTGGCAAAGTTGGCTCTTTCTGGAGACTCTGTAGGAGAATCCATTTCGTACCTCTCTCCTAGCTTCTGACAGCCGCTGGCAATCTGTGGCGTCTGTTGGCTCGCGGCTGCCTAATTCCAGTCTCTGCCGTTGTCTTCACTTGGCCTCCCCGTGTCTCTGTGCCACATTTCTCTTTCCTTTCTCTTGTAAGGACGCCCATAACTGGACTTGGGGCCCCCACTAAGTCCAGGATGCCCTCATCCCGACATCCTTGTCTTAATTATTAATATATCTGCAAAGACCCTGTTTCCAAACAAGGTCACGTTTATAGATACGGGGGGTTAGGACTTAGACATTTCTTTTGGGAGGATGCAATTCGATCCACTACAAAGATCAAATGTGATACACACTATAAAAATAGAGGCAAGCCCAGGACACTGTTGCAACAGAGAAGAGGATGGCCCACTGAAGCTGGGGCAAGAGTGGGGGAGGGCTCTAGAGGAGGTGGCTCATGAAGGGGGTTTTGGAGGATGAGGTAGAGTCTGCCTCGTGGAAAGACTGCTTGCGCGAAGGCAGAGTGTCGTGAAGGGGAATAACACTGTTTGGCATTTGAATGTTGGCAGGCTCCTTGGATCCTGTCCCTGCTTACGCCTCCTCTCCACGACCACCTGTGCAGCCCAACAAGAAAGACCTCTGCACTGGCTGGAGTTTCAAATAGCGCAGCCTCTAACCCATCACGCATGGGGCCCGCTACCTTGGCCTGACACCTAACCACAAATAAAGCTTAACCTCACCCCTATTTTTTTCTCCTTCTCATCATTGAGTTCTGTGTGCAGTTTCCCTCCCTGGAAATCCCAGCTGGCTGTGAATCCCAGCTACATACTCATTCACATCCATTGGTGAGAATCACCTGTCTCAACACCCAGACGCATTCCCGGGTGGGTGATCACAGCCTGCCTCTGGGTGGACTGGCCAAACCGAAAACATGGTGGGAGCGGGGAATCACAGGGAGTTTGTGTGAATGCGGTGTGTGGAGTGTGAGCAGGGAACAGGAGAGGGGAGTTCACACTGGAGAGGTACACAGAAGACAGACTGTGGAGAGTCCGATAAGGCAGAAGCCTGTCAGCAGGACACTATCTTGAAAGGCTGTGTCGGAGCCAAATAACCCCTGCACACCCGTAAAACCAGGTGCTGCTGCTTGGGGACCATCCTGGTTCTCCAGGAATTAAGGCTTCAGCATCAGGAAGTCCAGGACAGGAAGGACGGACAAGTGAAAAGCCTAAAGTACGGAGAGCTTTCCAGAGGACTATCTGCCTGTCTTTGGAACCAGAATTTTCCAGGGTCTGAATTTCATTGCAGAAACCTGTTTGAAGTGAGTTAACCCATTAAGCATAAGGTATAGAGGAGTAAAGTTCTTGGGCAGTGTCCTTTGAGCATATTACAAGTTTATAAAGGTTATGTGCTTCCCAAAGCATCTGCTGTTGGTCCAGAGGAATGATTGACTCTTTGTGGAGTGAACCTGGCCAAGAGCTAACCTTGACATAAGCACTAGGGCGGGGGGTTGTGGGGGAAAAAACAATAAGGAGATTTTCAACTTGCCATTTCCATCCAGTTGATGGAATTATCAGGGAAGCTGTTTCTTTGATGCTCATGGAACTGCCTAGACCATAAAGTCAGCTCCAGCCACACCCTAGCTGTAACAAAGGGGGTAGATCTTATATGCACGATACAGGGTTGGTAATGCTTTTTGGGCAGGGATATCAGAGCTTGGTTTGGGGTGAAACAGTTCATGAATTTTTGGTGATTAAACACCACCACGCTGAGTGCTCTGCTTAAGCTGAGGTCACAGCGCAGGGGTGGGATTTTGTGTGGAAATCAAACTGCACTGGAACCATTTGATCAAAGACAGCTTCCCCCACCCCACCACACCCTGATGAATGTGTTCAAACGGCCCTTTGTCCTACATAGCCCACCACTCCAAGAACACTATATGGCTGATTCAGAAGGCCGCATCCCATGCATTCTTGTTGCTCTTCCAAATTCATTATTTATGTGTGGCTTTGGATGGTCTTCAGAAGATTTGCTGAAGCATTCACACCAATTCAATGCAAAACTTCACTCTTTTGCTGGATTATTCTTTATGTGACAGCTGTGGCATCCCAGATCATTTGAGAGTCGAATGTCAGGCACATGACCTAGCCAAGATAAAAAATGGAGGGAAACCAGCCAGCTACCCTGATCTTCAACTACTTCTCCTTAAAGGCCCTATGGTATTCTGTATTAGAGGCTTGGAAAATAACCACATGGCTGTCAGCAAACTGCAGGAATTGTACTGGCAAGATTGGCTTGTGGTGGCTCTGTCTACTACAGATTGTGTTTCTTGTCTGCCTGCCAAGACCCACTGTCCCTGATAAATGTAGCGCTCAGAGATGGCTAACAAGAGAGGCAGATTGTAGCACACAAACCAACCCTCTGGCAGAGATCTACGAGGCCAGGTCTAGAAATAAAGGGAAAATGGTGAGATTGAGAGAATCCAGGGGCACTTCTAGAAAACCAGAAGCATATTAGTGCTTAACCATTACTTGTATTTCCCTAATAAGTAGGGCTGATAGTAGTGATTGTGGAGACACAAAAAAACACATGATGTGGCCTTTGTCCTCCGCAAAGTTTCAGTCTATGGGGTGGCTAATAGACATCCCACTTGGGAGCATAAGTGACAACATGATTTAATAAATGGAGGAGATTAAGGTTATACCTGTGACATATTAATAGCACAGGGGAAGAGATAAGTTCCATTTTGGAATACTTGGAGAACATATGCATTTTTATGTATTTTATTTAATGTGTTATATATCATTTACTAGCTCTGAGTGCTCTAACTAGATGCAAACTAATTTCATTCTCCTCACAATCCTATGATGTAGGTACTGTTAGCATAATCTTTTTTTTTTTTTTGATGAACAAACTGAAACAGAGAGGTTAGGTAGCTTGTGCAAGGTCACTCAGCTAGTAAGTGGCAGAGCTGGGATACAAAACCTCAAGAAAGCAAGAAGAACTTTGGTTGGACTTTGAAGGTAGGTTAGGATTTGAATATCAAGAAGGTGAGAAGGTCTTTCAGCTGGGGGATGGCAGGCCACTGGTGAGGAAGGAAGTGACCCAATGGCAGAGTCGTGCTCCTCCCTTGTGGCTGGTTGATCTTACAGAACTATGTGGAAAGTATTGGAAGGGAGGCAAAGAAACAAACTGAAAGACTGTGCAGTGACTTAGCCAACACCTGACTTAGGTCTTGGCTGCAGAAATGGGAATGAATGGACAAATTCAAAAGAATCCATTAATAAGGAACTGACACCAATTGATGACGAATTCAATATGAGAGAAAACAATGTAGAAAGACAAAGACATCTCTCCAATTTTGACCTTATAAATGGTGGTGCTGTTGATGGAATTGGGGAAGCCAAGATGAAGCATAGGTTTTAGAGGGATCAGTGATGGGGCTTTAGACATTTTGAGTTTGGGATGTTTGTAGGACTTCTAAATATGTATGTCCATCAGGCAATTGTTTAAGTGGGACTTGAGCTTAGGAAAGTGGTCAAACTTGGGTTTATAGATTTAGGAACCATTAGTGTAGACGTGGGTAGGTACCACGCACCAAGGGAAAAGGAATAGAGGAGCAGAAGTTAAGGACTAAACTTTGTCTCCATCCAGTTGCCAGAGGAAGTGAATTTACTAATAATGAACCCGAGAAAGGAAATGAAGAAGAAAGGTATAAAACTAGGATACTGTAACACTGCGGAAACCAAGGGAGGATGATGCAAAACATCAGTTAGGTGGTCAGTAACGTGTAATGCTGCAGTGAGGCTATGGAGAATGGGAAGAAATGTCTTACACAGCTTTGAAGAGCCAGAAAAAAATGCACTGGCTTCTGAGCAGCCGAAATGAGTGGGATGGCCCTTTTTCACTTCTCCAGGATGAGTGTTGCCTGTTCTGCTAACGTTTCCTGATATAGAACGACTTTAAACCTTTCAACCTGCCATCACACTCCTCTGTCTGTAGGCACCATAGCATAATGAGAGGAAAATCACATGGGCTCAAATTCACAGCCTCTGCTGATAAAAACAAATTTGGCAACCAATTGAGGAGGTCACAGGCAAGGGCAGAAGCCTAGTTTCTCATGGTGCATTTCCTCCAGGCTGTCATAGTTTTTGAGCACGATTATAAACCAGGTGTGAATCTGTTTGAGAGACTTTGTTGAATGTCCGGTTGAAATTAATAAGTACCGTGTCTGTGGGTAGTCTCTTAATGTATCAACACAGTAAATCTCAGCTCACAGGCAAATGAAGTTAATGTGCCATGATTTGTTCCTACTGAGCAAATGCGCGTTCTAGGTGATCATTTTACTGTGTTTTTCTTGGAGCTATAATTTCATCATCTTTTCTAGAATTTTATCAATTATTTAAAAGTGTTGAAAATAAAATAAAAACAAAATTTTAATGAAAATATATAAGTTTAAGGAATTACATTTTAATAAATTTGGATACTTTCTGATCACTAGCCCTCTAAGCACTCTGCCATTCATTGTATCACCTCAATGATAAATAATAAGATTGCTAAGAGGATATACATGTATTTGTTTTTAGCGGCCTGAGATAAAACTTTTCAAGGCCTGAACTCTTGAACTCCTGGGTGCGCAATTGTTCTCCCTCAATCTTGATTTGAATTTTCATCTTTATATTGTTTATTTTGTGCTTTTGAATGTGAAGATAATTCTTGCTAGAAAATCTGAAAACCAAATAGAAGTGGAGTGTTCTTCCTTCTCTCTTATTCAACAGAGCGGTTCAGTTTGACAACTGTTCATTAAGTGCCCACTATGTGCAGGTACTATTAATATATCAGTCTCTGGGGGACATGAGGACCTTACTAAGATTTATTTCATTTTGGTTTTCAGAGTTCCTAGCAGTCAACAAATGAATGGCACCCAAATTGCATCTTCTGGTTCAAATCCAATTTCTGAATGGATTCTTTTGAGGTTTAAATGCAGAAAGCCCCCCTGTGTATCCAATAGATTTCATGAGTTGCCGTTCCCCTTTTGTTCTCAATAGAGTTATTTTCAGGTGAATAACCAAAGTGTTAACTATCAGCATTCCTCAGACTTAGAAATCATTGCTCATTTTAGAAGTCTTCTAGATATGAGCTTGCATCTACCTATCCTCTGAATTTCTTGAAGCCCTGGCTACATGTCCAGCAATCCTCATTGTATCTTTAACCTCTCTGAGATGGGTCTTTCAAAATTCCTGTTAGTTCAATATTGCTTTGAAGTCCAATTTCAAGTCAAAGGGTGATTATTCTATATTTTTCTTCCATTTCTAAAAGATAAAATTGCCAATGAGGTAAATGTTTGTGAGATATTCTAGTTTTAATGGAATCAGACTTCTGGTAAATGTATGTAAAGTCCGCCATCCTGATAAGACAACCTCTGTATGTTTTAATATAATCTGTAGTAGGAAATAATTTTTAAAAATAATCTATATTAGGAAAATATCATCCTCAAATACTGTCTGGCTAGGCAGCCTATGGTATAATTCCATCAAAATAGAACTTTTGATTCTCTTTCCCTTTGTTGCAATTGAAATGCTTTTCACTTCACTTCCTCTCTCAGATCTATAGGTTTTTGCACATATAGATGACTCCATTATGTACAAATTGAAATTCCTCTCCTTTTCCTGTCTCTGATTTCTTTGATTTCCTGTCTTTGATGCCACCTGATTTCTTCAGCAGAGATGAAAAGAGACTTACAACAAGTAAGTCGGACTAGCCACAAACCCAGTGTCAAGTGAGAAAGGCAATCTGCACTGGCAGATTGGAAGTTTCTATAAGGGTTCATCAAGGTTGGTAGCAAATAAGAGAAGCTCTCAAAAGGCATTTGCCTCCTGAGAAACTTCTTTTGCAGTGCTGAAATTGGCCCTGCCCAAGCATACAACCTCCAATATTTTTTAAAGGTTTGTGTCTTACAAAGCAAGGTTTCTAAGGGAATAAATGATTTTCATTCAGCCACAAACCTCCACAGTCTGTATTCAAAGAAGAGCCACATTTTCTGCTGGAAAACGCACTCCCGTTCAACCCACCAGGATTTTTACTTATACCTCCTTTTTACCTCCAAATACATCAAGCCTGCTGGATTTTAAATATTTCATTTTCACATCTCTCTTCCCTCCCAGATTGTCACCTCTTGGAGGGCACAGAATCTCTGATTCTCCTGTGCATCTCCACCACTCAACACATAGCCGATGTTTCTTGACCAAATGGTCTGATTTCCTTTGCAGGCACAGTTATGGCGGATCCCAGGTAAGCATGTGTGGATTTATCAAGAGTGACCCTACTCTTTCAGAGCAACAGAATTCGTATCTTTCGTGACTTAGCCAGGGCAAGAATTCCAGTCACAAGTATTTTCCATTTAAATATCTTTCTTCAGATGGGTTTAATATTCTTCTTTTGCGTTTTTTTTAAAGGTTCATTTATTATACACTCTAGCTGTAGAATGTACATACTTGCTTCACCAGGCAAGTAGAGAAAATCTAGTTGATCACATATATCTTTGAATCTTAGCATCTCAAGTGTAACTGCTTGTCCTTTCCACTTTGTAGGTTTGGTTAATGCCATTTGTCATCATCTAAGAAATACTAGGAAGCTCTGCCCTTACTCTCTGTTGCATCTTGCCGTGTCAGATTTGACGTCTTTCCTGTAATTCTGTTTTGCAGTGTGTTTGGACTTTTTTCTCCCTCTCTCTGACAAAAATCCTGTTTCCACTCTGTTAATCAGGGTAGAATTGTCTGCCAAATACATTCTCCCCAGTCTCTATGATGTGTACCCAGATTCTAGCCAGGACCCTTTGTTCTGGTATCATAGGCCACAGTCTAGGAGACTAATATCTTCAACACTCTCTCCAGCTGTTGACCTGCCACCCCATCCTCCTTTCTTTTCCAAAGACATGACCTTCGACTGGAAGAAGAGATGAAAACATCACCTGTGTGTGTCTTGAGAATTCCTCTATAACTTTTCATCTAGAACTTCAAGTCTCTGGGGATCCATCCAACCATTTATTCCCCTGGGGGTCAGTGAACGGTGAGATTCAGGGGTCTCAGCTGGCATATTGCCATATACCTTCTACTGTGGTCTCTTGACTGTCCACACACAGGCGTCTCTGAACAGCACAGGTCAAGTTACTTGACAAATCATTTCCTCTGAGAGTGAAAACAGGATGATGGCTCCTAAAAATCTCTTTTATTGTTCTTAGAGTGCAGGATGGTGCTTTTCTATCAAAATGTCTCATAGCATGCTCCACCACAAGAATCTCTGTGGAATTTCTCCTTGTCTTCTTGTTCATATATTAATTGCTTTTGACATCTATTTCTGTTCACAACTTCAGCGTATTTTTCTATTTGGTTGCTTTCTTCCAGGATGGTTTTTCTACTTTTATTATGTTCATTCTCTAATAAAGTAGACTGTAACAAGGTGATCCTCAAACTTTTTCTCTCATTTTTAACAGCCACTGAAGCTTGAACATAGAGTAAATAGAACTCTAAATCAATAACTTCAGTAGAAAAGGAAATACAAAATAGATTCCGAGGGTCAGAAAGTTTTGATCAGTATGAATCACTTCCTGGTCTCAAGAACAAGAAATCATCTTGAGGCTGCCAGGAGCAATTGTTTTCAAGCCTTGCTGACTGAAACAACTTAATTGCCTTTTCATTCATTTTCTCTTCAAAGTAATCTATATTTTTGAGAACCTTCATGTGGTTTCTTAACAGGTGATAGTGAGATAGGAGAAAGCGCTTCATAATCATGATGGTGTAGAAAGAACACCAGGTAAGGAACCTGGAGAACTGGGGTCTAACCCAAACTTGATTTAGAGCTGTTTATGTGAACTCCGAATCTCATTTCCTGATCTATTGAACTGGGGCAGAAAATACTCCGTTTCTCACTGAGTGGTTGTGAGGGCCAGAAAAACGTGCACACATACACATATACGTGTATTAATGTAAATGCACACATATTTTATAAACTGAATAGTGCTGCAAAAATACTACTTTTAAGGCAATTAGCATTACATTTTTAAGCAAGTGTGATATCCTAGAGCCCTCATCAAAGGGACAAGCTAGCATGAACAATCTTAGATTCTGTGATTTTTTTTTTTTTTTAATCAGAGCTAGCTGTGACATGGAGCAGGTCATTTATCTCATTTGAGAAGTTCCCCTTTGTGTGAAATGGGGATGATGATAATTCCTGACTTTCCATGTTCTGCTTTCTGGCCTGAAGCTCTAAGTCTTCCCCTGACAAATGATACCAGGAAGATTCACCTGTAAGGAAAAAAGACACCTTACTTACCTCTCAAACTTTACCCTAAGATTCCAACAGGACAATGCATAAGAAGACAAAATAATAAAACCAGTGTCTATGCAAGATGTGCCTTGAATAATAGTTGATTGAGATGGGGGTAGAAAGAATTGACATTTCCTTACATAAGAGTATTTTAGACTAGGGTATAAAATAGCTTGAAGTAGAACTTAATATTCTCTCAGCTTGTAGCTTTGGACAGCCATACCATCTTTAATTAACTGATTCATTTACCACCTACAATTCTTTTATTATATTGTGAAATAATAAGAAATATACATATTGCCCCCAGTCCCTGGCATAGAGCTCCTAAAGCCCTTGTAATTTCTTGAGTGATAGGGGTGCTAAGAGAATCTTTTGTTCTAATATTTGGTCTTTGACCCCGATTCCTGGCACAGAGCTCCTAATCCCTTGAAATTTTCTGGGTGACAGGAGCATCTTTTATTCTAATGAGGCAGTTCTTGGTGGTCTTCTGGATGGGAGCTGGTCATCAAAGCCACCAAGCCATCATTATACGCCTGGAGCTTTCTGCCTCACTCCCCATTCTCTGGAGAGGAGAGAGTAGCTGGAAATTGAGTTAATAATCAATCATGCCTATATGATAAAGTCTCCCTAAAAATCTCTAAACTATGGGGTTTTGAGAGCTTCTGGGCTTGCAAACACATCCATGTGCCAGCAGCGTGGTGTAACCCAATTCTATAGGGACAGAGCTCTTGTGCTTGGGACCCTTCCAGATCTCACCCTATGCATCTCTTCCATCTGGCTGTTCATCTATATCCTTTATTATAGGCTGTATTAATAAAATGGTAAACATAGGTAAAGTGTTTCCCTGAGTTCTGTGAGCCACTCTGGCAAGTTAATTGAACCCAAAAAGGAGATAGTGGGAACCCTGATTTAGAGCCCTTGGGTCAGAAGTATAGGGAATCACCTACCACCTGTGATTGTCATCTGAAGTGGGGGGCAGTCTTGGAGGACTGAGCCCTTAACCTGTAGGATCTGACACTATCTCCAGGAAGATATTGTCAGAATTGAATCAAATTATAGGGCACCCAGCTGGTGTCTGCTGGAGAATTGCTCAGTGTGACACCCCATATATCTGGTGTCACAGCTGTTGTATTGAGTGGTATGTGACACATACACTTTATTCCACACCCCCCATCTCTAATAGTACAGTTCAGCCAGAACTATAGATGCAATGATGGTCCACACTGACAAGGCTTGAGCACCGAAAGGAGAAGGACACGCATGGTACAGACTCAGGTGTGTGACATGGGAATGCAGAGCAATACAGTGTAGCCCCATGAGCCAAAATCTGTGAGCACACAGGAGGGCATGTAGATACACACACACACATACACACACAAGTACATACACCCCAAATGGCATCAGAGCTGAGAACAAATACACTTTACTATTCCATTTTTAAGACTATCATTTTTCAACAGAGCAGAACAAAGGAAAACACATGAGGAGAAGAAAGTGCACTGAGGGTTTTATTGCTTTTGTTTGAAGTCATCCATGCTGAAGTTGATTTTAATTTAAATGTGAGGTTAGTTTACTTTGGGGGTCATAGCACACATGCAAGCTAGGACACTCAGCAATTATCTTTCACCGTGTGGAAATCTATGAGCCTGTGCACTTGTAGAAAGGCCATTTGTTATTTTTTCACTGGAAATAAATTAACCAGCCCACTCAAGGATACACAGACTTAATGGCAGTGGCAAAAATGAGCTGATATTTTCTTTACCGACTTCCCCCAGCCAAGGGACTGGAGAGCTGACTTTCCTGGGCTGTTATCTAGAAAGGCAAGCCTAAATGATTCTGTTATAATAGTCTCCCACGTGTAAATAGAATTTACTTTCCTGTTTTGTTCTGGCCCCTGCACCAACATAGTGATTTTAAAGGAAAGAATTCTGAACTAGAATCCTCACCACCCGCTATGGTCTGAACGTTTGTTTTCCTCCAAAACTCATGTGTTAACACCTAATCGCCGGGGTGATGGTATTAGGAGGTGGGGCCTTTGGGAGATGATTAGGATATGAAGGCTCTGCACTAAAGGGATTAGTGCCTTTATAAAAGAGACTCCAGAGAGCTAAGTACCCCCTTCCACCATGTGAGGACACAGCAAAAGTCAGCAGCAGTCTGCAACTCGGAACAGGGCCCTCATCAGACGCTGAATCTGCCAGCACCTTAATCTTGGACTTCTTGGCCTACAGAACTATGAAAAATAAATTTCTGTTGTTTATAAGTCACCCGGCTTAGTGTATTTAGTTATAGTAGCCCGAATGCTCTAAAATTCTACTTTTCCCAATGACCTACTTTGTCTATGTTATATTGATAGATTCCAATTCTAGGAAAACTCATTAGAGAGGGCCTTGCTTTATAAAATTGAAAAATTGTGAATAAGGAAGATATTGGTAGAGTGAATCTGTTGTATTTCTGTGAAATATACTGGAAAATTTATTACAGTGGGGTCTTCACAGTTGCAAGAGGTATACCCTGACAGCGGTGGCCACACAGGGCTGTGCAGAGAGCATCGCTCTGCACCAGGGCACACCCCACTCAGACCCCCACTTGGAGGGAGGCAGAAGGGCAGCCCACCTGAGATCTCCAGAAAACTCCAAAGTTGCTTTAATTCCGTATTTCTTCATTTATCAAATGCAGAGAGTGAATGTCCTTACTGAGTTCATAGGATTGAAATGTATTAGTTTATACTAATTGAGAACAATAAAACTGGACCGAGATGTGTATTTCCACATGTACTGAATGATCCACCTCTGCACACCATCTTCATAGCTCAGAAAATTCAAACTAAAAAGAAGTAACAGACTACCTATTATGGGTCACTTGCAAATCACTACAGCCATGGATAGGAAATGAAGCTGTGAATTCCTGCATTGGAAGGAATCCAGGATTATGATTTTTAATCAGAGGATCCATATGATTAGATTCTTAAAATTAGAATACACATTTGTAGATTTAAGAATAATTCTAATCATCAGAGGAGTCTTTGCATGACCAAAGATTCACCATAGTGTTTTTTTTTTTAATAATGAGAGTCCCACATAATTGTAAATCTCTTTAAATTATCTGACTTTATAGAACCTCACTGGGGTGAACTCTTGCTACATCCTTGCCTAGAGGGATATACCATTGATCATAACATGAAGTAGTTTTAGACACTCTGGTAATTAATGCCCTTGAACAGGCCCAAGATCGGAGTTGGCAGTAACCGATCAAGCTCTAACGAGAAATCAGTGCATTTTGTAAAAAGAGATACACAGCTAGAGCCAGAAATAACCATGGTACCTTCCGAGATTTCTGATTCAGCAGCCTTGTGTGTTCTATCCAAACTTTCATTTGGACAGTCCTCAGATCTCCAGGGCATCCTAATTGCAGTAATGGGCTATTTCAAAAAGCTCCTTCTAAACACCTGAAGATTCTACATTTACATGTATCGAGACTATCAAGGCTTTAAGACATAGGAAAGAAAATAATAAATTGCATTGTGGACAGTGAATTGGGAATCACTACCTTATGTTCTAGCTACCTAGACAGTCAGAATATTCAATTGCAAAGTGACAACTTCCATCAGCCCCATATCTTCCTGAAATTTTTTGACAGTTCTCCCTATAGACTTTTTGAGTTCTTTGGTATCATGTAGATTTAACCTTTATGGGACAGAGATGGGTTTGTTTTAACTTCTCTTTTTCTCAGATGCCCCATTCCATTTGAGATACATGCCTTTTTGCATCTGGGAAAATGTAGTCTTTTAAGTGGCTCACAGAATAAGAAAAAAAATTGAGTTAGAAGTCAGCCCAGATCAGACAGCCTCACCTAATTCAATCCTAGGAGGTCTGACAAGTTGCTATACAGAAAAGCAGTCTTTTGGAGGCAAAACTGCTTGCCAGCATGCACATCAACTCCAACAGAGGGCAAAATACCAGCTGCCTGAATACTCTCTCAGGCTGCATCTCCAAGAGCAAAAAGGGCTCTTCAGTTTCAGCAAAGTGAACTCCCCCGACCCGCGCCCGCCCCCAGCTAATCAAAATGCCCCTTGGTTGGCAGATGGAAATATCCTCCAACCTAATAAGCCTGCATGACTTCTCACAGCTAACCTCTGCCCAGGGAGAAGTCAATAGAGAAACAAAATGCAAATAAATTAGCACTCATCACTGCTGATCTAGTATAAATATTTATAAGGGAAAGATGCAGCAATTTTGAGTGATACCATGATTCAGACCCCACATAAACAGTTAAAAACAGTCATACTTGAGATATTGCTCTTAGCATTTTTTTTTTCCATTTCACATCACCATAATCACCTAATAAATATTTAAATGGACCCATTTGCTGTAACTATAAAAGAACCGTGTAAACTTGTTGTCATCTAGACACATTAGCCGTAGTGGAGTCAATGAATTTCAACAGTCACTTAATATCGCAGCCACTAGCTACCTTAAAACTGCCAGCCGCGGCCTGCCAGGAAGCTACTGTAACAGCCCAGCTCACTGCCTCCCGAGCAAGACACGAGCTTCATTATGAATGCGAGCATTGCTGCTCTAATTAGGCCTGGGAGAGGTTTAACAACCATCCTACAGTCTTGCTGCTGACAAATATAAAAATAAAGCCTTGTTCGAATTAGCAATGTGAAGTGAGAAGGTCTAGAAGCACCAACTGTCTGAGCGGCCCTGGAACAGCTCTAATCTATAGTGAGGTTATTTTGGTTCATAAACTGCTAGTATGTTACCTGCAGGAGGTCTCCCCTGTAAAATGAATTATAGTAAGCTATATGTGATAATTAACCATGCATTAGCAAATATCTTGAAACAGGGAGGCTCTGTTTTCTCTGTATTTTGACTAATAAAAGCATGAATTTGTTCAACAAATGATCATTTAGGTTGTGGAATTCTAACCATATTGGAAGGACACAGTGAGCAATACAACATTGTGCTGGTCTAAGGGTTTCCTTACCCAAACAGGCTGCTTAATAGGCTGGCTCCATACTATGATGCTATTCACAGACCTAAAAACCACAGCATTGAGAAGACAAATACAATATACATTTAAAATAATATGAACCTTGTGTTCTTATTTACTTTAAAATCACCCTATATGTGACAATTAAAAAAAAATACACGGGCAAAGTTCTATTTCAGAAAACAACCTTATATTTCACTTAAAATAATTTAAAAACAACTCCCATAACCTTTCAACAATTCAAAATATATGTAATTGTACATTTTTTTTTATAGAGTGGATTTCTAAGAATTTTCTTGAGAAGGTTCAAACATGCTCAGAAAATAAAAACTAGATCAAAACATTGAATAAAAGAAGACTATGTTCTGAATTCATCATCCAAAAGCCTACCGATGAGTGCGTTACATGGGTATCAACGACTTTGAAAGAAGTATTTTGGGTGCTGTGTTGGGGGTGAGGGGAGGTCTGGGCTCTGGGCTGAGGACACAGATTTCTGGGAGGTTTATGAGAAGGGGTGTCATCTCCAATTGTCAGGGCATTCATGGGGAACAGGAGTCCAGGTGTTTCCATCATTATAGGAAGCCACAGGCTGCTTATTTTTGTGACCAGAGTCTGCCAGCAGTAGAAGGTGGGGATGATGCCTTAAAATTTATAGACTTTTCCCTTGTCCCATAGGACACTTGCTGCTTCTTTACAGACAGGAATATCTTCTTCTCTTTTTCCCTCATCTTCCAACCTCACAGCTAAAACGCATATTTATATGTAGTATATATAAACACACGCACACATACTTACACAGACCTAAAAATAATCTAGACAGACCACTAAGGCAGCTTCAGTTTTTATCCCAAATATGTGACCAATAGTTCTGCTTTAAATAGTCTATCTGAATCCATCAATAAGTTGAGGTTATCCCTTTTAAGCAGTTCTAAGAGTTTATATGTTTACACCTAAACTATTTCCATGGGATATTAATAGACGTTAGCTAAAAGCGTTCTGTGGTCAGATATATATGAGAATCCCTGGATTAAGTAAAGTGACATAGGTTTCTTTTACTACAGGACTTCTCAGAGCCTTTACTACCATCTTGGGAAATATTGCCCCAGTGTAAACATTAGATACACATAGCCAGTTCTCATTGGGAAGAGTATCCACTTTTATAAAAAATTTCACCAATGATATAGAGATGAAAGAGTTGTTGATTCTGAAGATCTTCTTGAAGGACCTGATGGGCTAAAAAACAATAACAACAAAAAAACCGTAAATTGTTACAGGACTGAAAGCCCAGTACTCAGTGAGAGAAAATCCAGTCCTAAGTGAGGCTGAGAGGTGACCCTCTTGATAATCAAAACATCCTTCAGTTGCAAGCCATTCACCCACTCTAGGATCACAAGGAAATGCACAAGGCAAATGTGTTTTGTCATCTCAGCAAATCTCTTCTTTCCATCGCATGCTACATCAAAGCATGTCTATTTTTAATCACTGACACCTACCGGTAAGGAACAGGTGGCCATGAGCCTCCATGAGGGAGGCAAAAATACACCCCCTTGTTCCAGATGATCTTTCTAGCTCTTTCTGAGCAAGAGCTCTCTTTTTTAACCTCCCAATGTACTGGGTAGTTACAGTGCAGACTATAAACTCCTGGGAAGGAGAAGGGAAGAGTGCTGGTGCTAGAACAAAACCCAGGCTTTGTTCTGTGAAGTTTGGGGCTTGGCTTTGGTGTGTTTCATAGCAATTGTTTCTGTGTAGGTGTCTGGAGAGACAGAGAGAGAGGAGAACTAGCAAGGATCCTCCAGGCACTGACAAGCATCCTCGGAGGCTGGTGGCACAGGAACTACCTCTGCGACCTAGTCCCTCAGTTCTTCCTTTCTCCATCTCGCCACAAACATGCTTTGCTGAGAAATTTAAGCATGTTAGTTTGCAATTGTATCTATCTGGGATCGGAAGTTTTCAGTGTTGGCCTTGAGCGGTAAAGTGATCGCGGGAATCTGAGACTTAAGTGAGAAAATAACACATTATGAGAAGTAGGTCCTGAATTGTGTTCTCTTGTCTGATAGAAAAAGCTCAGGTTTGGAATCAATGAGACAGACCCTGGGTTCAAATCCTGCCTCCATTGCATACCGGGGCAATGTATTTAGCCATCCTGAGCCACAATTTCCTCGTCTACAAAATCGTGATAACCAAATAACTTATGCAAAGTTCCTGGCGCACAGTAGGAATCGAGTAGTTCCTGGTTATCCCCCAGCGCTGCCTAATGCTGTCCAATACAGAGACTCACGCCACAATGATACCCTGTGCTATGAGCCAGGCTGGACCTAGCCCCAGTGCCCGTTGTAACAGGAAGAAAGAGCCAGACTATATGCTTAAATAATAGCTAATCCTTTTGAGCATTTATGATAGACGTGCCAAGGCATCGTGTGAAGCAATTTTTTGTGCATTTATCCCATTTAATCTTAACAACCTCCCTATGATTTCAGAATTCCATTTCTAGTTAATGAAAAGTCAAAAAATTTTTTTAAAATTCCCCGGTAATGAGAGTGGTTTCCATCACCCCATTCTGCTTCCATCAGGACCGATCTCAAAGCCCTGTGCTGTTTCTGCACTACTTATCAAAACGGTATTATCGATTGGGCTTGGGAGCGAGTGCTAAGAGTGCCCCCTTTTGGTCCTTGGGAGCCTTACAGCCCATCTGGGAGAATTAGGTGTGAAGCCTCCCTCAGGCTCTTAGCGAGCGCATTCAGGGTTATTTGTGTCTCCTACTGTTGTGTCCCCTGGTCGGTCTGTATGTGGCTTTTACATTCCTTAATAAAGTAATAGACATGAAAGAATTCTGTGGCCGATGCCAGCAGCCACAGAGAACACCAAGTCTAAAGTCAGCTAAAGGTAAACATATGGAGCCATCCAAGGAATGTAGCAATAAAAATTGGAACGTATGACGGAGCCTCCCCTCCCCCCTCTATTTTTCTGGGATAATTGTGTCAAGGAGGGGGAAAAAAAATCATCTCTTTGCAGACAGCATGGCTTCACTGCGATCCACTGTCATCTGGCAGGGGGAGCCAGTCAAAGAATCTTTCAAGAAACAGCCTTTTTTTTTAAATTCCCCCTGACTGAGTGTTCAACTACCAAAAATCTCTCAAATCAAATCCAAAGACAATTATTTATTTTCCAGACTTAATTTAATAGCAAAAACACCCCTGGAGGACTGAATGTGGTATTTGACTTTTATTTGGGCCACTCTGGGCATCACCAGCAGCTTTATTCTCCAAAGTGTGACTTTGCAGAGAGCTCCTCGGGCCTCAGAGCTGTCCAGGGGCACTGGCTGGGATCCCCGTTCCCCACACGACGGCAGCCCCGGGCTGGGCCAGAGACAGCACATAAATAACGCTTCTCAGTGCAAGTTTGACTCGGTGTTTCTTCTCCGTGGCTCGTACTCTTCATTCTCACGAAGGGAAAACATGACCCCGGTCTGTCCCTAGACCACCTCCCCAGCCTTGTCTGACACTACCGCAGCCCCATGGGCCCGCCTGCCCCTGTCACGTGGGATTAATTGGGGCTCCCACTCTGGTCCTGCTTCTGCTCGGGCTGTTGCCTGTGCCAGAACCATCCTCATCTACACCTGGAGCATTGGGTGTTAAAACGTGTGCTGTGGATGGAATCAAATCATGGCTTCATTACGGACAATCCACGCGCTCTGGAGAAAGTGAACTTGCCTCTCTGACCTTTCTGTGTGCTCCTCATCTGTAAAATGGAAACTATCACAGAAACAACTTACTTTCCAGGGGATGGTGAGGATGAAATGAGCACGTGGTTTAGCCACTATCTGGCACATGGTGGGCACTCAATAACTTTTAGTTATTATTATAGTTATTAGTAACCCCACTAGGGACATCCTATTCACCCTTCAAGAGGCAGATGGACCTCAATTCCTCCATAAGACCTCCAGGTAGTCTCCTCTTTTTCCAGCCTCCTTTTTATTCACTAGTTCTTCCACCAGTTGGTCTCCAATTGCTCTCTGGTTCTTTATTATGCCAGGCAATACTTGAAATAATTTCATTCATTTAGTAGCCATTTACTAAGCACATATAATACGTAAAGCACACAGGTGGAGATACAAGAATGGACCAGGTAGAGGAGCTCCCTCTGGGGAGCCAAAGATACAAGGGCAGCCATGGCTAAGGCTGACCACAGTGCAAGATCCAAAGTGTTAGGTGCTATGAGACATACGCAAGGAAGATGCTACTGGGTTAGGGCAGTATGGAGGAAGGAGAGGTCAGTGTCAGTTAAGGTGATCAGGAAAGGCTTTATGGAAAACATGCCGTTTACAGCGGATTCTTCAGGCTTTGAGCATTTAAACATGGAGAAGAGGGAAGGGAAGTGAAAAGTACAGAGACAAGTGACTGGTTATTTGCATCTGTCCCCACAACTAAAGTGTTAGCCCCAGGAAGCTAGAGACCATTTAAGAAACTGTGTCACCTTGTCATTAGGCATACCAGAAGGTCACGATGAGAGCAGGAAAAGGAACTGAGAGTTACATGGGGTAAAGACCAGGGAGACCGATAATGTGGGGAGAAAAGGGCTGGCCCCATGAGGGTGGGACTGGTAAAGATAGCCATTAATCTCGAAGGAGAGCTTCTTTCTCTAGAACATTCCAGTTGGTATTCTAATCCAATAGTTCCACCCAAGGGGCAAAATGGGGTCATATACTTGGGCCCAGTGGCTAGTCCAACAAAAGTAACAGAAGTTTTTCTGATTGAGGCAATAGAAAATGGGCTCATCCCTGAGTCAGGAGATGGCTGGGGTCCTGGACAAGAGGGTTTTATGGTGGGTTTAAAGCCAGACTCCAGTCCCAGCAAGCGCCAGCCCCAGAGACCTGGGGAGACAGTGGGCTGCGTAAATCAGGTCCTGGAGAACAGGGATGCTTGGGCCTCTACTGTACATGTCCCCATATCGTGTCTCATGGAAGCTGGGGCTTGAGTGTGCATGTGTACTACAGTGGCATGTAACAGAAGCAGCATGGATTTTGCAGTCATCAGACGTGGACAGAGTTCATTAGCTCTGTGACTGAGCAAATCATTCAGTACTCTAAGCCACACTGCTTTTATTCATCAAATGTGGAAATTCATACACATTATCTTAAGCTCAAAAGAGATACTTATATAGAGGGTTTAGAGTGTGGTTTACCAACCAGCAAAATGTCTGAGAACCTTTTAGAAATGTAGTCTTGGACGCCCCCTTCCTCCAACTTACTGAATCAGAATCTGAATTTTAACTGGACACCCCCAGGCGATTCTCAGGCACCTTAGGGTTTGTTAAACACTGGACTAGAGGAGAAGTTGGTGCATCTGCTACTGTTTTTGTTGCTTTGTGGACCCCTCGCTTACTGGTCAGCAGGTGTAACTAATTGCCATTCCAGATTCAGAACAGAAGAGATGCTTTCAGGGGTTCTTACTGATTCAAGGACTGGGTGGGACTGTCCCTGCCAGGGAATGCCTCTTATAAGGTCTTGGAGACTTGCAGTGACTTGCACAGTCTCTCTGTCTCTCTGTCTCTCTCTCTCTCACACACACACACACACAGTGTACACTGGGCTTTCAGGAAAAGCCAAACTTGAATTTGTTAATCCACGAGCAGCAAAGTCTTTATACCTAATTACTCTTAACATCTTGACTCATTTCTTTGATTTCCAACCTAGCACACCTTGTGATTTCACTTTTAAATTTGCTTTCTGCTTAGTATACTGGTAGCTATTAAACATGGTTGTCTTGATTCTCACTGGATAAAGGCCCACGCTCCCTGCTGCAGTGAAAATCCTCTGTGTGCTTTTGGAAAGCCTGGGAGAGGCTGCTCTATAAACCAGAAGAACACAGGCCACAGAGCTCCCTTCCTTCCTTTCCGCACTGCCCCCCAGATGGTTCTGACATATCACCACCCCCTCCCTCCCAATCATCCTCAAGCCAATCCATGTAAGTCCCATTTTGTATGAGATCAGTCCCAACCCCCCTGGGATGCTCAAAGCTATGCTACATTCCCAGAGTTCACTGATGGAAGATGCAGCCGCTCTAGTCCTCACGGTGTAGACAGAAAGAGTCAAGAGCGTGGGCTGCACAGCTCGTGGGTTCAGTACCAGCTAAAATGTCTTCAACTGCATATTTAGCCACTTATTGTATGTCCTTGAGCATGTTACCTATCCTATCCAAGCCTCGGTTTCCCTGTGTATAAAGTGGGGGAAATAATGGTATAGGATTCAATGAAAAATTCCAAGTAAAACACTCAGTATATTCCTGGCACATAATAAGTACTCAATAAATGTTCGCTGTTAATATGAGGCTCACCTTATACAAAGAGGTTACTCTCTGCCCTCGTTTTCCCATTTAATAAGCAAACAGACAGCTCAGACTTGGAAGGGAGTGTTGGTGAGCTCCACCCAAATGGAAGCCAAGTGATGCCTCATAATCCCTGAAAAAACAACAGGTGGCCCCAAGCTACACACCCCAAAGAGCCAAGACCAATGCTGTAGGGCCCATTAGTCCCCATCTGGCTTTCTGTAGGAAATATGACCACTTTTTTTTTTCAGTGACTGTAATTTGTGGATTAATTAGACTATTTGATTTTTCTTTCTCTTTCTTTCTGATGGCCAGAGGGCTCATTAGCACCTCCGTTAGCATTTGGTCAGGGAAGGAAGAAGCAATGGTAAGTTCCAATCGTCTGAAGCAGGAGGAGGGAGTAGAGGATGAATTAAGTTTTCTTCTGGGATCCTGAGCTTGAGATGTGGACAAGGATGAGCTTTTTATCCACTCATACATCACGTGTTTATTATTTAAGACCCTGTGCGTGTTATGCCTCTTGTCATTGTAGGGGCTAGAAGAAGCAAAGTGCAGTTGAGGGCAAGAACAAATATACACGGAAAAGCAAATCCATGATACGGAAGTAAAACAGCAATGACAAAGCAGATCTCAGTCATGTTTCCTCCTTGAGTTTCAGTTTCCTCATCTATACAATGAGGGAATTAGACTATAGTAAAATTACAGTTTTTCAAGGTTGGGAGGAACCTGGAGGTCTTCTATGCCAACGCTACTTTCTATTAGCTGCAATGGTTAAAAACATTTATTCAGATTATATTTTACTGAAAATACCTCTCCCTGTAACTTCCTCATGTTGGTATTATTATATTTCTGAAAGCTGTCCTATTCTCAGAAAGCCAGCACTCAGAATGTCCAATTCTAGTGGGTAGATTCCTTCTATGCCAATTTTGAGAAAGTGAATCTGTTAAATGGCCAGGCCTGGTCTTCAGCCAGCAGGTACTAGTAAGTCTGTGTTGGTTGTTAAAGCACCTCTGTACCAGTGTTAGATAACCACTGCCCAACCTACCTCCCCCAGGGTCCCCACTGCTACCCCAACATCCCAGCACCTTCCTGAGGAATTTCTCTACTGTCTTTGGTACCATCCAGAAACCAAAGGCTGGGTGTACAGCACAGCAAGGAGGCCCTCTAGGGCTCTGTGCTAGCCCTACAGTGAATATTCCTTCTAATTGATCCTTGCTCCTGCTGTACTGATTGCTAATATATTTTCTTATACCCGCCTCCCAACATGGTTCTTTTACTCTCTAGGTCACATGGGCTAAGTTTAAATATTTTTCTATAAGTATTTGGAGATAACTGTCCAATCTACTAATCATGAACATTCCCATCTTCAGACCTTTCTCTCTCTAGCAGTCTCTCTCCGAATGTGTTTCATCTCGTCACTATTCCTTTTTGGCATGACGTTCCTGGTGGAGGTTCAATCACACAGAACAGAGCAGAAGTCCCCTTATAATGGATACTTTACCTCTAGCATCGTAGCCGAAGATAATGTCATCTTTAAGAGACTTACCAGATACAAAATTCTAAGAAGTGACAGACCTGCAAATGCAAGGCATTACATGACAAAAGTCCAGGATGTGATTAGGCTAGCTGAGTGCTCTTAGCTCATAGGAGTGGAAATGATTAACAGCTAAGGCGCTGATTCTCTGAAACATGTTCAACTTGAGAGAGTCTCGAGGAAGAGCAGAGGAAGAAGATGATTATAGGTGCATGAAATTATTTGAGCAAGGGAGAGAAAGCAAGAACAACCACAGGGTGACAATGGGTGGGAGGGGGACAGAATAAAACACACTTTTTGGAATAGTATTTTCCTAGAGGAAGCAGGGAGAGAGAGAAAAGGTAAAGGGATGAGTAGGTGGCATCTGGATACTATTTTTCAAGTATTATGGAGTTACAGAGATTTTTACCTGGGCAGTGATACAATCAAAGTGCAGTTCTGAGAAGATTAATCACTAAGGGCTATGACAGAGGAACTAGGAAATCTGGGGTATAGGTTAAAATGTAAAGGGCATGGGGAAAAATAGATAAATTCAAAAGGCATTAAAGAATTGGCATAATGATGACTGAATGGGTGATAGCAGAGTGGGTGGAATGCAGCAGGGATTGTAGGAATCAAGATATTAGAATTTTGAGTGCAGGAGGCTGGAAGATCAAATAGCACACCGACGGGAAGCAAACATCTTAGAAAGGAAGCTGGGAATGGCAAGTTAATGCACACTTCCTGAATTCAAGGTTATGGTACAACCGTCATTTGCACCGTCAAGAAGACAGCTGAAGTTGCGAGACAAGTAGTACATTCTAGGAAATTCTTTGTGAGGGTAAATTACTCATTGTTATCAGTTGGCATCATGATGTTTTTCTTATTTTTATGCTGGTGCAAGTTTTGTCCCTACAGGGCTGCAGTAATCAGATGGGGGTATTTCCTGAGGTAGGAGAGTTCCAAGGGCTGGATTCAGTTGGGAATGGCATACCCCAAGATTGCCAAGGACCATTAGAATCATTCCAAAAGGAATCAAGGTTGACACCAGGGAGACCATGCCATAGGTCAAGTCCAAAGGGTGATGAGAGAATGGGCATATGAGAACAGTGGAAACTTGGGCTTGTGGAAGGGCAGAATGGAGTGAGATGTAGAATTAGGTGAAGTCAAGCAGTGTAAGCCCAAGGTTGTGAATGGCAGGTTGACGCTAGGGAACTCCCTTTTATGGAATGATAATGACAATGATGACAACAGTAGGTGATTAAAAATATGGCCGAGTAATGTGATAGAAATGGTGAACCTGTGTTGAAAATATGAATACATGTTGATGATGGAAGAATGAAGCATCATTTGAGAATTAGGCTTAGGAACAGGAAACCTGGGCAGCTATTTGAAGCTTAGATTAATGGATACAACATCCCTGCCAGCCCTGAAAACCTAAGAAAGGATTTGACTAACACAAATCGCACAGCTGTGTGGAGTGAAGTAATAAGTGCTACCATTTATTGGGAGCTGTCTACGTGCCAGGTGCGATGATAATGGCTTTTCATACGCTATTTCTCATCGTTGCAATAATCCTGAAGAGTAAGATGAGGAAACCGAGGCTTAAAGCAATTAAATAACTTGATCTATACATGACAGGTCCAGGATGCCGTTCATGTTTTTCTGCTACTTTATACTTAACTAAAAACTTTAACATTTGCTCAATCTATACACAAAAGGTGCGGGCAAAATTATGGAAGTATAATTGAGCTTTGAGCATAAGTCATCACTCTCACACTGCACTGACTTCTTACCAATAGCCCTTAAGTCTGCATTTAGCTTTTTTTTTAAAAGACAAAGGCAAAAACAAAGCATGTTCTTTTCCTGCTAGTTACTGCCCTATTCTGGATTCTTGTTTACCAAGCTTCTTAGAAGAGCTGTAACCTTTTCTGCCTTCATTCCATCAGATTCCACTGGCCGGGTGCACTCTCCCTCACCGCTCTACCACGCAGCTGTCCAGAAGGTCACCGATGACTGCCAAGCCTCCCAATCCAAAGCACCTTCATCTTCCTTGGCCTCTGAGTGGCATTCACAGCTGTTGACAGCTCTTTTCCGTGAAATGCACTTTTCTTTTGGCTTCAGGAACATTACAAACTCATGGTTTTCCTCTACTTACTTGGCTGTTTCTTTATTGTCTCATCTTTCTCTATCTTGCCTTTAAATGTCAAAGTTCCTCAAGGTCTAGTACTAGAAGGTCTTCTCACATCATTTTTCAGTCTTCCTCTAGGCAATTGCACTCATGATTTCAATTATCTGTGTGACTCCAAAATTTATATATTGAGCAGCTCTCTGTTCTAAGCTCCAAATCCTCACTTCTTCCTGTTTATTGCACGTCTCATAGATCCCTAAACTAAAAACTAAAATCATATTTTTCTGCCATATACCCACCTTTCCCACCTCCCCAAACCTCCATGCTCCTTATCTCAGAAAATGACACATCTGTCTTCCAATTGCCAAAGCTCAAAAGCTTTTCGTGCATTGTTTTCCACATCAAGTGAATCAACGATGCATCTTGATTTCATTTCTTAAATATTTCTCAAATCAATAGATTATGAGTGTATTTTTGAGAACAGAGACCAAATCTCATTTGCCTACAACAGTAAACTCAGTATACCACATGGTTCACCTATCACAAAAGACCACATATTGTGTGATTCCATTTATAGGAAATGCACAGAATACGCAAATCTAAAGAATTAGAAAGTCGATTAGTCAGGTATCCAGGCCTGAGGATTTGGCAGAAATGGAGAGTAACAGCTAAGTGTTATAGGGTTTCTTTTTGGGGTGATGAAAATGTTCTAAAATGGATTGTGGTGATGGTTACATAACTTCATGAATATACTAAAAACCATTGACTGGTACACTTTAAATGTGTGAATTATTTGGTATAGGAAATATATCTCAGAAAAGAAGTTGTTGAACTACAAGGAGAGGAAAGAGTTTGAGAAAACTGCTCTCCTGGAATACCATTTTTCTTGGGCTATTCCTTTTCCAATTCCCATCTTGGCCATCTCTAGTGTGACTGGTAGATCACAAGAAAGAATAGAAAGTCTAACTTATTAAAAATAAATCAACATTTGAAACTTCTTGCTCAGCAAAAACTTCTCTAGAAGATAACTTGATTTTGCAAATGCCTTGCGTAGTGTTTCTGTGGCCTATCCTATTTGGAGGGAAAATATGGAGGTGTTTATTTAGGTACATTTGCAGTCCATGATGACTCCTTTGAGCTCACAATCTACCTCCTTCTCTTTCTTATCCATTAGATAAGCATCATCTCATAATAATACACCCAAAATGAGGTGTCCTTTGAGAAGTTACTGAATGAAAGTCAGTTGCTCCATTGCTTGTGACCACGTTCATTCATTCATTCATTTGAAATCCAACAAATAGTCATTGAGAGCACATCATGTGCTCGGCCCTATTTGAGGCCCTGGGGACACAGTGGTGCAGAAGACAGACAGATGTCCTGTCTTATGGAGTTTACAAAGACATACATTTATAATATATTGTCTTGGGGTGACAGGTGTCATGAAGAAAAATAAGGAAAATAAGGCAAGATAAGGAGATATTTTAGATAGAGTGGTCAAGACAGGCCATCTGAGTAGCTGAACAATTTTAAAATTTTTATTGAGGAACAACATACATACGGAAAATTAATGAATTTTCACAAACTGAGCATACCTGTATAATTAGCACACGGATCAAAGAAATAGACTATGACCAGTGTTCCAAAATCCACTCTTGTGCTTTCTCCCAGTCACAATCCCCAGAAAGGTAACCATCACCTCTACCATGAGAAAGCAACATTCTAACTGAATGCAACCTGCAACCTCAACTCCTCTTTGCCACCTGACTTGGGAAATTGGACTTTCAACAGGTGTTCACAGGTATCATTAGGGCATGGACATCCTCAGGGTGGGGACACTATTCTGTCAAGAGCTGTCCAAATTACTTTCCAAGTGTGTGTATTAATAATTCCCATCCCTCACACAACATACGAGAGTATCAATTTCCTTACACTCTCACCAACACCTGGTGTTATCAAGCTTTAAAATTTTTGCCAATCTGGTAGATGAAAAATGAACCACTCCTGGCCCATAGTAGACACACAAAAATTCTTTTTTGACCAAATAAAAGAATGACTGTTGTTTTAACTTATATTTCCCTGATTGCCAGCAAAGTTGAACCTCTTTTCACATGTGTGTTTGGCCATTTGTACTTCCTTTTCTATGCATTACCTGAATTTCATTTTACCTTTTTTTTTTTTTTTTGAGGTGTCATTTCTTCTCTGATGTGCAGGAATTCTTAATTTGGTTACTTTTTTTTTTTTTTTAAAGCCATCACCTAAACAGGAATCAAAAAGAGAAAGCTGCATTTGCAGACTCATTCTTCATAAATATTTTTCTCTATTCAACTAACAGGTGAAGAATAATGCAGAAAATATGAATATGGAGGAAGCGTGAACTTGGAGTGCAGGAACAGATCCAGGGTTTAGTTTTGTTGCTTGGGCAGCTGTGTGATTTTAGGCAGGGTCACTTCTTTCTGGGTCCTGGTTTCCCAGCCACACAATGAGATTTTTGTACTCCATGGCTTCTAAGACCCCTTCCTGTTCTGATATGCAATTAGTTTGCAATTAGGACATAATTAATCATTTCCCTCTGGCTAACTGCACTCTGCTGTACAAAGGATCGGTGAGCTCCCCACCCTCATCTCCCCCAGGCAGGTATCCATCTGATCTGCTCAAATGCCACTTACTCACTGCTCAGAGACTCTTTCTCCTTGTGGGTATGGGACTGCCTCTTTGACTTATGATAACAATGGTAATAGTAACTACTACCATTGCTATTATTATGGCTAACATGTTTAGAGCCCGCCATTTATTTTCCAGGCACTGTGCCAAAGATTAGATGTGCACCGTCTCGGTACAACAGTCCTTTGAGGAAGGCAACATTAGAATTCCAGTTTTACAGATGAAAATGTTGAGACACACGGACGGAGTGTAACTTGTCCATGATCACGCAGTACAGTCTAGACATGCATCAAAGCTTGTACAGTCTGGCTCCCCCAGCTTTTTTTCTACATAGCATACAGCAAGCTAAATAGAGTCCTTTCCACGTTTTTATCTTGCTAACTTTTAACATAATTAGCACTGCCTCATTAAAGAAGCCAAGCTGGGGCTCCTTTTCATTGTGTATGCAATTCTGAGCTTCGGTGGCCTCGTTTTCTTTTATTTTGTGGGTTCAGTACAGTTCTCAATGACTATTTTTGCTTCAACTGAAGATTCATTATGCAAAACACCTAAAGAGAAGGCTAAGTCCACTTCACTCCCAACCAGGGAAATGAGACTGAAAATCAGTGACGGCGTGTAATTTTCTACCTTCCAGGTTGGCAAAACTGAAATGGTGAATGATACCCAGTGGTAGCAAGGGAATGGCCTAAAGGGCACCATCACACAGTGTCATCTAGCAGAGCATTTTTGGAGGGTCACGTGACAGTATCTTTGACAGTACCAGAGCTGCACATACGGTTTAGCTCAGTTAATTCCTCTCTGGGGAATTCACCCTACAGAAATATTACGTCCTATAGAAATACTACAGAAATACATACACACACACACACACCTACACATATGTAGATATAAAAATTATATACCCACACCCCACATGTATGTTTATACATCTGATACATGTTTGTTATAGTGAACAAATAGAAACTATCTAAATACTAGCAATAGGAAAAAAGTGAAATAAACCATGGCAATCAATAGAATGGAGCACTAGGCAATAGCTGAGAGGAATTAGGTATCATCTATACATATTGGTACAGAAGATCTCCATGACATATTCTTAAGTGGAAAAAAGCTAGTTGCAGACCAAAATACATACAGTGATTCTACTTACAAGTTTAAAATAACCGTTATGTGCATTTATTTTTATATATCATCTCTGTGTGTATATTCCTAGACATTTTTTACAAAAACATTACCTGCAGGCAATATACCAGTCAATGGTGGTATTTCTGGAAAGGTAAGGGCACAGATTTGGCTTGGATATATGGGTTAAAAAGTGAATTTCACTTTTTACTCCATATACATCTGTTCTGCTTGGCTATTTTACAATCAAGGATTACTTTAGTAATTAAAAAATAAAAACAGGAGAACAAAGAAAGGACCAGAGGCTGAAGCAAGTTGCTTTTAGTGGCAACCAGACTAGATCCTCACATTAATAACTCATAAACAGTAAATCAGATTAAAGTAGCAACCACAGCTAAATTTTTGTCTTCACCGTTCTGGAGAGAGGTCATCTCTCAGGAAGTCAACTCCCTCAGGAATGATCTTACAAGGGTTTTTAGCCATGAACAAGCTCTAGAATTATACAATACATAACTCTTCCTGGACTGTTAAAAATGCTTTCTTGCTCTAATAAAAGACGGTATCATAATAGCGATGGTCTTAAATGTCTGAATAATTTATGTATCACCATAACCATTTTTTGTCAATAAAACCTTGCACGAACACATTTAATCTATAAGGCAAATGATTTCATCTGTAGTTAGCCACTTGAAGAGTTTTGCCACGCACTTAGGTAAAATATTAATATATAGCCCAGACAGTAGACTCTTGATTCAGACCATAGATTTCTCCCTCTGATTACCATTTTTATCCTTGGTCCAGCGGGCTCTGCCGCTGCAGTAGCAGCCATTCGGCTCGTAATGATTTCAAGTGCTCTTCTGATTTAATGAAATAAACTCAATGAGCTATGCCATCAGGATTTTGCCATCCTTTTTTTTTTTTGATGTACTTTATAATTATGTTAGCTTGTACCTAATAACTTTAGCATCAATTATCAGACTTTTTTTTCTTCCTGGCCAACACCAATCAATTTTCATCTCTACATGTAGAAAACAGATAATTTAACAGATTAGAGCCATTGAAGGTGTCAGTTAAAATGATCCTATTTTTGGATTGCTTGTCCGTTTTATTTTTTTCTCCGACATACATTTGTACCAAGGGATTTGTTCATAGTAATTCAGCTTTTCTGCAGCAAATCTTTTTTTCCTGCCATTTATGAGAAGTTTCGTCTTAAATATTGACTTGTATTAATTTTAGATATGTCATGCATGGCCTCAGTCCAAAGCAGTGTGATCATATTTCAAAGAGAGACAGAGACTCACAGGCACACAAGGGGAGGCAGAGATTAAGCGGCGTTTGAGCAGGTCCCATGGATGCATACCTGGGAGAGACGCGGTGAGCAGCCCACTGATTCTTTCGTAGAGTGGGGGGTTCAGTTACCCATGCAGAAAGCGACTACCCCTCACTGGGAGGTGGAGGCCACAATGTGGGTGGGAATGGGCAACAGGCCAGGGAGCAGAGATTTGGATTCCCTCCAGGTGAAAGGAAGGAAGAAAAGGGACTCCCATTCAAGTTGAAAGTCCAGCGGCCAGGGTGCTAAGGGGCAGGGGGAGTGGGCCAGACGAGTGGGACCAAGATCTAACTTCCCATCCTTAGGAAGAAGGGCAGACTTACCACCAGGGGCTCGGGGATGGCCTGTCAGCACTCCCAGGGCTGTTCCCTGAGGCTCCAGCTTGAGGCTGCCCCTCCAGCTCTGTTTAGAGACTCCTCACCATGGTTCCCAACCAGGAACTGGGAGCTGTGTGCTTTCTCTGCAAACACGCCGGCTGCAGTGGCACGCCGGGGTGAGGCCCTTGGTCGCTGTGTGCGCAGGTGGCACACCTTCTCCTACAGTGTCCTCACAGGAGGTGAGAGACCTGACATTTTAGATTAGGAATTTTTCTCCCTTTCCTTTCCTGGAAAACGTATCGGGGCCAGTACTTTGTCAATTGCGGCGTGGTTTAAAGGAAAAAATTCAAAGCAGGTGTCAGTAGACCCAGATTTTAGTCTTAGCCTTCATTCATTCATTCATGCACTTGGCCTTCATTCATTTGTTCATTCATTCATTCAACCTATATTTATTGAGTGCCTATTATATGCCAGGCACAAGGCGCTGGGTTTTAGAAGGTGAGCAAAGGAGAGAAAGTGATGACTGAATTTGCAAACCCGTAGAGGAGACAGACGTTATCAGCTAATCCCATGAGTAAATGTCTAATTACAAATCGTGACGTGTAATGAAGGAAAGACCTCAGGGCTCTGATCGTTTACTAGAGTGAGGGTGGAGGAGGGAATACCTCATTTGAAAAGTCAGGAATACTTTCCTGGAAAGTGAAGAAATTAGTAAGAATGAAGTGGATGAATAGGGGACAGCCTTCTAGACAGCAGGAATAACAGCTGTGCCAAGACTCTGAGGTAGGAAGGATGCTATGTATGTATGGTATGTTTAGAGAAGGCCTGAGTGGTTAGAACAAGAGAGAAAGAGGAAAACTAGCTTAAAGCAAGGTCGGAATGCTTTAAGGCAGCAGTCAGCAAGGCTCTTTTGTGGTTGTTGTTATTAACTAACAGGAAGCTTCCATTGGCCAACAACAGTGTTAATAAGGCACTCCTTGCAATCAAGCACCACAAACTAACCAACCTCTGCTGGCCTTTAGATAAAGGAAAGCTAACAAATAGGTGGGAATTCTATATTCCTGCAAAGCAGCTGTTAGTGGAGCCAGTTTAACCCATACCTCTTCCTCCTTCCCAGGTGGCCAGCCCTGCACTGTATTCTAATATCAACTGTCCCCGGGTAGTGAACTCTTCCTATTAGCCAGGCCCTGTGTTAAACACTTCACATGCACTATTTCATTTCTTCCTCTCAACAGCCCTAGATAGCTATTTATTAGAGGTGTTGACAAATATTCCAGGTGTCTCCCTTCTTGGTTTATGATAGGATTGTTCTTCCTACTTCCTCGAAGTTGGGTACCTTTAGTCAATCTGAGTGGAGAAAAACGAGTACGCCATTTTCACACAGAAGCATTTAATTGCCAGTGTTCTCGTTTAACCTTTCCTTTTCTTCAGCCATTCTGATTATGGAAGTGCCTGTCTGGATCAGTGATTCTCAACCAGGGGTGACCTTTGTCTCCCATGGTATATTGGAAATGTCTGCTGATAGTTTGAGTTGTCACAACTGGGGGAGGTGGTGCTACTGGCATCTAGTTGGTGGAGGCCAGAGGTGTTGCTAAACAGCCCCTGAGGCACAACACAGCCCCTCATGACAAAGAATGATCTGGCCCCAAAATGTCAATAGTGCTGAGGTGGAGAATCCTCGGTCTAGACGGAGGCTCCAATATCCTATGTCCCTGAGTAAACACGATGAACAAATCTCCTCTGCTTGTTTGACCTGCACATGAGCTCGAGTGAAAAACAAACCTTTGTTGTATTGAGCCACTGATAAACGAGATGTTTGTTACTCCAGCAAAAGCTCATTCATTCCGACTAATTCAGTGGTAGATGCAATGATTATTTCCATTTCATAAATCAAGAATCTGAGACTCAGAGATGCCAAGTAAGTTGCCCAAGACCACGCAGCTATGCAGAGCTTGGACTTTTACCTAGATCTTCTGGACTCTAAAGCCCATATATTAACCACTCTGTTAATGATTAACCAAATATTCGTCATTCAGGATCCTGTTCACAGCACTCAAGGAAGAATGGCCTTAAGCAAGAGCCACTGAACCCTTCCCAAGGGAAGAAGGTGGAGTACCAAATTAGTACTATTTGTCTGAAAGCTATTTGTTGAGAGAATTCAGAAAGATGTTGAGAAACAGGTTTGACTTATAAAGCAAGATAATATCTCAACATTGTAATATTTTGCTTTAGTCCCCCATACTTCCTGATACATACATAAACTTTTCCCTAGTCCTAATTCTGATACTTTGGAGACATCCTTTTACCTTGAGAAAAATTAGGATTTTTAGGCACTATTCACTTGACAGGACTCTGGAGTTTGGGTTCAAATGTCGGTTCTGCCTTTTCCTAGCTGTGTTGTATGGGTTAAGTTACTTAACCCCTTCATGACTCAGTTTCCCTCATTTGTAAAATAAGATTGGAGTAGCAATAGTGCAATTCTCATAGGGCCGTCAGACGGATTTAAAGATCTAGTATTTGTAGTGGCTATCACATAGTAAATGTGTGATAAGCATTTATTAAACACATGAAGTTTTTGGTGAGGGAAGGCAATGAGGAAAGAAGCCCGAGGTGCCATCTACGATGACTCCACGTCCTGACACAGAATCCAAGTGCTGTGGGAATACAGGGCACTTAATGAATTTGAGGGTGGGAAGTTCAGAGAAAGCTGTTCAAAGGAAATACTGCTTGGACCAGCTCTTAGAGAAAGAGTAGGAGTTACCAGGTGGGCACAGCAGAGGGGCCAGGTGTGAGCCTTCCAGAAGGCACCTAATGTGGGGACAGGGCAAAGGCCCTTGGAGGATGTGGAGCAATTTCCCCAGGGAGACGCACACAGAGGTGTGATAAGAGACAACACTAGTAGGCTCTTTGGGGGCCAGATAATGAAGAATTTTGACTGTAGCTTAGAAGTTCCCTGATAAGCTCCTTAAATGCAGCTCCTTAAAAATAGAGAAAACGGAGTTAGGGCCTGAAGCTATGGGAATGGGGGCAGACAATTAAGAATTGCTCTGAGTCCTGTGACCTGTCCTTGCAAAATTCATTGCTGTGATCCTCTGAAAACCAGTGAGAGTCAAAAAAAATGGTGGCTTGGCCATTTTCCTTTTCTGGGGGAGTATAGACAGAGCTCTTCTGATAAGATCTGAAACCACCAAGCTAGAGGGACAGAATCCCCAGTCCCTGCTTGTTTCCTAAGTTTTTGGGCATCTGTTGTCCTCATCGTGACTTCAGGTAACCCAGGCCCAGCCCTCGTGCTCTGTAGCCCCTGCCTGGTCAGTGCCCAGGTCCCCGGGTCTTCTCAGCAGCCGACCTGCCTCTGCTAAGGCCTCTGAGGTGGGAGGAATCCAGCACCTCACAAATTTCACCCAGAAATCCAGGTACTTGATCCCTGACATTAAAGAAATGAAGAACTCTGCCCCCTGGATTTTATTATTTTCCTTGGAGCAGGGCCTGAGGCTCATGCAAAATTGAAGTTTCCATGATGCTCTTGGGGGCAGCCCGAGAGCGAAGCGGTGTTTCGACTGTAAAAATCTCTCAGCGTATCTCTCTCCGGTGGATTCCCAGGAAAATGCCCACTGCTTCGGTTTCCCAGGTGGGCTCCCAGTGATAATCGTCGTTATGCTGAAACATAACCAGCATTTTTATTTCACTTTATACATCTCCAAGTGTTCCCGCTTGACTTTTCTATTTGCTCCTCTGCAAAATCCAGAGGGAGGTGTTGGTAGGACGAGGTGGCCTTCAAGATGAGATTTTTGAGGAAAAGCAAATATTATTATTCCTAAGTGAGAAGATGGGGACACTGAGATGCAGGAAAGGGAAATGCTTGCCAATGTCTCGTGACTAAGTTATAACAGCTCTGCCATCAGGAATTGGAATTTAAGCTTCCAACCATCTATCCAAGCTGCTGATAGAAAATGAACCCACTGATTAATTTGGTGTCATTATCATCTGGCTGTGAAATCAGTCTACCAGCCCTGGTGTTTGAGAGCTGAGTGAGATCTTGCGGATCAGCCAATTCTAAGGTCTCCATTTCATAGGCGAGGGGCACTGAGGTCCAAGGCTGACCTCTGTGCTCGTTAGGTAAATTGAATTTCAGCTCACACGTTGTTGTCACTTAATGTTATTGTCACAACAACTCTGGAAGGGGCAGAACTGGCGTCATTGGCCATCATTGTACAAAGGTACAAAAGGTATTGGTGGAGCAGAGCTTGTTAGAGCACAGGTTTTGGAGTCATACCTGGCTAGAGTCCAGGCTGTGTGACCCTGGGCAAGGTGACAGAGGTCATCCATAAAATGGGCACAATATTATTTTCCTTGCAGGGTTGCTGTGATGGTTACATATAACAATATGTATAAAGTTCTTACGTTGAGCACAGAGTAAATATTCAGTGGGTGACAGATATTATTACTAACGTCTAAAGCAAGATTTCCTGGCCTCAGCACTAATGACATTTTGGGCCGGACCTTTTGTTGTCGTAGGGGCTGCCCTGTGCATTGTAAGATGTTAGCAGCATCGCTGGCCTCTACCCTTAGATGCCAACAGCACCCCTTTACCTCCTCTCCTCCTTGTTGTGACAACCAGAAATGTCTCCAGAGATTTCCAAATGTCCCCTGGGGACAAAATTATGCCTGGCTAATTTAGAACCACTGGTCTAATAAGGCTTTCTGACTCATTCCACTGTAATGTTACTCTCTGTTGTGCATGTACACACACAAAGTAACTGAAAAAATGCAAATAAACCCCAAGCAGAAAAGACAGATAGAAAGAGAAGGAAAGAATAAACAGAAGAAAGAGAGGGAAGAAGGAAGGAAGGAAAGAAGGTGTTTCAGTCCATTGTATCAGAAGGAAAGAAAGAGGGAGAAAGCAAACAACAAAGAAAGGGAAGGAGGAAAAAAGAAATAAAGGAAGAAAAGAGGGGAGAAGGAAGGAAGGATGCAGCAGGGGAGGGAGGGAGGGACCATTACAGGCAAAGGCAATTTCACATGTGCCTTGGGAGGTGCTGGGGCGGCTAAGACACTCCTGAGACCCAGTGCGGGTCTTTTTGCGTCACGCCGTGTTCCGTTTTGTCCCCTGAAGGTCTGCTCAGCCCACGCAGATTGTGTTCTACACAAAACCACCCACTCCTCATTCCCTCCAAACTTCCGCTCCTTGGTTATAGTTTCTTCTGCCTGGAGTGGGTTTCCACATTCTGTGCTCCTGGTGAAAGTCTGTTCCTTCTTAAAGGTGCTAAGCGGGGCCACCTCCCTCTGTGGGACCTGCTCACCAATTCCCCGACCAGGCAAAGTCACCGCTTTTTTCCTTCTGTACACACATTACACCCTCTAGCCTTACACTATCACTCTACGTTAAAATGACCAATTTCTGTAATTCTCTGCCCGAAGAGACTGCGAGATGCTCGGGAGCAAGGTTCACCTCTCACTCGTCTTTGATCCTCAGCACCTGGTCCATCGTCTGGCTGGATAAAGTAGATGTTTGCAAAGCGCTTCTGAATGAATGAGCGAGGCTTGGAAGGTAGCTGTCCTGTGACCCTTCTCTTTGAGGGCTGAGGTGGCTCCTTCGGCACCATTTAGGGAAGATTTGCAACTTCCCTCCCTCCCTTCTTTCATGCCCCGTCCACCGCTTTGCTTCTCAAACAGTACTTGCCACCTAGTGGAACAGCAGCGTCTGTTGCCAGGAAGCAGGGCAGAAGCACAGGGCACTGCCAAGGGGAACCCTGGACAAGACACTTGTCTGCTGCCCGCTGGGCTTGTATTTGTCATGCAAATCACCTGGGCCTCCAGGACTCTTGTGGCCACTGAGGCAGGGACCAGAGGAATGGCTAGTTTTGGGCACCTGCAGTCCGCAACCACAGCGGCCTCTCCCAGTGTGACACCCGCAGGGGACTATGCTTCTTTATTCCTTGAGTTGACTAAGAGGGAGGCGGGGTGGTAAGTGCACTGAACCAGGTGTCAGAAAACTCCGAAGGGATCCTGGTTTCTCTGTGGCCTTGCTCAAGCCAGTTCTCCTCTCCGGATCTCAGCATGCTCACCTACGAAACGAAAAGCTTAGATATGACGAGTGTTTCACAAATTGGGAGTTGTGGCCCCTGGAGAGGTCTAAAATCATTATTTTAAAAAGGAAATAGACCAGAAAAGAAAATAATGAACTGCCTGGCACTTTGTAAAGGCAAATATATTTTCAAGAAATGTTGTTTTCCGGGTCAGTGTGTGTGTGTATAAAGTCTTTATCTTGCTATGGGTTGCAATAAGGTTTAAATGATATCAGGTTATATGATTTCTAAATTCCCTTTCAACTCTAGCCCTTTTATGTCATGGGTGAGCCAGGAAGAAGACAGAGGGACATCCTCAGGACCAGTCAGGCTCCCACGCGAGGATCTCAGTGGCTTGTTCTGTGGATAGCTCCATTCCATATTGCAGCCACATCACAGAATATTCATAATTGCTGACCACGCAACAAACAGCTAATCTATTTCCTCCGTCAAGAATGTCCCTCCTTTCTCCCCCATCTCTCTCTGCCCCCTTTGTGTAGCTGGTGAAGTCCCACAGATCCTTGAAGGCCCAGTTCAAATATCACTTTCTCTTTGCCAACCTCCTTGTGGACCCAGGCAGAACGAGTTGCAGTTTCCTGTGTGTGCCCCACAATTCTGTGCATACCCCTCCACTGGTGCTTTTTGTTTTATTTTAGGCAGCTGTTCCTATGTCTGCCTCCCCCTGTAGACCGAGAACTCTTTGGGAATAGGAGCTGTTTATTTCATTTCCCTATCATCAGCCTGAGACATGGGGTTTGAAACAGAGCAGACACTTGCTTATGCTTGTTGTTTAAACCGAATTCTCTTTTCAGCAGATCCTACATCTGCTGGGTTGTTCAGGAAAAGAAATCGCTTTCATCTCATGGAAGGACCAGTCCCCCAGTGGGACTGGGCAGAGACCTGTCCTCAGCAAGCCCCGGAGCCGTCCCCGCCAAGGACAAGCCACTGCACACGCTCCCTCCTGATATGTGCTGCTCTCCAGTCCTCTGCCGGTAGATGTTCTGCAGAAGAAGCAGCTGTGTTCCACTTTCCTGGGGTGCCTTGGGCTTCAGCCCTTTCCAGACGCGATAACTGGGGGCTGCCATCAACAGGGGCCTCTGCCTTTGATCCTGTTCTGCTTTGCTCTTCCCGCTCTGCCAGGGCGCTCCCTGTAGAATTTGCGGTGGACAGTTCCAGGCAGATTCTTTTTCATGTGACTCATTACCTGAATTGCCTCACTCTCTCCTTCGGTGCTGATTGACTTTTCAAAGGCTACTGCAATTGGCATTTTTGCTCATTTTACAGACATCCAGATGCACGTGGTCTCCAGGGTCACCAATGTAGCCCCATTAAAGTGCTCGAGTTGTTAACTACCAAGTAGCAGATGCTCATTTACATATTTTGCTGTGCACTTTTATGTAATATTTAATTGTCAAACATGTATGTTTCCCAGAGCTTTGATTTACCCCTCACCCGACACAATTCTCTTCTTAGGACATCAGTGCTTAGGCTATGTATTACAGCTATGGTGTCATGAACTCAGTGATTTCTAAAATCTGCCTTCATACTCCAATTGTCAAGTGGAAAACCGGACAATAAAGATTCTTGGGACCCCACTTCCTGGGTAAAAGATGGCTGCAATGGGCTCAGGCATCTGTAATTTTCAGGAGCTCCCCAGTGGATTCTAACACATGTCTGTGTTCAAGAGCCGCTGTTTAACATGACACCATCGGGGAATGAGATGCTCCCTATTCATGAACTCCCCGATAAATATAATTTACAAATTCAAGAATCTAAACAATTTAACCATTTATGTCTTATTGCTGTAAATTTTAATTTATTAAATATAAATAGAAGGTAGTGAACATAATTAGCCTTTATATTTGTGATGAATGTTACCTCGAATATTAAGTACTGCACTGTAGTCTAGTGATGCGCTTATGTATAATTGACTGCAGAGGGCCATAGTTTTCCCCTTTAATTAATGGCTCCAGATAAAACGATGTTAAAAGAAGGAGGATCTTCAAATGGTGGCAGAGGTGGGGGGTGCATCGCAGTGTGTTAATATGTATAAACTCTCTACAACGGCTTCTTTTTTTGTACATAACCAGGATGTGATTTCAGTAGAATATGGCACTCGAAACATTTCTCAAGTGTTGGAGGTGGGTTTCCAGGGGTACTACTTGGTAATAAATGCAATCTGAGTCCTTAAGGACAACAATTGTAAATGCCTGACATGGGACTAGAATCTTTTAAACCTGTGTTTAATCAACGTTAACTAACTACTTCTCAAACTTCACTATGAAGGAACAACTAGGTTGCTTGTTTAAAACACTGATCATATAGCCTCACCTCCTGAGATTCTGACTCATTAGGTCCCAGGATGGGGCCCAGAATCTACATTTTAAATAAGTGCCCCAGGTATTCTGATGTAAGGGGCCAGTCAACCAGTGCTTCTTAAACTGTCTCTGGTGTGTGACCTGTTTTATTTTTGCATCTCAATGTTCTGCCAACCAATATCTGGTCTCTTAGCTCATTCATGGAACTCATCATGTGAATTTGACAATATCCAAACTGGTCTATGTCTTACTCTATAGGACATATACTTTGGAGGTTGTGGCAGTGACAATTTGCTGCAAAAGCTTCTAAATGCTTACTCTTGAGGACTGGCACTGGTCCACAGAGCACACTTTGAGTAGCACCATCATATAACACATGGTAAGAAAATATTTCACTAAAGCATGAGTGACTGAGAAGTCCCTAAGCCCTAATAATCCTGGGAATCCTAATAATAATGGCTTTGACAGAAATGAACATCTAATTGGTTAAAGTGTAAGTTGATGATGAGGCAAGTTTTGGAGCATGTGATCTAGCTCTAGGAGAAGAGAATGGAATAACTCACTTGTCTCCTATACAGTGAAGAAGGAGTGGGAAGGAAGGAGTTATGATGAGATAACAACTGTCTTAGTCATTTCGGACTGCTATAGCAGAATCCCATAGACTAACGGTTTAAAAAATATACATTTACTTCTCACAGTTCTAGAGGGTGGGAAGTCCAAGGTCAAGATGCTGGCAGACATGACATCTGGTGAGGGCCTGAGGTCTGCTTCCTGGTTTGTAGAGAGCCATCTTCTCATTGTATCCGCACATGTGTCCTCCTCAACCCTCATGACCTAATCTAATCACCTCCCAAAGTCCCCACCTCCAAATACCATCACATTGAGGGGTCTAACTTCAACATATGAATTTTGGGGGGACACAAACGTTCAGCCATAATAACAATGGTACAGAACCTCTCTCAAGAGTTCTGTGTTTTTCATCTGGGAAAACCCCGAGAGGACCCAAACCACTACTAATATCATCTCCAAACACAAGAATGTTCCATAGGTGATGCTCACTGGCTGTCTCTGAGAGATTTCTCCTACTCCATTTCATCCACTATAGCAATCACCAGAAAAGGTGAATGACATAGTCACCCAATCTCAGAATCCTAAACCCCATCATAGACTCCTTCCACAATCTCACTTTTCACGTTTAATTGGTCTCCAACTCCTTGTACAACTTCCTTCCAGAGAAGATGGGACAGATTCAGAACACTTGGGAGTGTACAGATTCTTTGTAGGTTTTGATCTTGCTCTTTACTGACATTTTGTAGCAAAATTGGGGGTCAAATATGAAGAGAATAATTATTTCAAGCAAATAATTAGTGCCTGTGGGGTTCTCCTGCATCTAATTTGCCCCATCTTTTCTGTTTATGGCTACTTTCTTTGTTAGAATTTCACCTCTTCTTTCTGAAATATGGCTGTAGCCACCAAACCAGTCTCCATCTTCTGTTCTCATTTCCCCCATCTCTCCCCCTCTCTCTCTCTCTCTCTCTTTCTCTCTCTTTATGTACATATATGCATGTATATCCATATATCTCCCGGAAAGGTAAAATGACCAGTCACTCTCCCCTGAGTGCCCTTCTGTGAAATCACGCACAGGCTGGTCATAGGCGTGCTGGGATCCCTCCTGACCTAGCTTCCTGTTGCCTCCTGAGCAGCAGCCTCCTCCCCTTCTCATCACACTGTCCCTCTGGCCATGCAGAACTATCTACAGTTTCTCAAATGGAGAAAAGACTTTCCTTAATCTTGCTGATCCTCTACCTGGAATCCCCTTTTCCTTAAATTTTGCCTGGAGAATTTCTACTCATCCTTTAAGGCTGACCTCCAATGTCTAAATTCTTGGCTTCTCCAGGAGACCAAGAGCTTTTCAGCAAATGAGGACTGGGCTTAATCAACCTTTGTGCCCCCAGACTACAATATCAGATGGCACAACACCAGTAGGCACTTAATCCACACATGTTGAACATCCTAAAACAATCATGGGAGAATTATGAGTCAGGCTGTAACAAGAAGAAGGGAAATGTGTCAGGCTTGGAATTCCAAATATTGCCAACTCTTTCCAATTGAAAATCACCATTCTATTCACCTGAGATTTTCAAAATGTGCTAAATGAAACATCATTTAAGGAATAAAGCCAGAAAATTATGCACTTAAGTAACTTGCGATCTGATCCATCACCCTCCTTCCTGTGTTTGTTAAGTGAAAGTCTCAGTGGTGCTCCGTTTGGCTAAGAAGTCCCAGCCCTTACATAGGAACCACTTTTTACCTGCTTAATCCACTGCTCATAAAGGCTCCTGGGGTAGAAAATTGGTGCGCAGAAAAATAGCACGTCACTTCTGAGTTGTGACAAGGTAAGAATATCCATCCATTACTGTTCCTGTTCTAAACCTGCTGGGAAAATTGTAAAATGGTAAAGAACATCTTAGCAGGTGGAGACAGGCCGGCAAGTTGCAGCTGTTTTTCCTCTTAACCTCAGGGGCATGTGAGCTTGGCAGATGTAACTGGAAAGACATTTTGTCCTTCTCCGCATCTACCACCCAACACACACACACACACACACACACACACACACACACACACACACACACAAACACACTTTCTGACCCCTAGAGATTTACTCTGGGCAGCAGTAGAATAAATGTATTTATTGTTACTTTTCTGATCACAGATATGAAGGTGAGGTTGGGGGTTGCCATGAAGTGTTAAAATATAAATGATAATTTCAAAGTTTCTGAGGTTCTTCATGCATTTAAAGGTGAAGGCTTTCATTCATTTATTCAATAAATATTTAGAGAACTTTCACTTTGGGCCAGGTGCTTTTCTAGGCTCCGGAGGTACATCAGTTAATAAGACAAAGTGCATGCCCTTGTGGAGCTTACGTTATAGAGTAGGAGACAGACGATAAATAAACAAAGGCCTAAGTGTGTCACGTGTCAGAAAGCGATAAATGCTACGAAGAACATAAAGCTGGCTGATGTGATGGGGATAGGGTGGAGGAGTGTGGGGATGCATGTGTGTGGGGGTGTGTAGAGTGACTATTTTGTATGCGGTGGTCAGAGGACATCTCCCTGAGATGAAATCATGCAAGTAGAGACTATATTAGTTTCCTGTGACTGCCATAATAGATTGCCACACACCGGGTGGCTTAAAACAACAAAAAATTATCCTGTCATAGTTCTGGAGACCAGAAGTCTGAAATCAAGATTTCAACAGGGCCATCCTTCCCTCCAGGCTCTGGGGAGAAGCCATTCCTCTCTGTCTTCTGGGGGCTGTCAGCGATCCTTTGATGTGGGATCGCATCACTCCAGCCTCTACCTCTGTGTGTGTCTAGTCTCCCTCTGCGCCCCCTCGTATAAGGATGCTTGTTTGTGGTGGCATTCGGGCGACCCGGCTAATCCAGGATACACTCCTCTTTTCCAGGTCCTTAACTCAATCACATAGAACAGTCACAGATTAGGGGGATCAAACCATGGTTATGTTTTTGAAGGGCCACCATTCAGCCCCTAAAATACAAGGAATAATATTACCCAAATACTATGATAAACACCACATGTACTCAATGCTAAATTGGAACTAATTGGTCAACACTGATGTGCACATACGGTAACAAAACTCAAGGGAAATCAAGTAGGTGGGGGGGTAGGAGGGGATGGGTAAATTCACACTTAACGGGTACAATGCACACTAACTGGGTGAAGGGCACACTAATAACTTTGACTTAAAATTTAAAAAAGCCAATTATATAACTACAACATGTGTACCCCATAATATACTGAAATAATAATAATAAAAGACAGAGAAATAATAATAATAAAATAATAATAATAAAAGACTGAGGCACCAGCAAGTGCCGGGTGTCTGAGCCCAGAGCAGGCTTTGCCTGCAGAAAGCCAGTGTGTCTGGATTGGAGGGAGGACGGAGACGAGGGCGGGGGTGTAGCCATGAAGATCGTGCAGGGCTGGAAAGGACTTTAGCCTTTTGGCTGAGATGAGAAGTCACTGGAAGGTTCTGAGCAGAAGAGTGATATGAGCTGGCCTGTGTTTCACATGGGGGTTGGGGGGCCATGAGCTCCACCTTAACAGACATTTAAAGATGCGCACATAGGCCTAGAACAAGCTTTCGGTGGGCCTGGAGTGTGAAGAACTAAAATTCTCTAGTAAGCAGGAAGTAGGCATTTTGGAGGTTGCAAACCTCAGGGGAGGGAGAAGGCAGGAGGGGGCGATACAGGGAGAGGTGCAGTACGGGAGACGCAAGCTGGAGCCTAGGACAGAACTGGGGTGGGGGGCCATGGATTTTTACAGCTGGTTATCTCATCTTCGTTTTCAAGTTTTTGCTGATATCATTCCTATATTCCCCTTTCATTGTCCCAAACCTTCAGCAAAGGGCTGCTGCTAAACATACCAACCTTGGGTTACGGTTCCTTTGGACAAAAGCAATTCTGACTGTTCCAAAGGACTTAGGGCCATGGTTTGAAATCTAAACCAAAGTCAGGTAGATTTTAATTGCAATTTCAGTTCCAGGACCATTTGGGTGGGCAAAGGCAGGCAGAAAATACTGAGAATGAGAGGCTAGGAGGGCAGTAGCTAAGCATTATAGGGCACAGAACAATAAAATCCCAATCATCGGTCAGGTCTTCACGTCCCTCCGCTGTCGGACGAGCACACCCTTCTCTGGGGCTGGGCTGGGAAGAGATATGCCCTGTGGAAAAGCAGCTCATGGTAGCTGCGAAGAAGGAACAAACGTGGATCTAGCTTTTACTGGGCACTCAGCAAGTGCCAGGCTCCTTGCTGTAAATTCTTTCTAGTTTAGTGATAACTACAAACTTAGAAGTAAACTATTATTATGGCCACTTTACAGGCAAGAAAACTGAGGCTGGGGGAAATAGGGTGAAGTTGCCCAAGTTCATATGGATAATAAACAGCGGGGTTGGGATTTGCATTAAGACTCTTTGATTCCAGAGAGTGCACGTCGTTGCATTTGCATCAGACTAAAATTCTGGGGTTCAGTTAGGACACTCTGGTCCAAGGACTTCTTACTTCTCTGGGCACTTAGGACTCAAGTATGTCAGACATTGCACAGAGCCAGCATTTTGGGTTTCTGCCTTTGACGTGGTCACTCCTGTGGCTCATAGACCACCTTCAGATGCTGCCAACCTGGTGCCCTGCCCTGGCTCTCACAACCGGCTCGGCACCTTCACATTCAGGGCACTGGTACTTTCCCCAGACGCAAAGCCTGGCGTCTTTCTCTCTCGCCCTGCTAACTCTCCAGGATACCCCATCTAAAGTATGGCATTTAACAGCCAGGCAGATTTCCTCTGAACTTGTTCTGATGTTAGTCAATCAAAGGGTTAAAAACTGTTAAGCTGCTCTTTAAAAGCCTATTTCTCCAAATTAGCACCATTCCTTATCAATACCCAGTCTGAGCAAGTGTTGAAGAGATCCCTCTATCTAGCATCTGTATTCTCCTGCTCTCCTAGTCTACGGGTCTCTCTAGAGGGGCAATTTCTGCAAATATATACTTACGGTGAGCCCTTGTATAAAGATTTTAGGCTGTGTGTTATTTGGAGCTTGCAGCACCATTTAATCTTCACTGCTGTTTAGAGTTAATCCCAAATTCCATTTTGAGTTAAGCAGTTTAATGAGGATAGCAACAATATCTGGCATTCACTGGTGCTAATTTCATACTGAACACTTTGCACTGTCTCATTTAGACCTCATAATAATTACATGAGGACCCATTTAACAGGAAAAAATACTGAGATAGCATTTAAGTACAGTCATTTCTGCTATAATGCAACATATCTACTTCTAAAAATCACTATACTACTATGCTGAAAATTATGCTTAAATTTATGCCATGAAAAATTATAAAATAATATCTATGGGGCTCGTGAGAAAATGTGGGTTGGAGCCTGTACTAGTCTCCCAGGGCTGCCATAATGAAGTACCACAAACTGGTCTCACAATTCTGGAAGCTAGAAGTCTGAACTCAAAGTGTGGGCAGAGTTGGCTCCTTCTGAGAGCTGTAATTTTGACTCTGTTCCATGCCTCTCTCCTAGCTCTGGCGGCTTGCTGGTAATCTTTGGCATTGCTTGGCTTGTAGATGCATCACCCCTGATCTCTGCTTTTGTGTTCACGTGGTGTTCTTCCTGTGCATAGTCTTCCTCTGTGTAGGCCTGTGTGCAAATTTCTCCTTTTTATAAGGTCACCAGCCATATTGGATTAGTGCCCTTTTAATGACCTCATTTTAACTTCAGTACCTCTGAAAAGACTTAATTTCCAAATGAGGTAACACTCTGAGGTACTAGGGTCAGGACTTCAACCTACCTTTTTAGGGGGACACAATTCAACCTTTAACAGGTGTAATACTCGAAAACGTCATCAGTGACGCATAAAGGAAGAAAACAAATAAAAACAGTAGTATAGCTTTCTGCACGTTAAATGGTTAAGAAACACATACATACTACAGTAAATACGGCACTTCACCTTGGAAAAGACTTAGAGCTTAGGAAGCGGTGGAAAGAGGGTTACCTGGAATCAGGAGGCAAGTTGTAGCTCTTCTTGGATGGGTGTGGCTCCTAACACAGGGGACTGAGGTAGTTGTTTGAGATGTGTGCATTGTGTGCATTCCTGCACGGCAATATTTATTCCTGGGTATAGGTTTCTGTGTTCACCTGGTCTTTCATGAGGAGAAAATTGCATGTAAGCAAATGGGAAACTTGTGTTATGCTCAAATTGTTCCTTACGTGTCAATGTCTTTGGAACAATTGGCATGTTCAAAACAAGTCTTCTAGCAGAAGGGACTTGGACTTGACCAAGGTCGCGTAGCCATAGTCGAGGAGCTGGGTTTTAAGCCCAAGTAGACTGACTCCAAGGCCCAAATCCTAAGTTACTAAGCTATTGAACTCTTTGTGCTGGAAGTAAATTGAGAGAAATAAATGACTTCATATCATGCCACTGTGACAGGGCTTGGTCATGCTACCTGTGGAAGGCAGAACCCTAGGATGTCCCTCCTGCTTTTGCGAGGATTGCCCACCCTGACTCCTGGGACTGTGAACATGATGAGATAAGCTGCCTGAGATCATGTCAGGTTACCTGGAAGAAGGGATTTTGCAGATGTGATTCAGGTTACCAATTGGATAATTTTGAGTTAATCAAAAAAGATGTTATCCAGGTGAACCTAATATAATCACAAGAGCCCTTGAAGAGCAGAGTGTTTTCTCTGGCTACAGTCAGAGTGAATCAAAGTACAAGAAGATTCCAAGCACCTTTGTAGGATGAACTATGGAGGCCCCAAGGGGAATAGCCTCTAAGAGTAGAGATGGACCCCACACCAACAGCCAGCAAGGAAGCGGGTTTTCCGTCCCTCAACCACGTGGTACTGAACTCTACCAACAACCCCAGTGAGACTGGAAGCAAATTCTTCCCTAGACCCTGAGACAAGACTCCAGATGGCCAAAACCTTGACTCTGGCCATGTGAGACCCTATGTAGAGAACCCAGCCAAGCCTACTGGGCTGCTGACCTACAGTGCTGTGAGCCAATAAATAGATATTGGTTTAAGCTGCTAAATTCATGGTACTTTGTTGCACAGCTTAGCAAACAAACACATTACCTCACTTCCTGTGCCTACACTGTGATGCAGACAAAGAAAGGGAAAAGATAGAGCCAATTCCTTCCTGGTTCCTGTGGGCAGGTGGGTCTCTACACAGCACAGAACATTTCAAATTTCCATCAGCCCTTTCTCCCAGCCAGGTTGGGGGCCCTTATACAGAAAGGTTTCATTAATTTTTTTTTTTTTTTTTTTTTTTTAGCAAGCATACGCTTTATGATAATTTTTCTTTTGTCTTCTTTTCTTCTATGTATCTTGCTGCAAGCTTTCAAGATTAAGTACTATTTGGAAATGTCATCAGACTAAGTTTGTTTCTATAAGTGACGTATTTAACTATAGTTCCAGAAATTATCTGGGGGTGGGGGAAATAATACTCTCACTGCCCCCACCTTCTTATACCCCCATGAAGGTTACATATACTTTGCAGCAGATCATATACCAATTGAAGTAGTTAATCCATTTACCTCTGAAGCACTGGCTGCATTCACAATCCTTTCAAGCAAAGTAGTTTTCTTTTGAAAATTAACCACATATCCTCCAGCTGTTTTCAGTTAGGTCCGTCCTGAGCATCTCTCTCTTTGGTTGAAATAATTCAAATCTGGATGTTATCAACATGGCAAAACGAGCTCTCTCCCCATTTGCTTTATAAAGAAGTCAATGCTTTGAACACAATGTTCGCTTTCCTTCAGGGGAGACATCTCTTGATAAGTGGAAATATTTTTTCAACAAAGAACTTGCTGCTCCAGATTTGTTAAAAAACTGGTTTAACAATATTTCCATTTCTGCATCAAATGTTGGGGCTAAAAGAATGTTGAGAAGTGAATGGTGTGTGTGCATGTGTGTGTGCACACGTGCACTTCTTTGGAAGAAAAATGAGGTATGTAAAAAATACATTTTAATTGATAAGCAAACTATTTAAAATATGTATTGCAACATCAATTGCACACTTATAGTCAATGACTTTGCTATATCATGACTACAGTTTCATTTTGTTTTACAATTTTGATTAACACATTTTTATCATGTATCTGTCATTTTTGTTGAACCAATTTCTTTGCTGGGTTGGTAAAAGACTTTAATTATTATGTCTCTCGTTTGGGAGCTACCATTATCTACAGAATTCAGAGTATTTAATTTACTTCAACACAAATATTTTGAGGAGCTGTTACACTTTGTGCTCTAGACCAGCTGGGAGGAAGACAAGAATGAATAATGCACAGTCTCTGCCCCGAAGATGCTTGTAGTTTATAACAATGGCTCTTATGTGTCTCCTAGGGATGGAGACCCAGAATTCCTCATATTCTTAGCAAATACCATGATGTGTTGGTATAAAACATTCAAATTAAATCAAACACCTTACAATATTATGATAAGCCAGACATGATTTTATATTAAAATCTAGTGTAGATAATTGTTTGTGGGTACCAAAGATTTAAGAAAGAAAACGAGCCAGGTGTGGTGGCTCATGCCTGTAATCCCAACATTCTGGGAGGCCGAGGCGGGTGGATCACTCAAGGTCAGGAGTTCGAGACCAGCCTGAGCAAGAGCGAGACCCCGTCTCTACTAAAAATAGAAAGAAATTATTTGGATGACTAAAAATCTATATAGAAAAAATTAGCCAGGCATGCTGGTGCATGTCTGTAGTCCCAGCTACTCGGGAGGCTGAGGCAGCAGGATCGCTTGAGCCCAGGAGTTTGAGGTTGCTGTGAGCTAGGCTGACACCACAGCACTTCAGCCCAGGAAACAGAGTGAGACTCTGTCTCAAAAAAAAAAAAAAAAGAAAGAAAGAAAGAAAACAAGAATAGGAGAAAAACCTAAGCACAAGGATAATTCTACACTGAAATTATTTCTGTAGATTGGGAAAAGGCCATCGCTATTGTAGTTTATCATGGCTTGGGGCCACTGTTCTATTAGGAGAGGTCAGTCTGTAAGCAAATTGAATACAGCATGTTAGAAGTCCTTACAAAGTTCACCTTTCAGGTGAAACACTCCTTGCTCTATTTCTGTGCTTTTCTCTTCCTAAATTTTCAGTTCTTCTCTATTGCAGAGAGGCTGGAAACTAACCGACTTAACCTCACCTGCTATTCAGCCATCACATTCTGGCCCACACCCTGCACAGGGTCCCGTCTCACTCCCCTGCATTCTCCACTCCAGCTACTCTGAACCACACCCTGTGCCCACCTCCCACCTACCCAGAATCCCCTTCACACCTTTTCCCACAACAATTCTTCCCTGGCAGCTCCATCTTTCTAAAACCAAGTCCAGCTAGAAGCCATGAATCTTCTCCTGATATCCTTACCCTTTCAGCAGTGAGGGTGCATCCTTTCTTTCCCATCCCTCCACTCTGTGGTTTACACTGAGCAAAGTCTGTCTCACCATAGTGGCAGGAGATGCGATTTACTAGCCGATATGTGCCGCCAAGCACAACTCTATTCTCATACACATATTCAGATGAGGAAACAGAGGCTCAGGGAGGTGCTGCTGGGGGTGACCTGGCAAAGCCACAGCTGGTATCCCAGTCTCTCTGCTTCCAAAGACAGTGCTGCTTCCGCTACACCCCAGATCCTCCCTCCCGTGTCTCATCTTCATGGGGACATAGGCAGAGATGTGTCTTCTTTCTGATTTTGTGCCTTATACCCAGCAGATGGGCAAAATACACCCCTTGAATTGAATTTCCATTAGGGGGAGAAAAAGATGATATCACTTTCCCCAGTTCCTACTGGCAAAGCTTAAAATGACTGATGCTATTCAGTATTGGTGAGTAGGTGGAAGAAAAATAAACTCTTTAATTCATTGTTGATGGGAGTGTTCTAAAGTAGCACTTAAGAACTCCTTATTGGAATAAAATTATGTGCATACTCTGACATGCAATTCTGCTTTCAGAACTCTTTTTCAGGAAAATAATTACAATCAAGTCCAAGGATATGTGTATGAGTATATTTATCACAGCATCATTTATAGTAGAAAAACGTATGCAGTCTAAGTGTCCATTAACAGGAAAATGGATAAGTCCATCAGGGGAAGTAGTATGATGGAGTATTACATAGACATTAAAAAGGTTAATGTAGATCTGTAGGTGCAAAGACAGAGGGTGTTCACAGTATGTCATTGAATAGATAAAAGCAAGTTTTAATGCAATGAATATTGCCTATTTTTCTTCAAAAATACACACATACAAGCACAGACTTCTTGAATGGTCCAGTGAAATTTTTTTCCTCTCAGAATAGTGGTTATGATCCAAAGAGGGGGACAAATAATGCTAAGCACCCTACATTCTAAAGAGAGCCACTAGGAACTGGCTGTGGCCACTTGTCTCTAAGTCATTAGACAGTACCCAGAATTGACCCTCCTACCATCAGTGATTTACCTCTCTTTCCCCCTCCTCTGGGCACATTTAGAAGAGTTGCCAAAGAAACTATTAGCCTTGTAAAGTAGACAGGGGTTGAAGTGAGAGGTCATTGCTCCTCTCCCAGAGGGGGAGGGGAGCACAAGGGAAGACACAGCTTCAATGAGTCTCATCTTAAGGTGGGCAGCGTGTGGCATAAGGGAGAATGGCAGTAATTGTCCCTGGTTGGATGTTCAGGGGAAAGGAGAGCGGGAGAAAGACAGACAGAGGGAGTCATGCCCCAGAGGTGGCTGGGGAGAGTGGATGAGAGTGGAGGCTGGAGACAGGACCTATGCAGGACTGGGGGCAGGGAGGCAAGGAACGACATATCAGAGAGATGCGGGGTGATTGCCACCAGCTGGGTGTTCCCCAGGCAATTGTCAAAAGTAGCACAGACACATGATCAAACAGATTAGGGGTCAAATCCTGGCTCCATCAGTGCCATCTCTGTGACCCCTGGAGAAATTGCTTAACCTCCTGAGCCACTCTCCTTAGTAGTGGTAGTAGCAGCAGCAACAACCAACAGCAGTGTTTTCTATGTGCCACTCTAGACACATTCTCTATGGTCTTCAAAAACTCCCCATCAGATAAATATTGTTAATAATAAATACCTAAAATAATAATAATAATATCCCTTGACAGAATTATTAGGAGAATCAAAGAAAATTCATGCTAAATTCCTAGTATGGCACTTGACATGTTGCTGGAGTTCAAGAAATGACAGTATATTATTACCCTTTCATGGAGCCAGAATGGATAGCCACATCCTGCAGATCTCTGTGACTCTTTAGGAAGCGTCTCCAGGACAATGTACGTGTATCCCAGATGAGGAAAAGGAGAAGACATTGTGGGCTGGGCCAGTTTTTGTCACTGTTTCAGAGAGGCAAGCCTGCTGCCCAGGACATGAACATCACCAACACGTGGTTCAGGTAACAAGCCCAAGTAGACGAATCTAGGTAAAGTCCCTAGACCTGATAAAAATATTAAATGGTGAAACCTAAAAACATACTGAAAAAACGGGGAAAGTGGCAAGAAGATATTGAAACGTGAACTTGGAAACAGTAACACTTTTACCAATGGAGGCCAGTCCACTTTCACTCATAATAAATTGATTTTTTAAAATATACCTTCTCTACTGTATAGCTTCAGCTTACCTAAAGCCTTTTTGGATCATAATTCTATATATTCATGCTTCCCACTGCCTTACAGTTTCTTCACATTGCCTTCTCTTGCATCTTCTAACAACTAATGTCTCTCTTTTTGTGTCTCCAAATCAAACTCTTCAAAGAGAAGGATCTATTAATAGTAAGTCCAATTTGTTCACTTTCATCCTGCTTACATGCTTGAGTCAGATGTTTTCTCTTGGTAAACCAGCTGCCCCAAGAATGACATCGTCACGTGGCAGAGACAGTGGTAACCTGAGCAGAAAGAACCACCTTGGATTATACCCTCAGCAGGAAGCTTTGAGTCAAACCAAACGGTGTTGCTTCATGAAAGTCCTTTGAGTATCTACAGATGGTTGTCCCACAAGGAGTAAGTTGCCAGGTGGTTACCCTGAACCTAATTGTATTCATTTCCTAAAGCTGCCATAACCAATTGCTACAAACTTGCTTAAAACAATGGAAATTTATTCTCCCACAGTTCTAGAAGCCAGAATCTGAAATCAAGGTAATGGGCAAGGCTGTACTCTTGTTGAAGGCTCTAGAGTAGAATCCTTCCCTGCCACTTGCAGTTTCTGGTACCTCGAGATGCTCCTTGGCTTGTGGCTGCATCACTCCAATTTCCACCTTCATCTTCACATGGCCTTCTCCAATCTGAATCTCTCCTCTGCATGTCTCTTCTAAGGACACTTGTCCTAGGATTTAGGACCCACCCAGATAATCCCGGCTGACCTCCTCTGTTTAACTTAGTAATATCTGAAAAGACCCTTTTTCAAATAAGGTTACATTCACAGGCTCCCAGGAGTAGGATGTGGGCATATCTTTTGGAATGTTTAACCCACTGTATCAGTGAAAACTAAAACATCACTAGGAGGTACTTAACATCAGTCTAACACCTAAACAGCCTGGCACAATGTTAGAAGCTCAAAAAATGTTTATTGGATGAATAAAAAAACAGCACTTTTATTTTGCCAGTTGGGAAACTGACATTGGCAGAAGTGGTCCGGCTAAGGTATTTAATAACACATCCAGATTATATCAAAACTTGAACTGAGCCCAGATCCTCTGCCCTTGGTCTGAGGCTCCGGAATCCATGGTAGGCGGTCACCTTATTACCACCACGAGTGAGGATAACCGAGGTTCAGAGAGGCTTGACCAAACTCATTCAATTCACTTGTATCCACTGGTCTAGGTCTCAGGACTCCCAGGCCAGAGACATTCTATCCTATACCCCTGGAGGCTTTCTATCACCCAGGCCTGGAAAAGAAGTCTCAGGGAGTAAAATGAAGACCCAGATAATCAAAGGAGAAGACAAAGGGTAGCAGGTGGTATATTCTGTCAGAGCTAAAGAAGATTGGTGACAGAATCATATTTTATTTTTCTACCTTTTCCTATAAATTCCTCAAATACACACTTGTAACAGGTTAGGAAGAACCAAGCTCTTGCCCAGTGGAAAAACTTCTGAGCACAGTGTGACGTGTTCAGACACACAGCCAGCCCACGAGATGAGAAGCTAAGTCGCCTCAGCACTATGAGGGTCTCTCTTGACTTCCCAAAGTGGCTGCAAAGCCAGGAGAATGGCATAAGAGGAAAAAAAAACAAATGTCTTACGGGTAAAATCAGGTCTTTATTCACACAGAATATTTCCTGGTTTTGCTCTAAATGCCAAACCTAAAAAAGAAAAAAAAAAAAAAAAAGAAGGAAGGAGGAAGTTATACTCCCTGAGTGTCATCTCCCTGTACCCCTCACTTGGTTGCCATGACAACATCCAACCACTGCACATTCTATTCATCCTCTCGGTTCCTGTTTTCCCATTGGCTGTGATGACCATTTGCCTTCTGGGATCTACCATCAGTAAAACCTAATCAAAATATGTCTCTGGATGGTGCCTATTTTTTTTTCCCCCCACAAATGGTGAGAAATTTCAATACAAGTCAAGATGTCCTGCTTGTCTTGAAACTTCCTAGGCTCTGGTACCACAGAGCCTGAATTCCCACAGGCTACATAATAGGCTTGAATTTAGTGTTTGATGATTTCTTCCTGGGAGCACAGGCTCTCTAGGTTGCCATTCTTCCCACCTGGCTGCTTTCTTCATGGTACCCGCCCGAGGACATTTGAATTTGAATCCCATCTTTTTGTCAACTGGTATAGATTCAGTAGGTTTCAGCTAAGTATGTCATTCACGTTGTTATAAGGTGACTATTCAAGAATAGGTAGGGGGTATTCATACCTAACTACCTTTAAACCTTCAAAGGTGACATCCACAGACTAGGGTCCTATTTAATCGTAACAACAGTTCGAACTTGAACATTCAATTGGACGTTCTTTTAACAACTCGCTGCTCTGCGTGTCTGCAATGCCAAGGTTCCTGCTCCATGGATGCCTGTCTCTCCTGAGGCCTGGACAGCTCCACTTTTGTATTCTGCATGAAGTCAGAACGTGGGCATCTAAAAATATCTCAGTCATCACTGCACTGCCATAATGCTTCTGTTGTTCTAAGAGCAGGTTCTTTGTCAAAAGAATGGTTTCAAGAGCCAGTTAGGTTTAAGATCAATAGCTCCATGTGAAATAACTTTGACCTTTCATTTTTTTGCCTGCACCCCCTGGACAGCAAAGCTCTTTTTAAAAGATCTGTTTATGGCAAAATAGTAGGAGAGAGTGGGGACAACAATTCTGCCTGCAGTAATAAAGCAAGATTTGACTTGGCAACGGCATCAGTGTCTGGCAGGGAGTCCGACTATGTGGTAGGTGCTCAAAGGACATCGGAGCAACATTGGAGAGGAAGCAAGTTACCCAGTGTATAGGCTTCAGTGTCTCCAGTTTGTTCTAGTGGCTTTTATTGAGCACCTACAATGTGTAAACCCTTCTCCCAGGTACCTTGAGTTCCACTCATTCGTTTATTTATTTATCTACTCCCTGAGTGTCCACTTAGCTTTCCTGAAGTTCCCATTTACATGTGTGATTTCGGTTCTCCGATTATTAGCCCAGAATCTCATCATTCACCCAAATGTTTTTCGAGAGCAAAGTGCTGCTCTTATCGTTAGCAGTCATCAGAGTACATTTGCTATCTAAATTTTGACAGAAAATCTCCTATATCTGTTCCACATGGTATACTATAGGATCTCTGCAATCCCCTAGGAAAGAAAATCTCCAGTAGATTTTTCTATAGGTTAGAGTGACTCACCTCCTCTCAAATTTACCTAAACCCTAGAGAGTTCTCTGTGACAAGTGCCATAGCTGGCTCCACTGGACTAAGTTCACCAAACAGTACCTTGCTAACAACCGGAGAGTCACTCGCCAGCCGGTAAGTCACTGTGCTGTGTCATCAACTTGTGATCAAGCCAATACACCTCCCAAAAGCATAGTACTTGACAGGGAATAGGCACTCAACACACTTTTTTTTTTTTTTTTTGAGACAGAGTCTCACTGTGTTGCCCGGGCTAGAGTGCCGTGGCGTCATCCTAGCTCACAGCAACCTCAAACTCCTGGGCTCAAGCAATCCTCCTGCCTCAGCCTCCCGAGTAGCTGGGACTACGGGCATGCGCCACCATGCACGGCTAATTTTTTCTATGTATTTTTAGTTGTCTGATTAATTTCTTTCTATATTTAGTAGAGACAGGGTCTCGCTCTTGTTCAGGCTGGTTTCGAACACCTGAGCTCAAACAATCCGCCCACCTCGGCCTCCCAGAGTGCTAGGATTACAAGTGTGAGCCACCGCGCCCAGCCTCAACACACTTTTGATGAATGAATGAATGAATGAATGAATACACAAAGAATGAATGAACAAACTGGGCACCAATTTTTCTACTAAAATGGAGACCTAAAAATTCCTGGGATTCTGGTCTAAACACTAAATCAATCAATCTCCTTTCCCTCCGCAAATCTTACTCTCTCAGTGACCTAAATGTGCAGCTCTTTTGCTTTGATTTTAAACAATAAATTCAGAACTCTGTCAAGGCTCAGTGCCTCCCTTTTTTTGTGGTAGGGATTTGAGAAAAAATGTAGCAGGCTTCCTTTACCTTCTGACAACAGAACTCATGGACACTCAAAAATATAAACTCTTGCAGACAAAACTTAGAAAAGCAAGAGGAGAAAACATTTTTTGGTTGTATCAGGAGAGAAGAAAACCTGGGAAGAGTGGAAATGCATTTTACTTTTCAGGTGAGAGCCCTGGAAAATGAATGAGAACCATGCTATTTCCTTTCTGGGACACAAATCTTCAGCCCAAGTCTGGGGTCCCAATTTTGTTCTATGTCGGTTGTAGAGTAACAGTAGCACTGCCTAATTTTATGTTTTCAAGCTTCATGTTGGTCTTTTGGAAATGAATACATGCATTACCTATTCATTGAACAAAATTTATACAAAATAGAAATATCTACTAAATGGAAGTCCCTTTTTCACCTCTCCCCTACACTCTCCACCTTCTTTCTCCTGAGGAATAGACTCTGAAGTGGAGATTAGCATGCATGACGGTCACTAAGAAGTGACCTTGGTCACCAGACGTGTGAAGGACTGAAGGAAGCAGACTGGGCAGAGGGAGAAGTTGGACTGTGATGTGGTTTCCATAAAGGCTCTAGCTGATTTACAGGGGGAGATTGGAAGCTGGGTGGAGCCTCAGAACTGTCCTAAAAGGAGGCAACGGGCCAGGTCTTTGTAAGCCACCCTCTCCCACTATTCACTGGATGTGAGGTGCCCCTCAACCCCTGCATAAGGAGGTTTAAACTTGGAGCGGGCAGCTCCCTTTGGCAGAGGGCAGTTCCTGGTGCGGAGGAGTCGGCTATGAGCCATCCACAGCTAGTGGCTCGAGCACGTGGGTGAATATGTGCCTTGTTCTTCAAGGTGGGACTGGGTGGCATGTTAGAGACATATGCTATATTATGTGTATTTCCCCAAACGCACACGCTTTCTATGTTTATGAACACATAAAACACACACATACACACATACACACGCATGCGCGCGTGCACGCGCACACACACACACAAATGATGGGCAGTAGAACATAATAGTTAAGGACACATACTCTGGAGCCAATCTTGAAAATTTGCCTAAGTCCTCTGGGCCTCGGCTGCCTCATTGGTTGAAATGAGGGGTGATGACAACAGAATCAACTTTAGGGGTGCTAGGAGGATTCAGTGAATGAATTGACAGAAAGTTCTGAGAATGTAGCCTGGTACTTAGAAAGGCATGGCGACTTGCTTGTGCACCATTATCTCGGACCAGCTTTCCTTTATTCATTCAGATGTACCTCATTCTTTTTAGTAGCTGAATAATATTCCTGAACCCTGAAAGTTGTGGATGAGCCATAACTCCTTTAATAATTCCCTTACTATTGGGCATTTAGGTTGTTTGTGGTTTCTCCAATTACAAGTCATGTAACAGTGAGCAGGTCCTTATATGAATATCTTTATACATTGGGAAGAATGTCTATCAGAGATTCCTGAAAGTAGAATTGTTTGCAAAGGACACTAACATTTAAAATTTTGACAAGTGCTGTTATTAATAATTGTTCTCTGAAAAGACTGTATAGTTCTAATTTGGACTCCAGCATTATGAGATAAAAATATCCTCTCCCCCACTCCCAAATCAATACTGAATATTAAAAACCTTTTACACTTTTGCCAGACTGGTAGGTAAAAAAAAAAAAAAAAAGTGTTTTTTTGGTTTTATTTTGTATTTCAATCAATCCCTGAGAAACTGAGCCTTTTTTTTTTTGTTTCTTAGCCATTCATCTTTCTGGTTCTGTGACTTGTCCAACTCTCCTCTTCCTCTGGGTTACCTTATCATCGTATTTTTAAGTTAATATATTGGAACTAGGTTCTACTGCTCTGTTGTGAGTCTTTCAGGCTGTCGAGGGTGCCTCACCACTTACAGCGGTGCCAGTCTCCTTTCCAGCACCTAGACGCAGAGTTCCGTGCATGCAGACGGTGCCAAAGAGGAGTCGCCACTCTGTCGCCTTCTGGAGCAAAGCCCACTTTATCCTCAGAACTGCAAGTTTCTTTATTGGCCCTGAACTCTCCATCTGCCTAGAGCAGGCAGCTTCTTTTTGTGTCATTTCTCTTTTTCTTTTGTCGACCCAATCTCGATTCTTAAAATCATAGACGATGTCTAGTCTTCAATCTCCTTCTCACAGCATCTTTCATACGGGTCTATCCCCCTCCTCTTCTTTCTGATTCTATTTCTTCTTTCACTTCTCTTGGCTGTCCCTGGCTTGGGAGGATGAATAGGGCAGGTCAGTGTCCAGGAGTTTGTGCCATCGTCTGGCTTGTGGTCATTTCTCTGCTAGGTCCCATGGCCGGTTCTATCCCCCGTTTGGTCCTGGAACTAGTGATTCTGGCTCTGCCCCTGACTGGTTGCTGTGTGTGTTGCTGACAACAGTACAGTGTGAGGCAGAAAGGAAGTGTCTGTATTTTCAAGCTGGTATAGTGAACTGGGAGTGTGTTCTGCTGGTGTGGAGGCATCTGAGGAGCACGTGGTTCTCAAGAGCATCTGCGTCTGCTGCTCTCTCGCCGGAAGGACCTCCTTGTCTCTGACCTCAGAGACAATTACCTTTCCTTTTGGCCCTTGCCACATGCCTTATGAGAAACATCTTGTGGCTCCTCTCCCACAGATCAACTTCAAGCTCTGTCTGCAGGGATTATAAAAATGAGGTGGTTCTCTTCTGTGACCCCCCTCACCCCCCACCAAGAGCCACAAGAAGCTTGAACAGAGGTACTTCTGCCCTCTTGGTCACTCTAAAATGCTGTCCCGTCCCATCCTGCTGGGGTGGTGTACTTTAACAAGCCTCCTGTCTCCAAAGTGAGAGCTGTTTGCTATGTGTCCTCTGTGGCAGATGTGGGTAGGGGAGAATTAACACCTCACCAACTGTGCTTTACTCAAGAAAATGCCTCTTCCTCCTTCTCCCCACATATACACAGCGACTCAGAAAGCGTGATGTTCCATGCAAGTTCTGGAGAGAACCACTGCAGAGGTTTGCAAACATTCCGGAGATGCGTTTTGCCTCTTTTTGTCTGTCAGCTCCACAATGCCTGCCCAGGGTATCTGTGATTCCATGACTGTCATCAAAAGGACTGATTATGAAAATAATCATAAAAATAGCATTCCCTTATTGAGAATTTCTGGAGTTCTGCATTCAGTATGGTGGAGTAAGCACCCAGCACACTGACGTGCATAAACAACAGCTATAAACTCTGGGCAATATATTAAAAGACAAAACATACCCAAAGATTATGGACAGCCAGCAAAGGCAGATGGATTTTAGAGGTGGGCTAAAACTTGGCAGGAGAGATCAACAGAGGGTGAGTTCCCTATTTTGTTGCAACTTTGTCCTGGGGATGAGCCATAGTCATGGTGTGACACAGGCTGACTGAAGGAAGAAGAGAAGACTTACTGTCTTTGCAGCCTGAGGAACTGAAGACAGAACCCAAGGTGGTCACAGCTTCCAGAAAGTGAAGAGGGAGCCGCAAAGTGAAGAAGAACAGAGCAGGGGAGCCCCAGGTTCTATTAATCAATTCTGACCAAATCTCTAGCTGACCCCCAAACCACACATGTGAGAGACAAACTGAAAATAGCCAAATTAAGGGGAAAAAAAAGTTGAAGTGAGATTTAAGCTACTACCTACTAAGGGTGTCTTATCAGAGTGAGTATGCAGTTTGAGTCTGAGCAAGTTTACTGCCTGCAAAGACAAAAACATTAACACTCTTTAGAGGAATATAACAGAATCTAGAACCTCCATATCATACCAACACGATGGCTAGAACACAATGCAAAATTTCTCTATAAAATAGAGATAACAACAACAATTGCTTCTTGAGAGCAGTTGTGAGACTTAAACAAGATGATGCTTTTAGTATAGTGTTTGCAAAGTGCCTGGCATGCAGCTAATGGATGAGTCACAGCCTGTATCTCCTTGGTTCAGCAGGAGGTATCACAGAAAACACCCACCAGATGCTGCTAAATTCAGTAAACACCCTAAGTTGGAAGAAAAAGCATATCTGGTATTACCAGAACATTTAGGCTCCAGAACCCTGAAAGTAGGAGAGGGGCATAAATTGAAAGGGAGATCAGCACTCAAGTTACTCGTCCAGGTTGCCAGTGAGTTAGCCAAAGAAGGGGAGAAAAGAGTTTTTAAGAAATTGCACAAAATAAGCCAAATGTGGAAAGCACGGGAGCCAGGAGGCCAGTTCAAAAAGTACCAGGAGGCCAGGCACAGTGGCTCATGCCTGTAATCCTAGTACCGTGGGAGGCCAAGGCAGGAGGATCACTTGAGGTCAGGAGTTTGAGACCAGCCTGAGCAAGAACCAATTTCTATAGAAAAAAAATAGAAAAATTAGCCAGGTGTGGTGGTGCATGCCTGTAGTCCCAGCTGCTCAGGAGGCTGAGGAGGGAAAATCCTGGAGTTGGAGGTTGCAGTGAGTTCTGATGATGCCACTGCATTCGAGCCTGGGTGACAGAGCAAGACACCGTCTCTAAATAAATAAATAAATAAGTAAATAAATAAAAATACCAAGAAGGTCCAAAACCACACACAGGTGTGTGTACATGTCAAAGATAGAATAAAAACAAGGGCAGGACCACTATGATAAAGCTGGCTAGGGCCAAAGATTTGAGAGTTTTGGAAGATAGGTTTGGATGAGGTCTACAGGTTGTAGCTGAATTTCCCCTGCGATGGTGGGGCACATGTTGCCTGTTTATGAAGGACTTCTAGCACTGCAACCCTAGGGTCTTTATCCCTTTATCGTCTCAAGAAGAAAGCACTTCAGAGGCTAATTCATTACCATTATCCTCAATGGGTAAAATGAAAAAATACAATGGTTGACGAATAAAGAGAGGATGTCCACCTGTTCTAAGTGAAGCAATATCACCTTTCCAATTCAGTACCGAGGCCAGCATATGGCAAAATTTAATTTATCTACCTGTTTCACACAAAAAAACCATTGATAAAATTTGGTGTGGGTGGATGAGTCTCCTTGTCCGGTTACTCTTCCTGATCAGTGTTAGTTCAAAATTTTACTTCCATGTTGGAAAACAAAAAGATACCATAAGAATGCAGAGAAAGATAGCAAAGATCATTTTTTTTTTCTATCGACTGTAACATCACAACCCAAGAGGTATCCCAGACATCAAATCTCTCCCTCGGGACTAATGAAAATCTTATTTTTTTAATGGTAGGTTGGTGACACACAGAAGAGACGTGCTACCTGATGAGGTGTTTACTCAAAAAGGTTTTAGTTTTTTCTTGCCTTCCTGTTTTCTCCCATTAAATTACCTATCTATAATAATAATAATTATTATTATTATTACATTGTACCAAATAGTATCTTGATTATATTACACATATTACTTCGTTTAGGGTAAAACAGTACTATAAGGCAGGTACCATTGTCACCAACCCCATTCTACAGATTGAGAAACTGAAGCATAAAGAAATTAAGTTGCATTTCAAGGGTACACAGCTAATAGCAGCGGAGTCAAGGTCCTAAAAGAGCCACGTGGATTCAGAGTTGGTGATCTTAACCATTGTCCCCTGCTGTCCCCATGGGGTGCCCTCATAGTAGGTACTCACTAAACAAGGGCAATTATAACAATGATGGCAATTATATCTTCACTACCTATTGAAGGCAATTGTCAATTTATTCATTCTATTAGCAGATTATGCAAATGTGCTGAGAGCTTGAACAATGCAAATGTGCTTATGAAATGTAAAAAACAAATGAAATCTTTTATCTCTCAATGCACTTCTGTAATACCTCTCCCCATTGTAGCAGCAGCACCTGGTTTCCTGTGGGTGTTGAGCAAATGCTTATTAATTTGTGGTTCACATTGATTGTAAAAGATAATAATAGAAATATTACCAATAATACTACAGTTGTCACAGATGAGAATTCCGTAGCAAAGAACAAGTGCGATCAGAATGTCAGTGTACAGAATGGACCTCACAGAGGTCTAGATTGAATGACCTTTACAAAGTCTAGCAAATTCCAAATTCTGCAGCAGAGTTAGGTAGAGATGCCAGGGCAATTAGTTCTGTTTTGACCTATCATGGTCCAAAAGGTTTGCTCTGTCTTTGAGCATCAGCATTTTCTATAAAATTTGTCAAGACATTTCTGCATCTCAGTTTTGTCTGCAAGTTTGCCCAACTTAGAAATATGACAAAAGGATTAAAAGCCACTGCTTGCCCATGCTTGTCATCAATGCTTGATACAGTCAGCCTTCAGGATCTGGGTTAATTTCTATTACAGAAAGCTTGCAGAACTAGGACCAAAATAATCACTAATGCACAATGTACCAGGCCGCAGTGTTCCAGCCCCTCTTCCCTTTCATGTTAAATTCGCTACTTTAACTAAGTGGCCCTTGCAAAGCCATCCTTGTGACTAATGGGCCTTTGATCAAATTTTGCTTTCTGACAGCTGTACATATAAATGAATGTGTATCCCAATTAAGTAATAAACATCGATGCTTCCTGCCCTCTGACGGCAAAGGGACCCCTTATCTTGAAGCACCCCCATTGCTCTAATGCCATGAATAATATTTCTCATTTGAAAGAACTCTGCTTAGGGGGTTGGAGGATGTACAATTTAGGACACTTCAGAGAACAAAAGCAAGAATTGAATAAATGGAAAGAGTAGATTTTCTAGAATCTGTTAGCATACTCTAGTATGGACAAGAAAACTATTTAATATAACTTTTTGAACACTTGCAGTTGCTAGTATGTAACATACTTCATGTACATTATTTGATTTTATCTGCATTAATCATTAATCTTGTGAATTAAGTATCATTAACTCCATTGTACAGGGGAGGAAAATGAAGCTGGGGTTAAATGACCTTCTTGTGGTTATGTGGCTTGTCAGTGGCTGAGTCATAATTCAAATAGCCCCATTCCAGATTCTACATGACTCCAAAGTTTTATTTCCCCAGCACCTTGGGTGATCACAATCTCTTTCTCATATACTAGAAATAGTACTGGGTTTGAACTCTGGGTCTGTTTCCTGCTAGCTCTATGGCCTTGAGTAAGTTCCATATCCCTTTTAATTTGGAACTTTTCATCTGAAAAATCAAGATCTACCAGCACATTCTCTGCTTATCTGACAAGGTTGTTGTAAACCGGATTTGCACATGGTAATGTGCTGAACAAAATGTGGAGGATTATTGGCATTCTTATGAGCAGCCCTTGTTGCTGTCTCTGCTCCACTCTGACACTGTTGCTTCCCTTTCCTGACTCTGCAAAACCAACACTTGGGCTTGTTCTGCCAATAACAGATTTGTTTTCAATATTAGGGATGATTCTGTCTTGAAGTTGGAGAAGAAGTGGCAATCGAACATGCTTTCATGGGAATTTCAAAGATTCCATTATTCTAGGGGAAAGAAGAAATAGGAGCCAATGGAACAGCAATTAAATCCATAGTTTAAAAACAAATGCTACTAAGGCACAGATGATATCATGCAATAGTTGGAATTTCTCCTGTTTTCTCAGGCTTGTGGAGCAGGGGCAGCCCTCTGAAATCTCATGACAGCTGTCAGCGCCTGTTCCAGAAGCTGCCACTCCCATGCATTTCTTTGGCAAATTCCTCTCTCCAACCCAAACCTGTTGTACTTAACTCCTAGCAGAACCCAGGAAACCATAAGGGGGACTGGTGCTGCTTCAGCCATCAAGGGCTCATGCTGTGTCAGAAGGGTCCTGTACCATGTGGCAGTTTCCCCGGACTGGAGACTCATTGATCATGCAACAGGAACCATTAACTGAGCTGCAGGTGTTCCCAACAGTTTATCCTCCCCGGCCCTTCCAACAGCAGGTGAGCTGACATGCCTACAGGAGACAAGAGGAAACTGTAGCCTGTCTAATCAGCAACTCCTCTCACATGCCAATAAAATCCCTGCATATTTTATCCAGAAAGGAAGCTAATTGAGGGTATCAGGCTGGGACTAAATTGTTGCTAATAGCTGGCCATGGAGGGCCAACATCTAGTCTTATGAAAAGAATGCCCACATTGAGCAAGAGATTTCTCAGGGTTCGAAAACCTCCTACCGGAATAACAGTTTGTCAGTTCCTCAAAAAGTTAAATGTAGACTTACCATATGACCCAGCAATTCTACTCCTAGGTATATACTGAAATGAATTAAAAAGAGATCCCTAAACAAATCCTTACACGCAAATGCTCAAATATGCAATAGCCAAAAAAAGAACCCAAATATCCATCACCAGATGCATAGATATACAAATTGTGGTCATGCCCACACAATGAAATCTCATTTAGCCATAAAAGGAATAAAGTACTGATATGTGCTATAACGTGGATGAACCTCGCAAACATGCTAAGCGAAAGAAGCCAGACACAAGAGATTACGCGTTATACGATTCTATTTACATGAAATATCCAGAATAGGTAAATCCATAGAAACAGAAAGCAAATGGGTGGCCACCAGGAGCTGGAGGAAAGGGAGAATGAGGAGTAACTGTTTAATTGGTAAGGGGCGTTATTTTGGAGGGATGAAAATGTTTTGAATCTAGATAGAAGTCTTGGTTGTACAACATTATGAATGTACTAAATGCCAGCGAATTAACCTTAACATGGTCAACTATAAAATTGTAATGTAATATGAATATGTAATAGGAATTTTATATTAATTTTTAAAAACCTACTACAAAAGTCTATAACTTCTTCTGAAATGCATAAAAAATAAAGATGAATTGATGAATGGACAGACATAAATATATGATAAAACACAAAAAGCAAAATGTTAATTGGAGAGTCCAGGTGATGGATACATGGGTATTTACTATATAAAAGTTAATGTTTCAGGTAGTTGAAGATTTTCACAATAAAATATTAGGATGTTAGGAAAATAATAAAACCAGGTACTTAGCATCTCAGCAAGCAGTTGGAAACGAGGTACCAAATTCCTGCTCTCCCAAATAGGTCTCCTGGTCCTGGTCCCGGCCAGGACACATTTGGGAACTTATCAGGATAAATTCGCTGGGCTTTGTCCACTGCATCCATTCTTCACTTCTTCTCTTCTGTACTTCACCCATCTGCAGATAATGCCATATTTCATGACAATAACTTTGACTTACACACCTCTGCTACAGGCCAGACCCTGTACCAGGTGATTTACATTCCTTGCCTACAATCCTGAAAACACTGGAGGTAGGTTACAAATGAGAAGCCTGCTGTAAGGATGAGTAAAACCAGACAAGAAAGAGAATGTAGGTTTTATTTCAGTACATTGCATATAAAGTAGGAAAAGAGACAGACAAAATGAATCTGTGCTGTGTAAAAGGAAGGCTAATGCTACCTTTGTGGGGTAGCTGATTGGAAGGGCTCATGAGGAGGGTTCTGGGGTGTTGTGCTGGTGCTATTTTGTTTCTTGATCTAATGTTGATTACACAAGTGTGTTTACTTTGTAAAAATCCATCGAGCTGTGCTATGTGCATCTTTTTATATGTATTCTAGATATCAATAAAAGTTAAAAATAATAAATCAATGAAATAGATAGTTAAGGAAAATGAATCAGTAAAACCAAAAGTTAGTTTGTTGAGAAGATTAATTAAAAAATAAAAAGAAAGATGGAGAAAACACAAGTGAATAATATTAGGAGTGAGAAGAGACTTAACTAGCAATATAGACAGAGTTAAAATTTTACAGCAGAATACTGTACACAGATGTATCCCAATGGCTTCAAAAATCTTGACAAAATGGCTGCTTTTCTAAGAAAATTGCTAAAAATAAGATTGCAACAGAACAGCAGCCAGTGGTAGATGCTGCTGTTGTCTAGGGTCTGAACAATAGTGAAGTTCACAAATTCGTCTTCTCTTGCTAGTGCCTGCAGGGCTCAGGAACTTGTATTTAGACTGACCAATTAGCAAATTTCTGGGGGCCACTGTGAATGGTAGGCAGAGGCTATAAAAGCCCATCCTAGAAAGAAGGTGGTGAAGTCACTATGTGCTTGCTATATGACTTGGAGTCTAAACCCATTTCTTATGAAACTGCAGAGCACTGGGACATCTCCTTGTCTTGGTTGCCTTCCTGAGGCCAGGTGATGACTAGGTAAGACCAGGATGGCTCAAATCTATTGAACAGGTGTTACATTGGAGGATGGGTACAATCTCTTTGTTGTAATAGGTATCCTTCTATTTAAAAATGAGAAGGCACCTTTCGTTTACTTTACAGGTGGTTGGAAATGCTATTTTTGCTTTAGGTATTAATATATTTTTAAAGAAAAGTCAATCTAGTTAACATGGAAAGAAAGGAATACAACAAACATAAAATTTGGGACATAATCCATTAGCAGCTGGGCAGAATGTCATTGAGGGGCCTTTTTTTTTAGCTGGAGTCTCCCTGCAAGCCCTAACTTTATACCCAAGGTAAGAGAGAAACTTCAAACAGGAAGGGATGGCCAAGAGAATTAAACACAACAAAGCAAATTGGAAGGACCAAAGAGAATGAAAGTTCATGGGAATAAGCAACCCGAACTTCATTGATAACTTCTAAAAGGCAGTTTTTGCAATGAGAGCCCAAGTCAGCCTGGAAGCAAGTGTGACGTGGAGAGAAGGGATCCTTCCTTGGAGTGTGGTGGTGGGGTGTGCTGGTGTTATAGAGGAATTTCCATTTCAAATATAGAGTCAGTAGGAGAGCAGCTGGTTTGTTTAAGGTTAAAGCACATTTGTAGGCTGAAGAAAGGGGTCAAGTCAAAGATGTTCAAAATACAAAAGAGAAAATGGAAATAATCAATGAAGCAAGATCCTGGATTCAGGAAGATGAGATGGACTCTAGGAGGGCGTTTGGCTTTGGAGAGGAGGCAGACTAATAGAATCACCATAACCTCTGTAGTGGGGTAAACAGCGGCCCCCAAAAGACATGTCTACTTCTTAACCCCTAGTACTTGTGAATGTGACTTTATTTGGAAACAGGCTCTCTGCAGATATAATTAAGGATCACCAGATGATGTCATTCCAGATTTAGGGTGGGCCCTAAATCCAATAGCTGGTGTCCCTATAAGAGAAAGGAGAGGGATATTTGAGACAGACAGACACAGAGGAGACACGTAGAGGGAAGGGCCACGGGAAGATAACAACAGAGCCTGGAGTCACGCAGCCCCAAGCCAAGGAACACCGGGGCCACCAGAAGCTGGAGTAAGCATGGGGCCATTCTCCTCTAGAGCTTTCTGCCCCAGAGGAAGCACAGTCCTGCCCACACCTTCATTTCCAGATTCTCGCCTCCAGAATCGTGAGATAATAAATTTCTGCTTCTTAAACTAGCCAGTTTGTAGTAATGTTATGACAGTGCTAGGAAACTAACAGACCCTCCAAACTCCAGGGCAAACACTGACTCAGTAGAGTGAACGAACCCAACACCCACTGACACATTCAGAGATGTGTCCTCACTCATTGGTTTGATTAGGAGGCTAGTCTAGTTGGCACAACAAAACCTTGTCCCTGGAACAACTATGGCTGTCAACCTCAGCCTTTAATGTACCCTTTATAGTCACAGTCCAGTGTCCTGCAGCCTCTGCTTTCCATTGCTGGAGCTGGCATTTCCCACTGTGCCCCTAACTCTCCATCCCAGCCAGTGTAGAGTCAAAGCATTAAATCCCCTAGTCTCTCTCTCCAAACCACATAAGTTTTTATGAAAAAGTTAATTAAAGGGGCCATGAAGAAAAGGCACAAGATATCATACATATATGAGACATATATGGGCCCAGCATGCTTCTGCTGTGCCACTCTGATATGAGACATATATATATGTATATGACTTCTGCTGCCTGATTTTTATTCAAACAATTGCTTAATTTCTCTTGAGCCCCTACACACTTATTTTCACATTTGGTCTAATTTATTTCTGATTCCTACCAGTTAAGTTCAAGTTCCTCAGTTCCTCATGCCTTAATGTGCCACCAAGTACAGCATAATGAGACACTAAGAATCACCCATTTGATTCATTTTAGCTCCCTAGCTGGGATTCAGAGAAGGGGGATTTTAATTCTAAATGTCCAATTCATTGAGAAATTCCCATTCTAGAATCACTATAGGTTATCTAGATTCCAAAGAGAGCTTTAGAAAGAAATATGTGATACAGGAGCGCATTCATTCACTCCATATTTATTTAATACCTACTACCTACCAGGTACTTTGCAAGGTGTTAGAAATATATATATGGATAAGAGGAAGGAGTGTGAGCTTCAGAAAGCTCATTGTCTCATGTGTAGTTGGGGAAAAGCATTTTACCAAGAATACAGTATCATAAGGATTGTCTTGCAGTATAAATGATACAGCTCAGGAGTCTTGGGGAGGGAGTATTTCTGGAGATAGGGTAGGGGCTTGCTAGGTAGTCTCTGCTTACCCCTCTGGACCCACCCTCTATTCTCTTCCACCCACTCTGTGCTCTGTGCTCCAGGTGGTGACCTCTACGAACTACATCCTCTGGGGGCACTCATGTCTTCTGGCTTCCAGATGGCTTTGGTCCATGGGAGACCATGGCAGGATGTGAGAAGGTGGAAGAGAGAGACCTCCCTTCTTGTCACACGGTAGGTTGGCAGGGGCTGCACCACTCTAATGAGGCCACCCCTCTGCCTAGAGGTCTCTCTGATGAGTCTGGCCTCATCTCAGCAACTTCTTCCTCCTTTCTGCTTCCAGCAGCTGCCTTTGGCCATCCCATCTTGGTTTCCCTTAACACTGCCCATGTCTTTATACCTTTGTAAATAGCCCCATCATTCGACTCCCTTTAACCACTGATCGGAGGGTGACATCTGTTTCCTGCTGGGCCCCAATGGATGCTGGGGTCAAGAGTTGCTTCATAGAGGGCATGACCTTGGAACTATGTTCTCATGAACAAGTAAGGTTTCACCAGGTGCAGACAGGTAGGGTGGGACCTCCCAGACTGAGGTAGGAGACTTATGAAGGCTGGGACCTGGGAGCGCACTGCCACTTGGGGACTAATATGGAATACTTACCTTCCTGTTGCGATGTCTGCAGGGAGTGGTGGGAGAGGAACCTGAAGAACTGAAAGGCCTTGGAAGCCACACTAAAGCTTTGGGGTTTTATCCTGGAAGTGATAAGAAAATTCCAAAGATGGCGACCACATTCCAATGCCTTGAATCTCTAGATCCCCAGCTCTGTCCAGGAAAACGGTATTTCAGAAATGAGAAGCTGGTGTCGGATCTCTGCTTTGAATTTATGCTTTATTGGTTTTGCACTCTTCCCTGACTGGTGGTTAATAAAATTTACTCGCAGCTGGAGAGCTGGAAAAAACTGTTGACTTTAAAAAAAAAAATCAAATTACTTCAAAAGCTTTTCCTTCTCAGTCCAAATTTATTAGTCCTTCTACTTATGTATTATGGAAAAAAGGGATATTCCCCTTGAGAAATGTCACAGTTTCATTCAATTACAGAAAACTTAGCTCAATGTGACAGCCTTTCATAGATCCTTAGGAAAGGGAGTGATTGATCAGAGCTAAGATTCTTGGCTCGGTCTTAGGGAAAGGGAAGAGGAGAGGGAAAACTAAGACCTGGTGAAGGGTAGTTGAGGCCTTACGTATGGGAGTGAGGAGGAGGGGCATCAGGAAAAGAAAACATCAAGGAAGAGAGAAAATCTCGGAGCAGTGCTGTCCAATAAAGATACAATGTAAACCACAAATATGAGGCACAAATCCAATTTTAAATATTACAGTAGCCACATTAAAAAAAGGAGAAAAAGGTGGACGCAGTCCAAATGTCCATGGGTGGATGAATGGATAAACAAAATGTGGTATATACATATAATGGAATATCATTCAACCTTAAAAAGGTAGGACATTTTGACACATGCTACAAATGGATGAACCTAGACAACATTAGGCTAAGTGAAATAAGCCAATTACAAAAAGACAGACACTGTATGATTCCACTCTTGTGAGATACTTAGAATAGTCAAATTCATACAAAGTAGAATGGTGGTTCCCAGGGGCTGGGGAGAGGGAGGAATTGTTGTTTAACAGGTACAGAGTTTCCTTTTGCAAGATGAAAAGCGTTCTGGAGATCGATTGCGCAGCAATGTGAATGTACGTAACGCTACTGACCTGTGTACCTAATAGTGGTTAAGATGATACATGTCATGTTATGTGTATTTTACAATGATTTTTTTTAAAAATTAAAAAAATCAGGTAAAATTAATTTTAATAATTTATTTAACCATTATATCCACAAGATTATTGTTTTAATATGCAATCGATACAAACCTATTGAGATTAGCCCACATTTTTCATACTAAGCTATCGATTGAAATCTGGTGGGTATTTTCACATTGTGGCACATCTCAATTCGGACTGCCACAATTCAAGTGCTCAGTTGCCACATGTGGCTACTAATGTCTATCATGCTGGACAGCCCAAGTTCAGAGCACTGAACAGAGGCAAGCGCTTAGCTGGGATTCTTCTTTTTCTTACAAGTGCACCAATGACTTGCCCAATGGTGACTTTTTTTTTTCTTAGTGCCTTCTTTCTTTAGGAATTTGCCTTTGAGGCAGTAACAGGAATGGGCTGAGATCTCCATATTTTGTGCAACACAATGAGAGGGTGATTTAAAAGTCATCCCAGAATCCTAAATTGAAAGAGATCAGAAGAGGCCACTAAGCCATCTCCACAGTCCCAGGCAAATCCTTTCTGGTTACTGTTCTGGCCTTTGTTCTAGCTGTAACCTGTTGGTATGTCAGTGAGGTACAGACATAGGTACGGGCATACCTCATTTTATCGTGTGTCGCTTTATTGTGCTTTGCAGATATTGTGTTATCTACAAATTGAAGGTCTGTGGCAACTTTGCATCCAGAAAGTCTACTGGTGCCATTTTCCCAACAGCATGTGCTCACTTCATGTGCCTGTGTTATATTTTGGTAATTCTTACACTATTTCAAACTTTTTCATTGTTATTATATCTATCATGGTGACCTGTGATCACTGATCTTTGATGCCACTGTTGTAATTGTCTTGGGGCACCACAAACGTCACCTATGTAAGACAGAAAACCAAATAGGTAAGTGTTGTGTGTGTTCTGATTGCACCACTGACCAGCCATCCCCCTGTCTCTAACCCTGTCTTTGGGCCTCCCTATTCCCTAAGACACAAGAATATTGAAATTAGGCCAATTAATAACCCTACAATGGCCTCAAGTGTTCAAATGAAATGAAGAGTTACGCATCTCTCACTTTAAACCAAAAGCTAGAGATGATCAAGCTTAGTGAGGAAGGCATGTTGAAAGCTGAGACAAACAAAGGCTAAGCCTCTTGTGCCAAACTGTAAGCCAAGTTGTGAATGTAAAGGAAAAGTTTCTTGAAGAAGTTTAAAAGTGCTACTCTAGTGAACACAGAAATGATAAGAAAGGGAAACAGCTTTATTGCCTATATGGAGAAAGTTTCAGTGGTCTGGACAGAAAATCAAACCAGCCACAACATCCCCATAAGTCAAAGCCTAATCCAGAGCAAGGCCCTAACTCTCTTCAATTCTATGAAGGCTGAGAGGGGAGAAGAAGTTTCAGAAGAAAAGATGGAAGCCAGCAGAGGTTGGTTCATGAAGTTTAAGGAAAGAATCTGCTTCCATAACATAAAAGTGCAAGATCAAGCACGAAGTGCTGATGTAGAAGCTATAGCAAATTGTCCAGAAGATCTAGTTAAGATCATTGACGAATGTGGCTACACTAAATAACATACTTTCAATGTAGATGAAACAGCCTTCTCTTGGAAGCAGATGCCATCTAGGACTTTCATAGCTAGAGAGGAGAAGTCAATGCCTGGCTTCAAAGCTTCAAAGGACAGACTGACTCTCTTGCTACAGACTAATGCAACTGGTGACTTTAAGTTGAAGTCAGTGTTGCTTTGCCATTATGAAAATCCTAGGTCCCTTAAAAATTATGCTAAATCTACTCTGCTTCTGCTCTATAAATGGAACAATAAAGTCTGGATGATGGCACATCTGTTTACAGCATGGTGTACTGAATACATCAAGCCCATTGTTGAAACCTACTGCTCAGAAAAAATAGATTCCTTTCAAAATATTACTGCTCATTGACAATGTACTTAGTCACCCAAAAGCTCTGATGGAGATGTACACGGAGATTAATGCTGTTTTCATGACTGCTAAAACAATACCTATTCTGTAGCCTATAGATTAAGGAGTAATTTCAACTTTCAAGTCTTATTATTCAAGAAAGACATTTTGTACAGCTATAGCTGCCATAAATAGTGATTCTTCTGATGGATCTCTGCAGAGTAAATTGAAAACCTTCTGGAAAGGATTCACCATTCCAGAGGCCATTAAGAACATTCGTGATTCATGGGAGGAGGTCAAACTATTGATATTAGTGGGAGTTTGGAAGAAGTTGATTCCAGCCCGCATGTATAACTTTGAGGGATTCAAGCTTTCGGAGGAGGAAGTAATCTCAGACGTGCTGGAAACAGCTAGAGAACTAGAGTTAAAAGTGGAGCCTGAAGGTGTGACTGAATTGCTGCAATTTCATGATGGAAATTGAGCAGATGAGGAGTTGCTTCTTACGGATAAGAAAAGAAGGTGGTTTCTTGAGATGGCACCTACTCCCGGTGAAGATGCCGTAAACGTTGTTGAAATGACAATGAAGGATTTAGAATATTTCCTAAATTTTTTTTTTGTATAAAAAACAACAAAAATGTATTTATTTGATATACACCACAAGGGCTCAACCAGAGACTTAATTTAAAAAACAGGAACAAAACAATAAGAACATAGCTCAAGATACAGAGTCCTATACAGAAATCAGGGAAAGGACAGACCATCCAAGGAAAAAAAAAAGAACACGGGGAGAGTCCAGATAGCCCTGGTCAGGGCTCCTGGCTGGACACTTGCTTTGAGTAGGTTTCCTGCAGGTATTTTTTAAAAGCTGTGGGGTTTTTCCAGAGCTCAGCAGCATGTGTATTCAAAGGGCTATCAATGTTGGGTTCTCCTAGCAGGCTCTGAATGGAAAGCAGGATGGTCCTGACGTCATATAGGGCAGACCACTTGTCCTTCAGGATGTCCAGGCAGATGTTACCCTGGGTGTCCACACTGGGGTGGTAGTAGGGCGTGAGGAACTTCACTGTGGGTGCATTGTAAGGGTAGCCACTGGGGAACTCTAGGGAGAGCTTATACCTCAGGTCTTCATATACTGTGCCGGCTGCTCCATGGATGGTCCCCACCCTTTTGAAAAGGTTGTCTGATTCAGGAAAGGCAGAAATTCCTTTGTCACCAGACATCATGAAGGTCATCAGCTCCTGCTGTAACCTTTTGCCCACGGGGCCCCGGGCGGCGCCCCCGCTGGGCTCGGCTCCTTTACGGGCCACCACGACGCTGGCAGCGGCCGGGTCGCAGTTTTGGGAGGCCATCCGGGCGGTGCTGGCAAGGAGACAGGAACTCAGAAAACACGGCTGCAACTGCCTAAATTTTTTGATAAAGTAGCATCAGAGTTTGAGAGGGCTGATTCAAATTTTGAAAGAAGTTCTTCCGTGAGCCAAATACTATCAAACAGCATCACATAAATTTTTCGTGAAAGGAAGAGTCAATTGATGCAGAAAATGTCGTTGCTGTCTTATTTTAAGAAATTGCCACAGCCACCCCAACCACCAGCAACCTGACCAGTCAGCAGCCATCAACATCAAGGCAAGACCCTCCACCAGCAAAAAGATTATGGCTCACTGAGGGCTCAGCGACTGTTAGCATTTTTAAGAAATAAAGTATTTTTAAATTAAGGTATGTGCATTGTTTTTTAGACATAATGATACTGAACACTTAATAGACTGCAGTATAGTGTAAACATAACTTTTATGTACACCAGGAAACCAAAGAAATTCACATAAATTGCTTTATTGCAATATTCACTTCATTGTGGTGGTCTGGAACTGAGCCCACAATATCGTCAGGGTACGCCTGCCGTAGACATCAGAATCAGACTCACTAGCTCTGTGACCTGGGACACGCTGCATAACGTCTCAGAATGTGAGTTATTTTGTTGGTGAAATAGAGATAAGGATGGTGGCTATCTTTTATGGCTATTGTCAGGATTAAATCAAAATGCATGCACAACGCTTCTGTAAAAAGTATCTGGCACAGAGCAAATAGTGCTATTCACTATCGTGATAAATATCACCATCATTGCCATTATTATTATGACTACTGTTAAGTTTTAGCTGCACAGTAGTGTTTCAGTGTTCTTTTACACTTGTGATCATCCCCTCCTCCAATGCTAAATGAGTTGTGGTCAAGTGATCCAGAACACAGACTCTGGCGCTAGACTGCTTGGGTTCAAACTGTGGTCCTGCCACTATCAAAGGGCATGACACTCCTTTCTCTTCCTCAATGCCTCCTCCTTATCTCCTGGCTCGCATACATAAGACCCCATCTACTCTCTAGCATAACCTTGTTTCTGAATTTTCAAATCTGTAAAGGGGAATAATAATAGTATAAAGCAAATAGGGTTGTTATGAGGATAAACTGAAATAACGTAGATCTGTTAGGGACCAGGCCACAGAGCTCTGTTCCCACCCCCTCGGTCCATGGAAAAATTGTCTTTTGTGTCCCCCCCGGGGGGGGGGACACAAAACAGGAGGTGAGCAGCAGGTGAGCCAGCAAAAAGCTTCATCTGTATTTACGGCTGCTCCCCATCGCTCCCATCACCGCTTGAGCTCCGCCTCCACCCACCCCCCACCCACTGTCCATGGAAAAATTGTCTTCTATGAAACCAGTCCCTGGTGTCAGAAAAGCTGGGGACTGCTGATGTAGATAGAACACTAAAAACATGGCCTAGCGCTCAGCAAACCCCAGGTAAGAGGAAGATGTTACGATTAGGTAAAAGATTGGGGATATGGCCGTGAATAAAGCAGAAACCATGCTTCCCCTCCCGGAGCATAATCTTGTAAGAAAGCTAGACCTCAAACCAACACTACAATAAAGATAGAGGAATGTTATCGTGTGGGAAGTCCTTCCTAATGTCTTGCTTAAGTGCTGTAATTTAAAAGCCTCTTATCCTCTCCTTAGTGGACAAAGCTTATTCTTTCTGGCAGGCCACAAGCACACCATTTCTCTGGGGCTGCATAGCCTTTGCAGGAGCATCCAGGCTTCCTTTCCTTCTCGAATCGTTGCCCTTCCACCTCCCCTTGAATTCAGACCCAGATCAGAGTCCAGCTTCTGGGGGCCCCCAGATCTGCACAGCAGCACTTCTTCCAATGAGCCCCCGCAGACTAAAAAAGTCGATAAAGCTTCTAAAAGACCCCGCATTTATCAGACCCCCTTACATGCGGTGAGAAAATCTTGCTCCTGAGACGCTGTAATTTCCTGCTCGCGTAAGTCAGGGTGGGCAAATGCGCGCCGAGCCGCCGTGTGGCTCCCAGCGGGCACTCCCGGCCTTTGCACAAATCATTATTGAATGAACAAAAGAGATTAGCACTGAAGCAATTTATAGTGAGCTACATAGGAGGTCAAGAAAGCACAGATTAATCTCCAAACTCATGAGATACAGGGGAAGAGGAAATAAAAGAAAAAATGAATGGTTGATAAAATTGTCCTCGCAGGAGGTAGAAACTGAAAAAGAAGTATTCTACAACTCTTACTTGATGGAGGCTGGCATTCAGAGACCCCTGCGCCCTGCCTGCCCTCCGCCATTAAAGCGCGTGCACCTGGGAGAGCTTTACAGGGCAGTGGAGACCATAAAACAGGCTCCTTTTCTTTTTCTCTTAATAAGCTTTGCTAGTCCTCACCTTCCGAAGGACCCAAGCCCCAGTCTGCCAGGCCTCAGCCTCAAATCCTGCCCAAGAAGTGAGTTTACCTCTGGGCTGGCTCTGTCAGGGAGGGGAGGAAAACAGATGGGCTCAATGAGTCTGCGGGGATTGAACCTCGGGGCTTGGAAATAATTCTAGTCTGCCTGTCCCCACTGAAAGCCTTGGCTATATTTCTCAGGTGTCCTGGTGCATGATGAAGACCTTCTACCCTTCCTTTCTTCACCCCTTACAGAGACAGAGACAGGAGGCTGCCGTGCTTGCTGTCCTCACGCCTGCCATGGACACAGTGGGGGAACCCTGGCAGCTGCAGCCTCATGCTATGAAGGATGATACCTCCTGGCTCACTAGGACTCCACAGCCAGCTTTAAAAAAAAGACCAGCACCTTTTTATGACTTCTAATTTAGGGAGCAAAAAGAAAACCTAAAGAATCTAATGTGCACTGGGCTCTAGATAAATTGGTGTTAATCTAGACCATATTGCTGATAGTTTGGGATGATGGAAATGCTTTTCAGAGAAGAGTCTGGTAATAGGCATAAAAAGCCACAAAAATAGTCATATATTTTACCTCAGTAATAGCAATGCTGAAAATTAATCTCCTTCCCCCAATTTTTTAAAAAAGGGAGTGAAAAAGCATTGGGCACAGAAATATCTGTAAGTGGCATGTACAATTTTGGAAACACTAGAAGCAATTTGAAGAAATCTAACAATTGCTAAAGAGATTATGGCATATCTGTATCAGGGTTTAATTCATTTAATCCAGCCACAATTAGCAATCTATATGAAGTTGTACTGAGATATGGGAAAGTATTGCAGAATAATATTGGGGAACAAAGCAAAACAAATAAGTATATCTAGGCTGTGGTTACAACTGTGTCAAAAATGCATACAGGGACAAAGACTGGGAGAGGGCAAAGGGAAAACAAGGTGCTAAGAAGGTGAGATTGGGAGAAGGCGTAAAACAAACACTTTGTAATGTTTCTGCAATGCATTGCTACCAGTAATGGCAAGAAATAAATAATAACAAAGCACAGGCACCAGATCATTCATCTTGCCCGACTTCTTTGGCTTTCCCTGGGTTGCTTAAATTAGATTACTCAACCTGTGTGCCAAGACACACCACTGTGCCATGGCTGAGTCCAGATATTGTGATGGCCCCAAATACTGAACCCTGTCCAATTGGATGGCTACTTGAGCCCTCCGTCCACTCATTCCCCGCTTTGAGCAGCCTTATCTGTTTACCCTGGTGTGTTGTGGTAAGAGGAAGGTTGGAGAGAATTGCCTCCACGAAAGAATTCCTTGTAGAAGACAAAGGGTTCTTTTCTCTCTCCAATTCCCATCCCATGGTTAGTATTTCACTGCATGACCTATGGTAACTTGGAAGCTGCAGCCCTGACCCTCCTGCATAACAGCATTCATTTATGCACCCGAGCATCCGGCTGACTGCGCCACCCCTGGCCGAGTCCCAGCGCAGAGTGCCTCAGACTCTTACACTCTCATTATGCACAGCTGCTCAAAGCCAGAAGCTTAGGAAAAGCGAAGCACCCTGCCTGTGTTGCCTCTTTCTCCTCCTTTCCCCCTCCCCCTGGAGAATGTGAACTAGGATGCACTTCCTGCAGATGCCCAAGTCTCTGAACGTTCAGCATGACATGCCCGCAACATGAAAGCCTCTAAAGAAAGAAAGGAAGGAAGAGGGCAGGGGGTGGGAATTTCTGAGTCTTCAGACAACCAGAATGTAAGCAGGTTTGTGACCAGGTACATTTTTTTGCAGCGCATTATTTAGCCTCAGTAACAACCATTATCCAATGGTACATACAAGCTTACTTTGCCACGACAACCTGCTGCTGGCTACAAAAGTGCTCTAAAGCAAAATCATTTTCCCTGTCCCTTTCCAACTTCAACCTATCCAATGTTCACTGATTGCAAATTCCAGGGCTTGATTAAAAAAAAAGAATGAAAGAAAGGAAAAGAAAACTTCCCCAAAGTTAAAAACAGTGTCAATGCTGAGACACCTACTTATTACCCTCCGGGCTGAGAGGATGGATAAAATGCAGCCCATGCTTTCTCATACCCGGACTGTGCTTATTGAACTCTTTTAGTGGTGAAAACTGAGAGGTTAAATCAGGTTGGATTTGGTGCTGTTTACTACAGACAACTTGAGCTGAGAACCGGAGACACAAAAGTCACCCTGGCCCCTTTGCAGATAGAAGGCTGTAAATGCCCCTCCAGATTAAGGAGCGTAATGGGAAAGAAACAGAGATCTACACATCTGCAAAAGAAACTTGGGAAAGAAACCCTCCGGGGAGTTCTTCCGCTCGGAAAAGCTCTTCTGGGCTGAGGTGTCTTTCTGCCACGCAGCCCACTTTTAAGGATGAAGAAGAAATAAAAGCACAAAAACAAAAAGAAGATATTCCCAAACAGCTGTTTACATTTTTTACCATCAGCGGAGAAAATGCAAGTGCGTGTGGGCACACTCCTGTGCCTCCTTTGGAAGAGGAGGGTAGATTTTAAATGCACTTGTTAATTGTGTAAATTCCCTCTCCCAGCCTCAACCCACTTGCACGCCCGCCTCACAGCCAAGCCCCCTCCCCAGCATTCCTTTCCCAGCTGCAGGGAAATCATAAAATGCTACTCACATGCGGCAGTCTCAGCCTCCCTTTACCTCTTCCCAGCTTGTGCACGGGCTCCAGTCGCTGCTGCTGCTGCTGCTGCTGCTGCTGCTTTTCCTGTTGCAAATGAAACAAACCTTCATCGACAGAGATGGTTTTCCTCTGGGCTGCTTTGTCTGAGATTCCCCAGATGAACACCGACTCGTTTATGTCATTATCCGACTTCGATAGCTCCCCTAACACAGGCAGGGCTTTAGGGCTGTTAGCTTCCACCGGCTGGGCTTCTGGTGAGAGAAACAACAGACCTGAAACTGACAACTGATCGCATCAAAACACTCCAGGGGATGGCAACCCAAGACTATGAAGCAACACATTAGCTTACAATGATACCATACAAAGCCGTAGATCATCTGTCTACCATTGGGCACTGTGAGTCTAACCAAGTAGAAGAGACATTATTTATGAACTTATAGCTTCCAGAATGACTCCACGTAAAACCATACGGACATTGCAAAGCATAGTGTCATAGAAGGAGTCTGCAACCCTCAGACATGTTCAACATTGTTGAATTCAATAAGGAAGTAATATCATTTGGTGCTTAAAGTTAAAGGCTTTTGGGTAGACTAAGACTTACATACATTTAAGTAGACAAGTTGAAATGTGAACTCCATCACATATTATTTGTGTGAGTTTGGGCAAAGCCTTTATCCTCTCTGATTCTCTTTCTTTACTTGCATATTAGGGATAATAATACTTACGCCATAGGAGAGCTGCAAGAAGTAAGTGAGATTGTATACATAAATGATTGCATTCAATGCATATTATATAATAGGCACCCTGTATGAGATCTGAAGATCCTCCAGACACTGCAGCAGTGTTTGTTCACTTTGGAGACTCTTCATCTCTTAATGAAAGACCTGTAGTTGTAATATGTCAGGATCGTTCCAATGGTCCATCATGTGAACCTTAATTAATTGCTTCCTCAGAGGAAACAGATTATGTATGATACTTTACATATATGGGGCAGCCCTACATTCCAGGTCTGAAGAATGTAAGAATTCTGGGATGTCCAATTTCCATATATGGGAAACAGAGGCACAGATTGATCAACATTGCTCAGCAAAAAGAAGACATTGACTTCTTTCCTTTAGAAACAGACTTGTAAGAGCAGAATGGGAATCTGTTGTCACTGAACGTCTTCATTTAGGGTTCTCATGACTAACGGCTTTTGAAGGGGACCCTCAGTAGAGAAATCTGTATTTGCTTCAAAAAGGAAAAGAGGGTGTGTTCGAGTGATGAAAAATCCAGAATGTTAATTCCTGAGTGGACCTCTGAGGCACTTTCAAGCTGACTTCTCTTTTCCCAGTTGAGAACATCGATGTTCAAGGGCTGGTCCGTGCTGACTCCTTTCCTACTTCCCACTACCTCAAAAGTAGAAGAAAAAAGCTTGTGCTGTACCTGTTGCTGTTTTGAGGGATTCCTACCACGTTAAGGTCATCTCCGTGGAGCCAGCGTAAACTAGATTCAGGGCTGGCAAATGGCTTAGCCTAGTCTACCAAGCTCTGCCACGTCCCACAAAGCACATTACTTAGAAAATATGCTTCTGTGTCCCAGATGCTGTTCTCTCAATGAGTCGGGGTGAATGAACACATGGTAATAACCTAGATCAGCGAAGCTGCTGATAAAGTCTTCTCCCACACAGCTGGTAGGAAGGGATGTCATACCCATGAAGGGAATTTAAGATATGAAGCACAGACTGAAGAGGAAAAGAAGTAATCAGTCAACCAAATTACACACTGATTCCTTCTAAGAGCTTGGAGAGCCTCAATGAGATCCCACAAACATAAAAATATCATTTTCTGAGCAATGTGTGCCAAATACTTGGCATGGTGTCTGCTACATTGTAAGTGCTCGATAAATGTTAGTAATTAATAATAATAACCAACAAGGAGGAAGATGAAGGAATTCCTATAATTTGAGCTCGCAGGTTGTACTAGGCATCACATCAGCTTTTTACCTATGCTGTCTTATTCAATCCTCACGACCACCATGGGAGAAAGATATCATAATCCCCAATTTATGGATGAGAAAATTAAGGCATAGAAACTGAAACAACTGAAGAGAATGTTCACGGAGTTCTGCCACCACATTTGCCCAGCCACCAGCAGCCGTGTCTGTAGACTCTGCTTCCCTCCCCTCACTGTGGATGAATTGTCGTTTTCCACATCTAAGGCCACCTCTTGACCTCTCAAGGACATTGCTGCTGCAATATTTCCTTCTATACTGGATCATTCTCAACAGCTTTATGCAATTTGTTCTCCTGTCTTTAAAAGGAACTTCAGCTGATTTCAGATCTACCTACAGCTCCTGCCCATTTATATATATGCCCCTGCATATCAAAAATCCGCTTAAGAGTGATCAAAGCTCATTGTCATTTAGAGACTCCCTTTCTCTCTACAACTCACTTTCATCCAGCTTTTACTGCCACCGAACAACCAAACTGCTCTTGTCAAAGTCATTGATGGCCTCTACATCGCTATTGCCAGTCCTCATCTTTTTTGACCTGCCAGCATCATTTGACACAGGTGATCACGCCCCTCCTGTTTGAAACACTTTCTTCGGTTGGCTCTCAGGACCCCACGCTGCCCTGGTTTTCCTTGTATCTCACTGGCTGTCCTCCTCAGTCTCCCCTGTTGGAAGCACCTCTTTCTGGTTACGTGGAAAGGGGTTAGAAGCCCCCTTGCCCACCAGAAAGCCTGGGTTGGAATCTTGGCTACACAACTCTCTAGGTGTATGATCCTGGGAAAGTTACTTTCCCTGTTTTCCCGAGTTTCCTCATCTGTAAAATAAGGATAATAATAGTTCTTACCTTGTGGGGCTGCTGTGAAGATTTTAAATGAATTAATATATGAAAGCACTTTGAACAGGGCATGGGACATGGTAAGCACTGCATAAGCATTGTCTGTTTTTATTACCTACCTCTTAACCGTGAGCACCTAAAGCCTCAGTCCCTGGATGACCTCTCCTCTATGCGTGATCTCATTCTCTCTTAGAGCTTTAAAAAGCATCTACTGAGAGATTTAAATCTACAGTCTAGACCTCTCCCCTACAAGGTGGACCCAATGGCCTAATTAGTCTCTTTTTCTCAGATGTTTTGTGGGCATCCCAAACTTGAGAGATCCAAAATCAAACACCTACTTTTCTCAGCTAACTTGTTTGTCTGTCAGTTTTCTTCATCTTTGTTAATGACAAGTCCATCCTTCCAATTGCTCAGGACAAAAACCTTGAAGTTATTTTTAATGTATCTTTCCTTTACACCCACCCGACATCCATTCTATCAGCAAATCCTAATGGTGCTGCCCTTAAATATATACAGAATTTGACCACCTTATCCATGGCTTCCCACCTGGTCAACCTGCCATACTCTTTTGTATGGGTCATTTCAGTAGCCTCCTACCAGTCCTGTATGCTTCCGTCCCTTCACTCCTGTAGTCTATTCTCAATACAGTGAAATCTTTTAAAACTTGGGGCCAGACTACTCCACTCCTCTGCTCAAAACTCTCCACCAGCTTCTATTCACTCAGATAAAAAAGCCAATGACCTATGAATGGCTTACAAGACCCTACAAGTTCTAGTCCTCTGCCTCCCCTCTTCCTATATCTCTGTAAGCTCATCTCTTATTAATCTCTCCATCACTTCCAATGCCCTAGACACACAGACTTCGTGCTGATCTTTGAACACACCATGCAACCCACCCAGGGCCTGTGAACTTGCCTTTCTCTCTTCCTGGAGCCCTCTACCCCCATATACATGTCTACCTGATTCATTTTTTCACTGCTTCAACCTTCTTTACAATGTTACTTTCTCAATGATACCTTCCCTGATTACTCTATTTAAACTTGCTTTCTTCCCAGCACTCTCTCTGCCCCAACTGTATTTTTCCCCATAATATAATACTAATCACCAAATAACATATATTTCCTATTTGTATGTATGTTTGTTTTTCTTCCAAAGTCTCTCCTATGAAAATGTAAGCTTGATGAAAGTAGTGTTTTTCTTTAACTTTTTTTCTTACTGCAGCTCACTGAGTGCCTAGGATAAAGCCTGCACCAAGAAGATGCTCATTAAATATTTCTTGAATGAATGGATGGGACTAAGAGGATTAAATCTCTTGAGAAAGGTCACAGAGTTAACACATGATAGAGCTGGACTTAAACAGATCTTTCTGCTTCCAAAAACCCCTATTCATTCCAATGCACCAGCCATGTCTCTGTCAAAATGTTGGGCAGACCACACTAGACTTAACTAGTGCCCACTTAAGCAATGTCTTAATTTCTTAGTGACTGGTTGGTCTTATGCTATGTTTCACTGGCTTCAGGCTGCCTGGCTGTGATTGCTTGCTAACATTTCTATCAACAAAATACTTTGTGAGCTTTGAGGGTATTTTACCAAAAGGAAGAACAGCCACTTTACTCCTTTCAGTAGATTTATTGGAAGTCAGCCTTCTGGCTGAAATGAGAATTTTCTTTATGGCAGATGTCCTTGACTGTCCATTCAGAGATGAGAAACTGTCTCAAACACTTTTTAAATGTCTTTTGTGCACAAAATTATTTGAGAAGAAACAAACAATACCCTGGAATGATTGAATTTTTGAAACATGTTTCAGGACTGCTGGTTGAGAGCTATGAGGGACCAGAGACTCTGTGAGTTGTTTTCAACAATATGTGGGAAAATAAATTCACTTTTCATTTGTAACTTTTCATTTATTACTTCGAGGATCTCTTCAGTGTTCACTGGGAACAACATGTCATCCTTACAGGGCAGTGTACTCAGAACCCTCCACTGGGAGAGAACTCTCTCAGTAGCCAGAAATTCTAGGTTACATTCCTCTGGGAGACCTTGGGGAGAGCTCTTCAATCCACTTGGCCTCTGTTTCTTTAACTAGGAGAGGAGACTGAACTAGCTTATCTTTGTTATCCCTTCTAGGTTTAAATTTCTGCTAAATGATGAGTTCCCTTCCCAGTTGTGAGGGTAAATGTGTTTTATACTACAACCAAGTGACTGATACCTAAGTTTAAGCAGGTAGACTACACTGGTTATGAACAGGGCAAACCCACCTGGTCAAAGTCAGAATATATTCATTCATTCATTCATTCACTCATTAAGCATCTACTATATATTTGCCACTCTGTTTCATGTTAAGTATATAAACAGGAGTAAAACACAGTCTTCATATTAAAGGGATTCATAGCCCGATGTGCAATGCAGCAAAGCATGTAGACGATTATAATGATATATGACAGGGGAAAAAAGAAGGGCTATTTGATTAAGTATAGGATTTATGGATGCCTTTTTGGAGGATGTGACCTTTAGGCTGATTCTTGAAGAATGAGCAGGAATTGTCCAGGTGGGGAAAGGCAGAAAGGGATGAAATGGGTGATCTGAATGGAGAAAACATCAGCTGTAAAGGTAAGAAAGCTGCTAGAATGGGAGCATGTTTAACCACCTGCAATTTGGGGGTAGAATTCCTACTTTATATCTTCTTTCTCCTACTATTTTTTGCAAGTTTTAAAAGCCTTTATCTTTGTTCATCATAGGACAGGAGATTTGGGTTTCCAATTCTGTTCAATAGCACTGTATACAAAAAAATGTCAAAGACCAAAGTAAGATCTGAGAATTATCCTTACATTTCTTTGCTAATGCTGTCCTCCTGTCCTGCCATCTGTATCTCCCACCCCAACCCACTATGCTGCTGAATAAATTGTGTACGTGTACCGAAGCCATCCAGAATGTGTTAGCATTCATCAAGTAAAGATGTAATGCGGCCAAATACATCTTGCATGAGGAAATATTTTATTATGAGGATTAGAGTGGGAAGCTGATGCCACAAGTCCTGGGCTTGAGTTCTGCCTTGGAACTTACTTTTTTCATCTATAAAATGGGAGATAATGATAGTATTTACTTCAGAGGTTTATGAGTTAAACATGGTAATTCGCATAAAGCTCTTAGCCCAATGTCTGGTACAGGGGAGGAGCTCTATAAATTTCAGTCGGTTAATTCAAACATTGGCACTTTCTCAGGAATGGGCACCTGAAATTTAAAATTAATTTAGTGTCGGGCCACTTGACTCAATATACTGCCCATAGTTAACTATGAAATTTGGAATTAAATTGTTAGGTTTTTAACTGTAATACAGATATCTTTCTTCAAGCGATTGTTAAAGTAATCGTATCAGATCCTAACTTGCCAGCTTTCAGTTACTGGGTGATCGGCAGCCAAGAACGAGATGCATGTGTAGCCAGCAGATCCATGAGCTAAGACCGGGGCTGGATGTGCTAAGGATGTTTTTTTTTTAAAGTCAGTTGAAGTTTACAAACCCTTTTTTATGTGAGCTTCTGGGGCACGGATTTGTCCTCAACTTTATATCCCCAGTGATTAGCACAGTGTGTGGCAATTGTAGGTGCTTTGCAAGGTTTTACATTCATCTGCCACAAATGGCCCCACTTAGGCCGTGTAATAATTAACTGCATATGTCCACTGCCTGTCCATCTCTGCAGAGTTGCATGGCAATTGTGCATCTGTGATGCCAACTCACCATTAGAGAACTTGTGGGCAATGTGGCAGTATAGCATTGAGATGCATGCCAAGAAACTGGACCCTGCATCCAGATGTATATCACGGAAATGAGGCTTTAAAAGACAATTTTTGCAACCACTAAGGTAACCATGTTAAATTTTCAGGATCCATGTAGGGAGTTTAAGAGGCTTGGCAAGTCTTACTCAGGGCTTTCCAAGATCTGGCAGGAGCTTGTATTGGGCAGGCAAAATCCCACGGCCACTTAGCTGACTGCATTCTTCATAAGGAACAGGGAAGACTTAAAGCCACATTTACTGAATTGCTCCCAGCCCGGTGTCTCCCAACATTATTCCCAGAAAAAATATCCTTTCAGTTAATTTTAGTTAATTATTACTTCCAGAAGATGTATGAGTATACATCAGGCTGCTCATTTTCATCAAGCTTTTAACCCCGTAACTCTGCTGAACAACTTCAGACATTCGATACATTTCTCTGGAATAAGTAAAAGCATGCATGAAAGAATGTTTTCATCCCTGTGATTAAATAGGGGTCGTTTTCTTTCTGTCTCTCCAAGAAAGAGAATGCTCTAAATAAACCCAAGGCCACTTGGTGATAGGTTTTGGGCAGGCGGGGCCATTGGCTCTCATATTTCAGGGCTGCTGTGTGGCGCCTCGGGTTTCATCAGGATGTCACGTTCTTGGTAACAGCATCTGCTGTGCTTCTAACGAACACCCAGTGACAAACACAGAGCCTCTGCCTCTCCCCAGGACCTGCAGAGGACAGAGGGGCCGCAGCTGGGAGAGACAGAACAAACCCATATTTCATAACAATTACTCCGGATTATCAGGGAAGGTGGCAAGAAAACTATTAGCAAGTTGGTGGAAAGAAGATTTATGGCTTGGCAGCTCAAAGGTGTGACAGGTTTCTCCTCTGATGAGAAATCACTTCTCTGGAGGTGAGAAAAGGGCAGGCACCCTGGTCAGCAGATGGGAATCCATCAAGTTAGCTTCAGTTTTTGAATAACTTAGTCTCCATCCAAAAATATCCCTTCAACTATCTAGGAGAAATAATTTCTTATTTCTCCCAGGGAATATTGCAGGATTGACAGAGTTTAACTCACTCCTCTCCACCAAAATACTGCCTTATTTATTCCCTATATGGTCATCACAGTGTTTTATATCAGTGGACCATACACGTTGGGAGAAGTAAAAAATATACCAAGCTTAACATGCTGTCTCCCAGCCCTCTTTGGGGGTGTTTCTTTGAGACAAACTCCATCTTTCTCCAGCGAGCAAACAGGTGGCTGCAGTGTGTTAAATGTAGCGTGTGCACCGATTCTTGTGAATCCTTATGACAGGGTCTCTTGTTGGAGTTTGAAGCTGAGAACTAGAGGTGAGTGGTATAGACTGGCGGCTCCAGCCCCTCTTTCCTTGCCCACTAGCGGCTACCCACAATATATGCCATTATTTTCACATACGTCATTTCACTCTATTCTCACAGCAACCCCAAGAGTGGGCATCATCTCTCATTGTGCAGATTAGGAAACTGAGGCTCAGTTTCCCTGAGGAAGGCCAGGACTGGGCCTCAAGCTTCTGGACTCCATAGCTGGGGCCCTATCCGCTGCACCTCCCTTTGGCATTGTGCAGGATGAGGAGTGCTGTGCCACCCCACTCCTACACACACACACTTCTCCTTGGACTTTACCATTTGGGAGAGACCTCCTGGTAGGGACACACTTTACCTTCAGTTAGCAACACACCCAGGCACAAGAAGCCAACAAGTTAAGGAGCAAAGGAAAGGGCTGAGGCTGTCAGTCTAGCATGGTTCAGCTTCAAATCAGATTCTATGTGCTACTATGATTTGATAATAATAGCAATAATAATATTCCACTCGTGCCTCACAAGAGTCCACCAAGGGGATTTTCCCACCCTAGATTTCCCTGTGGCTGAGGCTACAATCACTTATTCCTGAGACTCTCAGTTGGCAAAAAGTTAACCAAATTCATAAACGAACTCAGAGCTTCTTGGCTTTAAGTCCAGTGCTTTTTCAGTTGCATCTTAAAACTTATATGAACAAAAATCAGGCTCATGATATAGACTGATTATAAAGGAGGTTATATGAGTGTTCCAGATCCTGGATGGAATTAAATATGGTTAATCTGAGCAACAAAAAGAACTGCATTTGGAATGATCCATTTCGTGATAAAAGTGTACATACCTGCTACATAAGAGGTATTCAAGAAATATCCATTAAGTGAATGAATGAGTAGATGATAAATGAGTTGAACTATACCAACACATTAGCGTACCTTGAAAGTCTGGTAATTCAATGACAAGACTCACTGGTGCACAACTGACTAAGCAGTCTGAGTACTAGAGCATCAAATATCAAGTCACCTGCAGTCACATATGAAGCATCTCCTTACAACGCACTAGGGAGGTCAGACAACCTCCCCAAGTCAAATCAGGGGTGGCATAGTTTCAGGAACACGTAGAAGGAAAGAGACCAGGAAACAATGGGTCTAAGCAACCATCAAAACCCTCCCTGCCTGACCCTCACTGACAGCAGGAGTTTAACAGGCTGGCGCTTTGCTCCTACAGTTTTTCAAATCCTACAGCTGAAGTCACTTGACTTTGACAAGAAACTCAGCCCCATCCCAGCCTCCTGGGTCAAAATATTGCTGTTGAAGAGATTGATTCAGTAGTCAGGTCTCTCATGGTCAAGATAAGCTTGCTTCCAGTCCAATTCTAAACTTGTGCTTTTATTAAGGATTTACCTCATTCCTATGTTTGGTCTTTTTCCACCTTTTGTTTTGTTCCTGAGTCCCTGCCTTGATAAACTGACCAGGATCCCATGTCTTTCAAGCCAGGCCCTGCCTTGTTCTTATCAACTGTGTACTGGGGACGGCAGACCTGCCTCAGGGTACTGTTGCTAACACTCTCCAATTCTGACCACATGGAGGTCTTCTCATCACCAGCTCCCAGCCTCCCCAAGGCTGTAGCTCCATCACTTTCTCCCCCTATGGCCCTCCCTTCCCTACATCTTTCCAATCAGTGGACCTTGCTAAACACCTCTTCTATTGCATTCAGCCATCACTGCATTAATATAGATCTTCTTATATCTCATCTGGTTATCATAGTAGGCATTCACTATGCAGTCTCCCCCCATGCCACGGTCTATACTGCCAGCAGAGTGATCTTCCTACAAGTAAGATCTGACCATGTCAGTATGCCCCTGCTAAAAGCATGTCAGTGGTTCTCTACTTTGTATGGTGTGGTTGGCAAAATAATGGCTCCCCAAATATGTCTGCATCCTAATGCTCAGAACCTAAGAATATGTTAGGTTACATGTAAAAGGAGAATTGAGTTTGCATATGGAATTAAAGTTGCTATTCAACTGACCTTAAATTAGGTAGATTATCCTAGATTATCTAGGTGAGCCCAATCTAATCACATGAGTGGAAGAGGGAGGCAGAAGATATGTCATAGGGATGACTTAACAGGCATTCAACCTGAGATTGCTGGCTCTGAAGATGGGGAAAGGAAGAGCCACATGCCAAGGAATATGGCAGCCTCTAGAAGCTGAGAACAACCCTCCATTTATAGCCCAACAAGAAAATGGGGACCTCTTTCCTATAACTATAAAGAACTGGATTCTGCCAACAGCCCAAACAAGCAAAGAAACAAATCCTAACCTAGTGCCTCCAGAATGACATCTTGATCTTAGTCCCGTGAGCCCTGTGCTGGAACTATGTCCTGAAGATCTGTAAGATAGTAAATTTGCATTGTTTAATCCCTAAACTTGTTGTACATTTGTTACAGCAAAGATAGAAAACAAATAGGATTAGATAAAGATAAAGCTCTTCTCACAGACTGCCATGGGACATGGCCACAGCAGACATTCTCAACCCAAATCCTGCTTCTGACCCTCTCTGGCTTCTGCTCTAAGAATGTGGAGCTGACCAGGATACTCACATGTGACTCCTCTGCCAGCAGCACTCAGCTTTGTTTGCCTAAGTCCTGCTCATCCTGTGAGACTCATCTCTGGCTCTAGCAAGCCTTCCCTGAACCCCGTGGGTCTGTCCTCCTCGTCTTCACATCCTGGCCTCAGTACCTCTCCTCTGTGCTCCCAGGACCCCCCAGCTGTAATTCTCTCTCTTGCCATGTGACAATCACTATCTGCTTACATGTCTGCTGCATGTCCCCACCCTGTTCTAATCTATAAGCTCCTTGAAAGCAAAGATCCTACCCAACTCTTGGGTGCTTTAAGCATCTAGATGAGTGGTTAGCACATAGTAGGGCCTGGACAAATAGTTTTTGAGCCAAACCTGCTGGAACTCTCAGGCACTGACATTTAAAGGTAGCTCTAAAGTATGCGCTCTTATTGGGGCACTAGAGTAGGGGATTGTGAGAGGGCGAATTTTACAGTGCAGGCCTCATAGCCTAATTTAGGTTGAGATTATTTGGTACTTAGAGAAATAGGAATCTTCCATTCCCAGGCAGGCTTTCCCAACCAGCTCATCACAGTGTTGTATTGAAGCATGGATCAAACCCTTACTAATGATTACATACACACACACATAATTTTCATAAATCTCATTTTATGGGTATAGCTATGTAGTTATACATGTGTGTTTGGAAGGAGGGGTATCCTTGGGCCCCCAGGCACAACACCCTTTAACATCATCCCAGTTTCATATCCTCTGGATACCACCTTCCCTTGCCTTGTTCACAGTCCCTTCCCTTTTGTGAACTTGGGTTCTTCTGTTTACATTCTGATGCTCTCTCATGGGCATATCTGACATCTGAGTTTGGATCTCTCCTGTCACCACCATCCAAGGAAGAAGTTCCCATCCTGATGGACAGAGTGGTTCCAAACACCCAGCTAGAGCCTTTTTACAGCATCAGGAAAAGGCAAGAAATAAAGGTATTTTCTTCAATTTACATATTGCCAAATGAGGAGTAAATTTACATAATTTCAATCCAAGAATTCCAATGATAGTTTTTAAATGGCTTTTGCTGACATCCTGGGCCTGCCCTCTTGGCGGCTCCCCACCCATCTGGAAGTGTCTTGGCATCTGGCCGAGGGGACTCTGGGACAGCCACCGTGGGCCAGTGCCTGCAGGCAGGCCGGGGAAGAACCAAGCTGAGGAGTGGTAGCGCCTACTTTTCTCAGAAAGCTGTCTGCATGTACAGATCATAAACAGTGGATTCACGCATTTATTAAGTGGCTACTTGGGGGGATGTATTTTGGGCTTCCTTGCACGGATGTACTTTGTTAGCTCTCAGAATATTCCCAGGATGATACAAAAATGGACAGCCCATGCACACAGCCAGAAGGTTCCTGTCTTGATTCTGTAGGGCTTTCCTCTCTCCTCTCACTGTGCACCAGAACCCAGCCCTCCCACCTCTTTAAGCTCTTTGCTCCAGCAATTTCTGCTCCATCTCCACCATCTCAATTGTTCTCCTCTTCCAGGTCATTTTCATCAACATACAGTGATGCTTTCATGCAGAAAATCTTTTTTGATCCCATGTTTCTCTCTAGAGACTGTCCCATTTTTTGGCTTCCCTTTATAGCAAAACTTCTCTCGCGTTGTCTGAACTCACTGCTTTCAAATCCTCTGCTCTCATTCTCTCTAAAACACTTTCCAGTCTGGCTTTGGTTTCCACACCTTCACTGAAACGATTATTGTCAATATATGTCAAGATCAAAATGATATCCAATGGTCACCTCTCAGCCCTCATTTGACCTATCAATAGCATTTTACATTGTTGAATTATTTTCTTTGAACCATTTTCTTCACGTATAGAACTTCGCTGTTCTGATTCTCCTCTTACGTCACAAGCCACTCTTTTCAAGTTGCCCATGTTAATTTCTTGTTTCTGCCCAACCTCTCACACTGGAGTTCTCCCGTTCTCTCTTCCCTATCCACATCCACTCCCTTAGCGCATTCATCCAACCTCAGGCTGTCAAATATGATCTCAGTACTGTGCAATACACTCTTGACTTTAGTGTGGACCTCTCCCCTGAATTCCAGACTAATTCGTTGACTTGCCTACTCACCGTCTGCACTGGATGTTTACCACCAAGCACACCCAACTTAACACAGTTTAAACCCAACTGACCCCAAGCCTCCTCCCTCCCCAAACATCACCATCTTAGAATTGTCAGGTTCTGGATCTTGAATGCATCATGGTCTTTTTCTTTCATATTGTACATCCAGCTCATCATTCGAAAAGTGATTAACTCTACCTTCAAAATACATCCCTCCGTCCTCACCTCCTGCACTGCTGCCCCAGTCCTAGCAAGTTGTCTCTTGCCTGGGCTATGAACCAGCCTCCTAATTGGGCTCTCTGCTTCTGCCTTTGCCTCTACACAGCAGGAGAGTGATTTAAAAAGGTGATTCTGATTCGTAACACAAAGCCAGAGTGATCCTTTTAAAATGTAAGCTCCAGTTCCTGAATCATTAAGAATAAAAGCCAAAGTCCCCAGTGCAGCTTTAAGGGCACGCTGGATCTGGACTCTGACCCCACTGCCCACCAGCCCTGCCTTCCTCACCTCAATCACGCTGACCTTCTTTCTCTTCCTTAGAAATGCAAAGCAGGCCCCCACCTGAGGGTCTGAGCACCTGCTTGTTCCTTGGCTTGGAGTACTCTGCTCTGCTTGCATTCCTGGCTCATGCCCGTGCTCTCTTCAGATGTATCCTCCAGTGACCCCTGCCCAGGGAAACCTTCCTCGGTCATTCTGTATAAAATAGTCTTCCCTCTCCCACAGCAAAATACCCCAACTCCTTCCCTGTAGCAAGAACCGAATGTGAGTTGGTGAGGGGAAGGGAAGGAAGGAAGAAGAAAAAGAGAAAAAGACAGAGAAGGGAAGGGACATACATCAATATCACAAGACATTATCCAGTCACAGCAGAAACCAGGAAATGAGGAGCGAGAGGAACTAATTTCATGATGGGTTTTGGGCACACTGAGTGTGGGGTGCTGCCAGGGCTCCCAAGTGGGAATGTCCAGTGGTCGGTTATTTCACAAGGTGTCTCCTGCAGCAGAAATCATTTGAATCGCTGCAGCATGAAGGAAAACTGGACAAGTAGCCTGTCTGGTCAAGACTGGGCTTGAGAGACATGGGAAAGAGCAATTATGATCACAGGACTGAGGACTATGTGTATCTGGAGAGCAGCCCCTTATGACTGACATGGCATCATCATCATCCCTTGCGTGTGCATGGCACTTTAGAGTTTGCAATTCACTTTCATACATATGGCATCCTGTGACCCTCACCCTGTGAGCTCATCGAGGCAAGCATCCCACATCCACATCACAGAGGAAAAACTACTCTTCCTCTAAGCTTGTCAGAAGGGAAGGAGGGGCCTGACAGCTGTCAGGAACACCATCCTCAGCAAACAACAGCAACAAAACTAGTATTATAATACTTTCCTGAAAAAAAAACCCATAAAACCCAATAAAATAGAGCTTCCTGGGCCTCCCCCCAAGTTGTTCAGTTGGGACTCTCTGGGTATAGCCAGGAATCTGCATTTTAGCAGGTTCCCCAGGGAATTCTTAAGCACACTAGTAGTTGTCAACCAATCTCCATCTTTATTGACTACAGTTGATGAAAAGTGAATCTCCAAGTACATTTTGAAAGTCAGACCCCAGAGGCTGCGAGTTACGAAACTCAGGCCATAGTCAGCACACAGCGCTTTTCCCACCACAAGGATCAGACTGGCTCTAAGGTAACCTCCAGACCATGCAGGGTCTTGCAAGTCTTCCCTGGGCTCCTGTCCCTTGGGAGCAATGAGCACAGGGTGATGCAGGAAGGCCCCATGGAGCCCTGATGGCTCAGGTGTCTCTTCATCTGCCAAGTTATTCCACAAGCCAAGCACCCACTGCTGGGCAGCCCTGGCCATCTGACAGTCTTAGGAGCAGGTGATAGTTATCAGTGTTGGGTGGGGAGAGGACTCCTTGTAGGCCGTTCCGGAGGCTGCCTCTCTACAGATACATTGGACAGAGGTCAGCAAACTTTTTCTGGGAAGGGCAGGATAGTAAATATTTTCAGCTCTGGGGGCCATCTGGTCTCTGTCAAGTAGTCAGCTCTGCCATTTTAGCTCAAAAGCAGCCATAGACAATATGGAAAGAAGTGGACATGGATGTATTTCAAAAAGTCTTGACTTATAGAAATAGGCAGTGTGCTAGACTGGGCTGCCAGCTCTACATTGCCAATCTCTACACTGGAATCAAGACAGATGTCTCATCTTCTTGATTTTCTATGTCGATAAAGAGAAACAGTGATGTGAATGAGCCAAAACAAATGAAAAAAAAAAAAACCCACATAAACCCTAACATTCCACACACTCAATAATATATGGCTTTGGAAAGCATTACACTATCTGCGGCTGCTGATTTAGTTTTCTAATTATGTTTTGCTGGAGCTGATATTAATATGGGCTTACATTATCTGAGTAGATCCCACCTGGGACCCGGGAGGAGGCCACGGGTGAATGTGGGGAACACAGTGAGAAGAGCTGGGCTTGTGTTAAAATTAGCCACAGGTAATTGAGGAAAGACTGCCTGTAACCTGCCAGGGGGAAGGAGAGATGCTCTGCGAGTGGCTGAATGTTTATTAAATTCGAAAATGACATCTCTTGCCTTCATCTACCTGGTTCCCAAAGGCCTTGAACTACTTGTCCACTGAGGTAGGGAGGACGGATTCCCGACTTGCTTGCTCCAGACCTGGGGACTAGGCAGCGGTGGAGGGTTAGTATTTGTTGATTGCCTATTACCTACTAGGCCTACTGTGAGCTGCTTTAAAAATCAGAGTGATAACAGCTAATATTTATTGAGTCCTTCTTCTTTATGGTTTTACATAAGTTATTTCATTTAAACCTCGCAGGAACCCCATGGATTAAGTACTGTTATTACACCCTTTATACATAGATTTGGATTAAATGCCTTTCTCAAAGGCACAGAATCATTTAAAATAGGCAGTCTCATTCAATAGTTCTCATTTTTAACCATTATGTCAAATTGCTTCCAAATTATGTCATAAAAAACTTCCTGTAAAAGAGGTGTTATTAGCTCCACTTTATAGATGAGAACACTGAGAACACAGGTGACTTTCCCGCAGGTGCACACGACATCAGGGGCAGCGCCAGATCCAAGTCTGTTTGACACCAAAGCCCATATTCCATTCACTGCTAGCTGGAACCTGGGGACCAAGGCCAAGCCATTCACCCTCCTAAACCTCCTTGTCCTCTGCTGCCAAGTTGGGATAACTGGGTCTGTCCTGCCTACTTCCCAGAACTGGTAGGGAGCTCAACTAATAATCCTACTCTTTCAAAACAATGTGCTTTAACAATGAGGAAGCACTGAATAATTGCAGATTATAGACCAAGCTTTGGAGTCTGATGAATCTAAATTCAGGTTCACAACCTGCCACTTGCCAGCGGAATAACATTGGGCAAGTTCCCAATTCTCTCTAGTCTTAAGTGCTTTTATCTGTAGAGTGGGTATAATAATAATAATACCTATCGCACAAGGTTGTTGTCAGTGTAAAATGAAATACTGTTTGAGTTTGCCACTTACATACCAAGACTACATCGATTCCTTACTAATTTTATATTGGTTAGACAAAATGAGGAATCTGGAGGTATTAGAATACAGGATTAAGAACTCTGGGAGTACAACTGCAACAGGAAAATCAATAGCTCAGAAAAAGAGACATCAGACGGAGGTCATGCCACAACCTTGCCTCCTGCTGGATGGCTTCTTTCTTCTTTTGCAGATGCATCCACAGCTATTCTGTCCTATGAATACTTTTGCAGACTCTATGAGACTAACTCCCCTGGATCCTATTGAGTGATCTACTTTCATCAATTTAGAAATGTATACAGCCATGAAGACTAGGTAGATAGCATTTGTAGCAAGCTAGAGAGTGAGTGAAAAAGCCTAAACTTGGTTTTCCAGTGATGGAAATAAGGAAGAGGTGGTAGACCCAAGTCCCTTGCCGAGGAGCCCGCAGGCAGCCTACCCAAACGTGACAGAACAGATCAGGGATTTCTGTAGACTTGTGCAGCCTTTATTGGAGGTAGAGTAATTGGTCCAATGACAGAGACCTTGACCTGCCGAGTGTGTTCCAAAGTCATCTTACAAGTCATTTCATTGGAATTTAGAATGTACCCCAGCCCTATAGAAACAAGATGGTGGCTGGCATCCCAAGCCAGCTCTCACATAGCCCGAGGAACAGTAGTCCTAGAGTAGTAAACCCATCATTAGGACTGACAGTAGATTTTCAGCCTCCGTTTCCCTGGGGAAATGCATTTCATACCACATAGTGGGACAGGGACATGAAGGCTCAGGCAAGAATTGAATCACCAACTGTAGCACTATCAGCCACTCAGTACCATGCTTTTGGAAAGGCAGGAAAATAAGAGGGTCAGGGAATCTGAGATGATTTTTTTAAGGAGCACTAAACAGATGAGAGGCACTTTTGTTATTGCTGTTGTAGTAGTGGTGATGATGGAGACTACGAAACTGACTTTCCCCCACAACCATTGAAGTTTATTTGCTGCCCTGTACATTTTGAGAGAAGGAGAGGGGAACAATAATATGGGATATTGTTCTTCCTTAGAGGACTCTGGAAGATTCTCTCTCTATAAAACCCTTTATAGCACTACTGTTGGGAGGTAGCACTTTTCTTAGATACTGACTACAACTATTATGGCCACTTTCATTGTGTACTCATGGTGTGCCAGGCGTTGTGATTTATATTTACTGTTTTGATTACTTATAACAACTCTGAAAGGTAAATATTACTACTCCCTTTTTATTGATGATGGAGTTGAGACTGCATCAGGTTTACTAACTGGCCCGAGGCCACAGAACTAGTAAGTGATCGAGTTGGTGTTAGAGCCCAGGTCGTTTTGACTCCCACACTAGCCTTTTTCTACCACGTCATAACTCCTCTGTTTCCTTAGCCTTTCTCCATTACACGTTCTTTCTGTATGGGTCAGTTGGAAAAAGCCGTTTGCCCTGTGCTGAATTTTAGAGCCTGCTGAGTTGTGCTGAAACATGGCTCTGTCTCTTTGACTAATTATCAAGCGTCATCAATGGCCCCACACACACTCCATTCTGTCAAAGAGCTTGCGGAAAGGATGGCAACGTGAGTGTGTTTCATGATAGTCCCTGGTGAAATGAGTGACCTTGGATAAGGTTTCGGGGGAATACTTTAGGCCATTGTTCTATACCCACTTCCTTTACCAGCTGTCAAGGTAGTTCATATCGTATTCTTCTTAATGGGAGGATCTATTTCCACCTCCACCTTGCCCCCAACAAAACACACACACACACAACTTTCACGCTGCTTTCAAATGACCCCTTATCAACTAGCTTTTATAGTTCCCCTTATAAAGGAGGAGAAAGAGATCCACACATGGAAAGTTAAAGAGATGTAGTTTATCATGCAAGAGCTAAGTCACTTCTGCCTTGGTCTTTGAGATGTGCTTCCCCTGGCTTTGAACATCCACAGAAGGTTTTTAATCAATAAACAAGTCAATAAAAGGTACACTTCATCCCCTCCTATACTAGATCCCCGCAATTGCTAAGATTACTTTACTACTGTATGCAAAGGAAAATAGATGTGTCTTTCCCTGTATGAGTACTTACATAACCAGTTCGAGCTTACATGAGCAGTGCATCTATTTATCCTATTTTTCTATAGAGAAAACATGTTCTGTTTAGAGCCTGGTTCTAGTTTGCTTGGAGGCACATGACATCGACTTCTCCCAGCATGACTGTCATCTTAGCCCTGGTTTGATGTAACTCCCTGTCTCTTGTGTTCTTGTGTTCTCATGTACCATGTCTTGTGTTGAAATATTAATAGTAATTTTGGTGTGGTGCATTTGTTATAATTAATGAGCCAATAATGATACATCATTATGAAAGTCCAGAGTTTACATTGGAACTTTATTTTGTTTTATGGGTTTTGACAGCTGTATAATAAAATATACCCATTATTACAGTATCCTACAGAATAGTTTCACTGCCCTAAAAAATCCTCTGTCCTCCACCTATTCATCCCTTCCTCCCTCCCCCACTTGTCCCCAGCCCCCTGGCAACCACTGATCTTTTTACTGTCTGCATAGCTTTACCTTTTCCAAGAATATCATATAGTTAGAACCATACATTATATAGCTTTTTAAGATTGGCTTTAAAATAGTATTTTAACTTTTAAAAATCAGTGAAACTAGCTCTCAAATGCTCTAGGAGTGATATACCAATTTGCACTAATTTTGCAAGCCCCCTGAATGAGACAACATGGAAAGTGCAGATTTTACTGCTGCTACCAATTTCTGGGCTGTTGCAGGGGTGTTTTGAAGGGTGAGGTGGTTTAGTACAGAGGGTTGAGTTAATCATTTCCCCCAATTCCATTATCACTGGCCCATTCAAGCTCTCTCATTTTTGTTTGATTTCTAAAATGTATCTATACATCCATCTATCCACCTATCCATCCATCCATTCTACTACTATTGCACACTCTTATCTTACCATTCAAATATGTTGAATATGAATCTCTGAATTTTATGTATCCTTGTAAAATGTGTGGCATTTTTACTGCTGTCTGCATGTTTTACATTTTCTTAAATGGCACTGTGTTAGTGGCCTCATTCTGTTTTTACATTCTCCAACTCTTGGTGGTAAACAACCCCGTTTGTTGTTTCTTTCTGTTAAATGGCATCCAGATGGATGTCTTCCATGCTGGCTGACCATTCCTCCATGATGGACACTAGGCTGTTACCAACCCCAAGCTGCCACCAGCAACGTGGTGATGAACAACTCAGGAATTTGACATTGTTTTGAATGTGGAAACTCAGGAACAGTCATTGTTCCTGCCTCAAAACCAACTTGAAGGAGAACCCAGTGCTTTCCTTAAGTGAGTTAAAGGAATAGGCTAAAGTCTGCAAGGGCTTAAGGACAAAATGAACACTTTACTGAGGATTCGGCGGAAAGACAAAAGTGAGGATGAACCACTTATCCCCTGACCCGGTCTCCAGGTTCCCTGATGGCAGCTCTGCCTCAGTTCCCTCCCTCTCCCATAGCCCTGACATTTATATCCCTTTTCAACCACAAAGTAGTCTAGCTCTCAGACCTCCTCACTGTCCTCACGCTGATCTGCAAGTACAGGCTCCTCTCAGCCTCATGTTTCCTTCTTAGAAAGGGCACATGTGCTGGGGGTGTGATTTTACATGGAATTATAGCTCTCTATCATATAGAAGTATACATTTATATGATTTTTACATGCTTTATTCTTTAGATTACTTGAATGCAACAATAGAAACTCACCAGAATTGCTATGGTTATCATGGGGGAATTTGCAGTACCTTATAAAGGATTTTCCCTTTGAACAAGAACATAGGAACTGATGGTTGTTGTAGAGCTAGGTGCTGAGTACAGTAAGTATGCAATCAGAAAGCTTCATCATAATGGGCATCTGTAATTATTATTTATGTTACTTTTATCATGCTTTATGTGAATTAGCATAGATTCTTTTCTAATCAACCTGAAGAGGAAAATGAGATTAATTTCATCATGTGCATGGTGCATTGTTTATAAGTATTTATTGTGTGCCAAGTGTCTCTATGCCTGGTGATTTGCATATGATGTTTTATCAGAAGAGCCCATTGAATTATTTTAAAATCCTGTTTTGTAAATGACGAGCCGTAGGCCCAGACCGATCGCACATTTTCCCTGGGTCACAGGGTCATTGTATCAGAAGGAGATCAACCTACAGACTTGCCTGTCTCCTCTACAGTTTACTATAGAATAATCCATTTGGCATTGAGAGAAAGCATTCCCTCTCCTTTGACACTCAGTAGAACTTAGAATCACCCATGTACAGATTTTGAGAGCCCAAGAGCACCTTATACTAGTGGGATGTTATTAGCAATTTGGGTGCAAAAATTCTTCCTTGAACAATACAGTCCCTAGTAACACTGCTTAACATGCCTTACAGTTGCCCATCAAAAGCTAATAGGACTCTTCATTTATTGTGCCACCCCAACTATGCTGCACCATTCTTAACCCCACCTCTCGTAGCTTCAGATGAGGAAGCTGGGACAGGAGGTGGCATAACTGAGTCACACCCGGCTCCAACTCTGGCTGCACTTCGGATTCACCCCAAGAAATACTTTAAAAAAATACGAATGCGCTAACCCTATCTCACACCAAATGCAGCAGAACATCTAGAGGTGAGGGCCAAGCATTTGCATTTTTAAAAAGCTCCCAGGTGACTGAAATGGCTGGGTGTTAGTTAGAGTCGTCCTTTCTAGGCTCTAGTCTCAGTTCTGCCATTTACTAGCTGTGCAACTCTGCGCAAGGTGCACCCGATCTCCATGCCTTGGCTTTAAAATATAATTAATAGCATTTACATCCTAGAATTGTTGTGAGGATTACGTGAGTTAATATATGGAAAAGTGGCTGGCAAATAGTGATAGTAAATATTATTATTATTATCATCAGATTCCAACTCTCCTTATTTCCTTACTGACGTTCCTTCCCTTAAGCTTTTACCAATTTTTGGTGCTTGGTTGACAAGACACAATCCCAAGTCTACAAACTCAGCCTTAAATCTACATGGAGGCTCAGAGGAGGCATGAAGGAACAGGCATGAAATGGTCTCCATAGGTGGGGAGGAGGGAGCAGAGAAGTCCTTCAGGGACTGGATTATCTCGGGTAGTGTCCCTCAGTGGGGCAGATGACTCAGTGAACTGCCATGAAGGAAGAAGGGTCACTGACATTTATCCAGGTGCAGTTGCCTGTGGATGACAGGTAGCCTGGTAGCAGGGAAAGAAGATAAACTTAGAAGTCTAGTCAGGCTTTACACCCTAGCTCTGCAGCTTCCTAGCTGTGTGACCTTGGGCATGTTCCTTAAACTCTTTGGGTTTCAATTTTTCGGTGGAAATAAGACAGCCTGCATTGCAGTATTATTGTGGGGATAAAATTAGATAATGTGTGCAATGCTCTTGGCACAGAGAAAATGCTCAATGAACATTAGTTCCCCTCCTTCAAATGCTCCTTGGAAGCTCCCTCCCTTGCTCTCATCCCTGGTTCCCCCTTCATCCCTGCCCCCTCCCTGCCCCCAGCCACTCCAGAAGCTTGAAAACAGAGTGAGATTAAAGAACATCACGTTGGACTAACAAATGTACGAGGATTGAAGTGGTTGAAGAGAACTATTTAAGCGATAATGAGACTCTCCTGGATACCAAGAGGGAAGAGGCAGGCAGAAAAAATTTGCATAACTCATAAAAGCAATTTTGCCTCAAAAAAAGAGGTAGTGTGCCTTTTTTTGTTTTTTCTTGTTTAGCTTAGCTAGTAATTCCATTGTCAGTTTCCAGCTGGGCCCACTCTTCAATATTATGGGCTGTACTCTGGAGACAACAGAAAGGAAGAATTTCGGACTTCTGCTCTGGAGCCTAAGAAAAAGGCATGGAAGAGGCTACCTACCACTTGTGTTTGGAACTCAGTATGCTGATGCCCAGTGCCCATGCCTTTGTGGGTATGTGCACATTTGCAGTGGAAGGATAGCCTCAAACTGAGTCCAGTGAAACTCAAGGCACAATAGTAAATGATAACAGCATGAATCTCTGTTTAGTTTCTAAAATTATTTATCCTGTAATATCCCATTCTATCCCCCAAATAGTTCTAGAAAGACAGAGATTACCACCTTCACGTTATAGAGGGGGATGCTGACACTCCAAGAAATTAAACTGATTTGCCTGGGCTCATGGAGAACAACTAAGTCACTTAAGATTTAAGATTCAGCTGAGCCCTGTGGCTCCTGCCTATAATCCCAGGCTGAGGTGGGAGGATTGCCTGTGGCCAGGAGTTCAAGGCCAGCATGAGCAATACAGTGAGATCCCAGCTTTAAAGATCAATGAAACAAAAATTAGCTGTAGTCCCAGTTATTCGGAAGGCTGAAGCAGGAGGATCAATTGAGCTCCAGAGTTCAAGGTTACAGTGAGCTATGATGATGCCACTGTACCCCAGCCTGAGTGACAGAGCAAGATTTTGTCTCAAAGACTTAAGATTCACATCTAAGATGGTATCTTAGTCTGCTCAGTCTATGTATTAGAGTTCTTTAGAGAAAAAGAACCAATAGGATATACATAAATATACAAGAAAAATTTATTATGGGAATTAGCTCATATGATGTTTACGGAGACTGAGTAGTCCCTCGAAATGCTGTCTGCAAGCTAGAGAACCAAGAAAGCTGGTGAAGTAATCCACTCTGAGTCCAAAGGCCTGAGAACCAAGGGGACCAATGGAGTAACTCCTAGCCTGAGGCCAAAGGCCTGAGAAGGGGGTGGGAGGGCAGAGTCCCAGAGTCCAAGGTCCTGAGATACTGGAGGTATGCCGTTCAAGGGCAGGAGAAGATGGATGTCCCAGCTCCAGAAAAGAGAATGAATTTTCCCTTCCTCCACCTTTTTGTTCTATTTAGGCCCTCAGTGGATTGGATAAAGCCTACCCACATTGATAAGGGTGGATCTTCTTTATTTAGTCCATTGATTCTAATGCTAATCTCTTCTGGATACACCCTGATAGATGCACTCAGAAAGAATGTTTTACTAGCTATCTGGGTGTTCCTTAACTCAGTCAAGTTGACATATAAAATTAACCATCACAAGCTGCTATACCAAAATATCACAAACTGGGTACTTTATAAGCAGCAGAAATGTATTTCTCACAGTTCTAGAAGCTGGGAACTCCAAAATCAAGATGCTAGAAGGTTTGGTGTCTGGTGAGAGCCCAATTTCCTGATTCACAGATGGTGCCTTCTCGCTGTGTCTTCACATGGTGGAGGGGGCAAAAGAGCTCTCGGGAGTTTCTTTTATAGGGGCACTAATCCCATTCATGAGGGCCCCCCACTCATGACCTAATCACCACCCCAAAGGCCCTACCTCTTAATGTCATCACCTTGGGGGTGAGGATTTTAACATATGAATTTTTGGGGAAACACAAACATTCAGACCATAGAAAATGGCTAACCTTTATTCCTATTTCTAGTATTTCCATGTATGCCCACTTTATAAAATAGCATGGAAAATGTGCAGACATTACTACTTATAAATATTTTCCCATGTCTCCTCTGAAAATACGGGAAAACTGTACTTCCCTGGATCCTGAAGACATGGCCATGGAACTCGCTTTAGCAAGTAGAGTGTGAAGAAAGTGATATGTGTTGCATTCAGGCAAAAGCCTTTAATTGCTTTTGAAAGATTCTAGACAAGGAGCCAGAAAACTGTGACCTGCTGATCAAATCCAGCCCACTACCTGTTTTTATCAATTAAATTTTACTGGAACACAGACATATTCATTTGTTTATGTATTATGTATGACTGTTTTCATGCTATATTGGCAGAGTTGAATAATTGTGACAGAGATCTCACTACTTGCAAAGTCAAAACTATTTACTATCTGGCTCTTTAAGAAAAAGTTTACCATTCCCTGTTCTTGACAGTTTTTTCATGCCGGATCGCCTGAAGGGTCTGAGTGTCCCTGTGATAGAGGTATAAGATGGTGGAGCTCCTTCAAACTGGATTGCTTAGCTTTTGCATGGAGAGCAGTTGCCCTAAAGAGTTGCCCAGACCCACTGTGGACTTAGTATGAGTGAAAAATAAGTCTTTATTATGTTAGGCAACTAAAATTTTGAACTTTTGTAAGCATGGCATAATCTGGCCTCTCTTGACTAGTTAATACACAAGTTGAATTAGTAGATGCTAAAGAGAAAAGAAAAATACACTGATTAGAGTTTGTTGGGGTCAGGATGCATCGAAAAAGTTGGATAGTGGGTGATGGAAATGAACATGGCATGGGTGGGTGGGTGTTCCTGCTTTGGGGACTGGCACATCTTGCGATTTTAAAATAGAAAGTTCTGGACTAGAGATTATGGGCAAGTTTGCATCATTGACAATTTTGCCCACAAGGCTTACCATCAAGAGAATTTCCAGGTAACTCATTGGTTAGAAATAGACATGTTTCCTGAAAAAGTTCTGTAAATCCAGTTTCTGCCTAAGGATTTTGAGAGCTGATGTGTTAAAGACAAAATGGGCTTCCTGTTCTGAGCTGTTATATAAGGTGACACTTTGCAGAAATGGTCTGCTTCTTAGGCTTGACGATTTAGCCTCACAATGGCCGATGCTCAACACTAAGCGACAGGTTAGCCCGATGTTGTTGAAGCTAATGTATATCTTTGCTGGGAAACTGGCTACTCTGTACTAGGTTTAGCTGGTTATTTGCATGTGACTTTTGGTCTCAGTGCAGCAAAATAAATCACGGCTGCTTCAGTGGTCTTAGAATTCTTGTCAGTGAATAAAAAGGTACACTCAACAAAGAAATAAGCATCTCTTTGATTTCTAAGTCCAGCCAATCCCCACCTCAACGGAATTTCTGTCAGGATATCAGAAATGAATTTCTCTATAGTTTGAGGCAAATTCCACAATTTTCCAGGGACACAGAGCAATTGGATGGAGGAATAATTTTGATAATAATGCATTCTGTCTTATTGCATGTCACATGCTTAGACTGAAAGGACCAAAAGAGCTAAGGGAAAGGTGATTTAGGCTTAAGATTTTGAATGAGGGGTGACCAATGAAAGGCCTGAGCTGTGTTCAGTGACAGTGAAGAATGGGCACTGTGGGTCCGAGAGGTGTGGGTTACTTGGGGAGTGAGACAAACACACGCCCAACATATCTCACAGTGGCCCTCCCAGGACATTCCAGTTACTGGATTCATAATATCTACCTTCTCTAACATACACTCTCAGCCATGGTCCTGCCTTGGAGGTCAGTCCCATCAACTGCTGGTGTGGACAAGTGCAGAATAGTTAAGAGGAGGGAGGGCAAATGAGTACACATATTGGAGAAGGCTTATATGGGGAGTCACAGACAACAGGAAGAATAAAATTGGCCCTGGCTGTATCCTGAGGAAGGGCTGCCATTGATCAGTAGAGACAGTGGTAACAGGAATCTTGGACAACGAAGTTCAGGAACTCCACAGACAACCCCACCTCCCAGCCTCCACTGATTTTTAAAAAGAGAAATTGCTTCTCATTTACTGGCACTACCCCAGAAGAAGACACAAGAAAATAATCACTAAATGAACTTTTATAAAATATGACTATCTTACCTTAGTCTCAACAACTGAAAGCAGCACAGAACCAAGTAACCAGCTTGTGTCCTTAAAAAAACTCTTCTTCATGGAAAAAAAAAATCATTAATAAACATCTCAGAAGACCTGGAGGGATAGGATTCAGCACACTACCCACGAATGCAACTGGAGACAAATTCTTGTCAAGAGAACAATGGAGATATCTTGCAAATATGGTGGCCTCGTTAACACTCTATTAAACTCAGTTTGGTATCAACAGACGGCTGCTCTTCTTTTTCTCCAATTAGGGTCATCTTCCTAATTATTATAGCACATCCCAAATACCTGCTCTGGGTCAAGAGAACGTTCCCCCTACTTTCTTATACGTTATTAATCCACTTTCCTCTTCAGTGCCTTATCTGAACATGCAAAAATAGCTGATATATTTGAACTCACAAATTGCTAGCATCAAACTATAACTGTGGAAGCCAAGTGGGGGGGCAGCTGCAGAAGGGTGGAGTGAGGAGGTCGGGGCATCCGTAGCACCTGCTCATCTCGTGAGGCACAAGGCAATTCTTGAACTGCATTGATTTGGGAGGGGCAGGGTTATGTGGGAGGGAGTGTGCACACTTCACTGCATACCTGATTTTATCAAAATATGTGAAAGCAAACACACAGCAAAGGGGATAAGAGTCAGGAGGAACGATCTGGTTTCTATGACAACTGGAGGAGCACACACATCAGCACAGCGAGAGGTCTTAACTGGGGCAGTGGTGCTGACAGCTTCACCTAAGGCCTGTCATCAGGTTTGCTCTTGACCTGTGTGCCTTTATCAGTTGCCCTCTATCTTCCTAACGTCTTGGAATGAGCGGGGACTATGCATCTTCCTGGCTGCAGAAAGGGATGGTGCCTGCCAATACCACTTAGCTTTTACCATTGCAGAGGGAGGTAGAAAATATAAGGTTTTTTTCATATTTCTTACTAATACAAGCAACTAGATTAGAGTCCCAGGCTGTTGCTTCTGTAACACTGAGGATTCCACATTCTCACCTCCCAATCTCACGCACGTGCGCACGCACACACAAACACACACATATACACACACACAGAGTGTTCACTAGGCTCCCTGGTACTGTGCTTCTATAGACAGCTGCACCCAAATGCATCACCCAAAGATGCATATCTTCTGATGCCCTTCACAGGATACACTCAGTTCTTCACAGGGAAACTGTTTCAGCCCTCAGCTGATTTCATTATGAAATCACCCTGCCAAAGCAGATTCATTAAGTAAGCAACCCTCAATTCAGGCTGCACATTAGAATCATCTCCAGTGGTTTTTTTTTCCTCCTAAAGTTCTAAAAAAAGAAAAAAAATCCAAAAAACCCTGTTCTGGTGTCCAGGTCCCACCTCTACACTTGATATGATGTGGTTCCTAACATCATTATTTTTCAAAATGCATCCCTCCCCCCATGGCCATGGGGTTCTACGGTGTACCTGAGTTGAGTAGATTATACTAATGTATTTAGCAACAATTTACTTAGCATCTATTTGCATGCTGGGCATTGGACTGGATCTTAGAGATGGAAAGATGAATAAGGCACTGGAGTTCCCAGGCTGCCAGTGGGAGACAGCCGTGGAGGCAATGGCTCGCACGAAATCTTGTGTGGGTCCTAGGCTGGTCTGTGAGAGGTAAGCAGGGATATATGAGTGGTTGATTCTGTTTGGGGAGGGTCGAGAACATCACGAAGGAATAGACAATGGCAGAGATCAACATTAAAAGATGTTTCTAGATGGCTGAGAGCCAAAAGATCATTCTAGATAGAGAGGGCAGTGTGACAAGAGGCACACAGGGCATGGTATGGAAACCAAAATAGCTTGATACTATGCACATGTAGAATGAAGGGTGTTTTGTAAGGAGAAATGAATCTGTATCAGTGAAATATAAGATAGATCAGAAGAAAAGATACAGATTAAAGCAAGGACAGAGAAAAGGATAAAATTGACGCACACACAAACAGGCGCAAGAGATACATGGCATGGTGTGAAGGTCTAATATAATGTAACTGGGATGCTAGAAAGAAGGAAGCGAGAGAATGGGGAAGGAGCAGTATTTGAAGAGATGGTGGCTGATATATCTGGAATTGACAAAAAACATCAAGCCACAGACTCAAGTACTATGACTCCCAAGCAGCATAAATATAAAGAAAATAAATCTAGACCTATCATAGTAAAACTGTTGAAAACTAAAAACAGAAGGAAAATATTAAAAACCAGACAGAGGGGAAAAAAAGAAATATTACTTTTAAAGGAATAAAAATAAAACTGGCAGCTGACTCAACAGAAAACAAAAAACAGGGGACTCAAGACCATAGAGTGATATGTGCTGTGAGTTAAAAGAAAATAAATGCCTGAAATTGGCCATCAGCAGACCCCACTAGAGGAAATAATAAAGTTCTTCAGAGAGAAGGAATATGATTCCAGATAGAAGCACAGAAACGCCAAAAGAAGGAAGAACATTAACTGTATAAAACAGTAATAACACATATTTCAGAATTTTAGATGTACATTGAATCAAAACATATGGTAATAAAAGCTTATAAATTGGGAGGGGCTAGGGAAAATATAGTTAAAGTTCCTCTACTGTCTGGAGAGTGGTATTAATTTATGTTAGATATTAACAAACTGAGGATATATGCTGTGATTTCTAAGGTAAACACTAAAAGATAGTAAAAGAGTGAATAACTTCCAAACCAAAGTTGAGGCCAGATGAAATAAAAACAAACAAACAAAAAATCCATGAGTAGTCAAGGAAGGAGAGAAAAGAGAAAAAAGAAGAGATAGAACAAATTGAAAATCAATAAACTTAAACTCAAATATATTTGTAATTACATTAATTTTGAACTAAGTTTTCCAATTAAAAGACTAATATGATCAGACTGAATGATGGAAAAAAAAGAACCACTTTTCTGCTGTTTACAAGAGAAAGACTTTAATACATGAACGGAGGTTGAAAGTAAAAGGAAAAATTCTACTCTTACGCATTTCTCAAAGCAAAGTGAAAACATATTCACAAAAAGCCTCATCAATAAGAGAATGGGTAAAGAACTATGCATGCATAATGGCATACTATTCATCAATGAAAAGGAGCAACAAATCAGTGATATATATAACAAAAAAAATGAATGAATGTCCAAAATGTGTTAAAGAAACCAACATGAAAGAATAAAGAAAAATAAACATGATAATTTCAGTACATGTAGAAGCATTCAATAAAATTCAATGTCCATTCATGATTTAAAAAAAACCCTTTTAACTGACGAATAATAAAGGTAACATCTTTAATCTGATACACAATATCTACAACAGCATAGTGTATACTTAATGGAGATATAATAAAAACTTTTCGTCTGAGATGCTGAGCAAAAAAAGGATGTTAATTATTTTATTCAATGCTGTACTGGAAGTACAACTATGAATATTTCATTTGTTATTCTCTGATTCATTTATTATTGATTATGCATTTATTTATTATAAAAATACATTGTATTTCTATACAACAGCAACAGACAGAAAGGAAAATAATAAATTTCATTATTTACAATAATGCTAATAAGATCAAATACTAGAAATAAATCTAACAAAAGATGAGTAATAACTCTACACAGAACACGGTGCATTTTTGTTGAGAGAAAATAGACATAAATGAAGGAGGAATATACCATTCTCATGGATTGGGACATTTAATATCGCAATGACATCAATTCTTCACAAATTGATGTACAGACTCAGTGCAATTTTGATTGAAATCCCAAGAAGTTTTGTTGTTCATTTTTGATAAGCTGATCCTAAAATGTCTCATGGAAATAAAAAAAGCCCAAGAATAGTCAACCCCAAGACAATCTTTTTTGTTGGCAATTGATAAGGTGACTTTAATTTTCATCTGGAAATCCAAAGAAACGAGAATAGCCAAGATAATCTTAAACAGGAGGTGGAGGAAGAGGAGAAGGAAAAATTTATTATACCTGGTACCAAGATTTATTGTAAAACTACAGAAATTAGGACCATGCACACTAGTACAAGGACTGACCAAGAAGCTAGTGGAACAATATAGAGACTCCACAAATAGAATCATATATCAGTACTTGATTTATGACAAAATTAGCACAGTAGAACAGTGGAGACAAAGACAGAGTTTTCAATAAATGGTGTTGCATCAAGTGAATAGCCATAAGAGAACAACAACGAAAAAGAAACTTAGTCCTTTTTCACACTATCCACAAAAATAAATTCCAGAAGAATTGCAGATCTAATTGTGGAACATAAAACAATAAAGTTTCTAAGAAGATAAAATAGAATATTTTTATTATCTTGGGATAGGGTAGATTTCTAAAGATTGATACTGAACTTTGTTAAAATTATGAACTTCTGATCACCTAAATTTTAATTAAGGTGGTGAAAATGCAAGTCATGAACTGGTAGAAGACACTTGCAGCACAAATAACTGACAAAGCACTGGTATCCAAGATACATAAAAGAATGTCTACAAATTAGTAAGAAAAGAAAACACAATATAAAAATGGGCCAGAGATTTTAAAAGGTACTTCTCAGAAGAGGATATACAAAACACAATAAAAATATTTAAAAAGTGCTTATTTTCACAAATAATCAGGGAAATAAAACCACGAGATTCTACTTGACAGTATTCATGGAGATGGAAATTAAAACCATAAGATACTACAAAAATGATTCAAAAATAAAGTTCTGATAATACTGTCCAATGTTTGCAAGCATGTGGCGCAAAGGGAATTCTCATACACTGATGGCAGCATAAATTGGTAAAACTCCTTCGGAAGACAGTGTGGCATTATCTACTAAATTAAACACACATCTACCCTATGTCCTCACAATTTCACTCCTGTTCTACTCAACAGAAATGTGGGAGCATGTGTACCAAAGACAAGTAAGGGAATGTGCATAGCAGCATTTTCCATAAAAACTAAAAATCTGGAAACAACTCCAAGTGTCCACCAATGTGGCATATTCACAAAAAGGAATACTGTGTGGCTAGGAAAATGAACAAACTATAGCCACACAAAACAAGAGGGATGAATTTCATAAACAAAATTTTGAGCGAGATAAGCCAGACCTGAAAGTGTACATACTGCATGCTTCTATTTACGTAACCTATAGACTTCATCTCTTTTATATGGTGTTAGGCATCAGGATAACTCACCTTTGGAAAGAAGTATAGTGATTGGAAATTGGCATGAAGGGAGGCTGATAGAATTCTCATGAAGTTCTGTTTTTGACCAGGATGGCTGTTGCATTCATTGTGTGTTCAATTTATAAAAAAAAAAAAAAAAAATCACTGAGATGTATACTTAAGATTTTTGCACTTTTCTGTTTGTATGTTATACTTAAGAATATTTTTAAAGGCTTATCACCTAGCTTTGTAGTATTTCTGGCCATCTGAATTCTAAAATTGTTACTGAGATTTCACGGGTAACAGAGAAAAATCATGGGTAAACCAAACAAAACAATATCTACCACATTCTGTGAATGTTTTCCATTTGAATTTTTAAAATTGATTTTGGTTTTACAGTTATATATAAGCAAAATAATTTGTTAACTTTCTTAACGGCAGTATAGATTTAAGAAATGTTATAGAAAGGTAGAGTTGTAGATTCATTTGTGCTTTACTCGGATATACAAAGAAATACAATATCTCTCATTTCTGTATAGCTGATATGGCCGCTTTCTTGAGCTGCCATCCAATGAATTGTGGAAGGAAAAACAAAATAACGTCCAATTCATTCAACTCAATTCAATGCCAAAGCAAAAGTCTCTTCAGATAAGTTCTTGGCATTTTTAGGTAATGTATGCAGACTTTTAACTTACATTTCCCTCTCCCAGGTCTCCCTGAAGTCATCTGGGTGTGTGGAGGAGTGTCTGTGGTCAATGGCAATGGATGACAGAGACCTTGGAGTTTGCAGAGCAGGCAGTGACACCCGCTGCACAGTGGCTGGGCTGGTTTACTCCCTTCAGGTGCCGCTGGTTCCATCCCTGACACCCTGCATTTGCCTGCTGTAAATCCCACCTCTGGTGTGCCTTGTGATCTTGTCTTTTTTGTCCCGGCCAGAGCCTGTAGGTCTTTCCAACATGACTCAGTTTTATCTTTGACGTGTCTAGTCCTGCAGAGGCCTCCAAAGCTCTACTGACCCCCCACCCCACATCTGTCCCCTGGCTTAGGCTTTCTACCTTGCCTCTCAACACCAAAGACTTCACGGCAGTCCCAACAGCTTGTCACTCAGATATATTATGTATCCTTCCCGTTGCAGGCATGCAGAAGTGGATGGAAATTTGGGAGTGCTAAACACCAGCCCTTCCTCTATATTTATGGTTCTCAAACTTTGCCATGCAGCAAAATTACCCAGAAGGCTCATTAAAACATAGATTCTTGGTCCCCACCTCAAGTTTCTGATTTGGTAGGTTTGTGGTGATGCTGCTGGTCTGGTGACCCCGCTTTGAGAAACACTGCTCACATTAAACTACCAAGTGGCCTTTGATTTACTCACCCCCAGATTGGTGTGGGGCAGCCTGCAAGGTGACTTTCTTCCAAACTCCAAAATATTAAGTGGGGCTATGTCCTTTCCTCCCCCAACTCCTCCCTGGCCTTTCCTAGAATCTTCCTATAATCTCGTGGGGCTGGATAGGCTGGGCTTTTGTTAGTGCTGATAGTTCTGCTTGTTTTGTTTTGTTTATTTCTTTTCTTATCTGTCTAGGGCTTCTGTAAGTATTACTAAAGCCAGAAGAGACTGGCTTTGCGTTTTCCTTTTTTTTTCTTTTTTCCTCCTACATCATATCCATTCTTCCCCTCTCTAGCCTTGAAAGAAAGCATTAGTGGCAGATGACATTCAAGGGAGAGAGATTAGTTTCCTGATGAGGAATGTAAATTAGTATTTTAAAGCCTTAAATGCATTCTAATGATAAAAATAACTTAAGGTGATATTGAGGGTCTATGAAAATCCTTTTCCTTTTAAATGAATCTAAATAATACCAAGTTTGAAAAATATGAAAGAATAAAAGCAAGAACAAGCTTAGAATGAAGCAGGAGCTTACAAGAGCCAATAGGAATGTGGGGAAGCAGAAGTCGGGGCCCCTCCATCCAGTCTCTTTCCCAGGGGCTGACAGTTCAAGACCAAATCTGAGTGGTGGCAGAAGAGATTCTGTTCTAGGCAGTGAGTGCTGAGAGTCCAAAGAAACCTCCATCCTGTGGGGACTCTGGCCCAGCAGGGATACGCAGACCTAGGGCCACTGCCAGGCATTAAGCTGGGTGGCTTCCTGTGCTCTGCAGTGGTTAGGAACCAGAGAGACAGAACTCTACACCCAGAGACCTGGGGACTGTCACCAGCCAAGTGTGGAGCCAACTCTGGTCAGCTGGTTGAATATATTAGATGAGACTCCCTTTGAGAAGGAGGCGATGCCCAGGAAGGGATGTGGGAATGGGGGATGGGGGTGGGGATGGAGGTAGGAGAATGCATGGTGCCTTAGACCCCAGAGGAAGGGATTCAGGTGGCAGCAGCTGGGCTGTCTCACAGGGTTTTTAGATAGGGTTGTCCCTCTATTACAGCCAGGGGTGTAACCTGACACCATCCGCCCATTCTGACTCTTGTAATCTCTGGAAGGGCTGAACAAATTCCAGCTCTGGGATAGGAGCACTGCAACAGCTGCAATGGGGCTAAATCGGGCATGAGGATTGCTATGGGAAGCAGAGGGCCGAGACTCAAGGTCAACCCTTCCCTGTGACGCTCCAGGCCAGAAAGTGGAGCTCCGTTCCTGAGAAACGTGGACTCACATTCCTCCTCTAGAGACCTGGGAAAGTGGCAGCTCCTCACTCCAGCTGTGGTCACCCTGGAATGTGGTTACCAATCCCTGTCCTGTCACAGAGCAGCCATGTGAATCCAAATGCAATGACTCCGGTGAATGTGTGTATTATCCTCCTACTCAGGCGCAGGGTGTGCGATGCCAGGCGTGATCCTGTCTCCGCCGTAGGCCAGCTTTAATCCTTTGGCTCACATAAATAGTAGAACAGAAAAATCACAGCATTCGTGGCTTTTCAGCTGCATCTCACATCAGCTCCTCCGGTGAGTGAGGCCTCCCACAGTCCCGCATTCAGCTTCCTCTTGAGTCAGATCCATCTCACATCATTCCTCTTTTCAAATGAGAGAACAAGTTAATAACAGTGTTTTGATTTTAGGCGTAGAAACCAGCTCATATTTAGTGTTCGGAGGTAAGAGGGGGACAACACAGCTCCCTGGGCTTTTGGTTTAACACTATGTATGACTGTTCCCATAGGGTAAGGTGCTGAGTCCAGACTGATGATTGGCATTTGTGGGGCGTTACTGCATTTTAAGCAACTCCAGCATCACTCCCTGAGCTGGTGCTGCACAGAGAGAAAGGTATGGACATGTAAACACAATGCCTGCTGTTTGACCCTGGCCCTGGTCTTTAAACTGGGCAGATTCTCCGTCGACCATGTCACTGGAGCCCTTGCAATAAAGTGGAATTTTGGCTGTTTGCTGAAAGTGTTCTGTATTTTATCATCTCATTTCTGCTTCTGCTGCTCTTCTTTTTTCCTGTTTGTGTCTGGCTCTTGACCTTTTGGCTTGGTTACCTGTCTGCCTTGTTTCTGCACACACTCTTTGAACTTGATGGCAGATTGGCTTCACTGATGGTTTTGGTCCTTGCTACTCTTCTTCCAGGCATTTATTCTTTCCAGCTCTGGCATTATCCTGGAAGCTGGCCATGGCATTATCCTGCTTTGCTATTGCTGCTAGAGGGCTGTCACGGTCCTGCAGGATCGTTTAATCAAAGGTCAAAATTAATGGACCCAGGACATGAGATGAATGCCGCCATATTATTATCTATCAAGCAACAATTATGGTATTGAGAGTTGCGTTCACTCATTTGCCTACAGTTTAAATCTCATCCATATTCAATCCCGTAGTTACTCTTCACCAACTCAGAAACCATGGAGAGCTATTCCCAGCCTGGGTCCTCAGAGGAACCGGAAGAGTTCCAGGAAATGTCAATGTTCAGGATTTCAAAAATCGTAACAGGAATTGAATATTTATCCCAGATAAGTCTGCCCAGGCAGATTGGAACTCAAATTCGTTTGCTATATTCAGGAGAGATATTAGTTATTGCTGGCGATCAGTTATAGGAATAATAGATAAAGTGGAAAATGTATGATTTATATTTAGCAAATACTATTTGTGAGCCAATATCTTTTAAAATATGAGACCATGACAATCGTGGTGCAGTGGATAAGGGACAGCCTTTGTGATGCAAAGGCTGTAATCTGTTGCCTGAGGATCAAGAGCAATATGGGCTATCACATCTGTCATCTGCAGTTACCAGTGTACTTTGGCCTTTTATGTGACCTGTGGCTAAAGAAATCTTTGGAGAACCTCTGATCCAGTGGTCACAATACAAGATTTGAGTATTTTGTAAATTCTACCACCAGCATTTTGGGTGACCATGCAAGAAATCCACTAAAATTCTCTTTCTATCCCCAAAAGGTACCAGGAAAGCCTTCTCTCAAAGCAGTAGGGTTAAATAATCAATGAAGGTATTTCTAATCTATATGTTATTCCTTCACAGATTTTAAGAAAGAACAGATATGTAGATTTCACAACTTTCTTACCTATGTGAGTTTACTAATTTAAAAAATCTGTTCATATAAACTGCTGTATTTGAAATTACTGCCACATGGTAGGTGAGTTTTATCAGATCCATTCTGGAGATGCCAATATTGAAGTTGCAGCAACAAAGTGGCTCGCTACCTCAAGTAGGCACACAACTATTTCCTATTAAGCACGAGACATGTTGAGTTTAAGGGCACTGTGCACTTCTACTCCTGCAAGTAAGTCTGGGCATTTAAGAATGATTTAAAGATCTAATGATTTTTTCTGCTGTAGCTAGAAAAACGACCACTAAATGACTCAAGCCAAAAACAAAGCAAGGAACGAAAACACCGAAGAAACTAAGGTTTTTCAAAAAACAGAAGTTGAGTGTTTATTCCAGCATTTTCTAAACTATGCCTCAGGAACATTAATGTCCCAACATGAATTTTCATTAGTACTATCTATGAACATTAATAGATATTCCTGGGGAAAGTAGGATTTTGAAGTCAAATAAGTTTTGAAAATACTGCCTACCATATCTCTTTATTAAAGGCTAATACATTAATAGTTCTGAGAACTTCTGTAGTTAAGAAATGCACTCAACTTTATCAACACTTTCCAAACATATTTGACCATGGAATGACTTTTTGTCATAAAGTTACTGCTATCAAAATGTGGAATGCATGTGTTCCAGCATATGGGTTGAGCACACTAATTTAGACAAATAGAAAGTGGAAATTTGCCATGGGGTAATGACAAAAAATAGGGCTAGGAGGAGAAAGTTGGTGGCTGTTTTTCATTTGCTTCCACCCTGCAGCATTCTATGGCCATGTGAATTTTAAAAAGATACAACAGCAAGGCACTCTCTAACTCTCTCAAAGATTACTAGCTCTAATTTGATATCTCTACTTTACAGTGATTTAACAATCATTAGATGGGGTATATCCTCTCTGAAGGAAGTGCACTGGGAGACTTTCTACCAGTAGGGTTTTATTAGAGATCCCCAAGACCACTCCCAGGTTTGGTGATGGTTCATAGAGGGATTCATAGGGCTCAGCGTATGGTTGTACTCACAGCTGGAACTTACTCCCTCAGCTATGAATTATGACAACACCTGCGAACTGTTGTCTACCAGAAAAGTTCATGAAAGATTCAGTGGCCAGGGTATTTATTGGAGGCTGATCACATAGACTTCTTCTGCCTAGCACGTGCCAAAATTCCAGATTTCCAGAAGGAAAGCAGGTGTTCTTCATAAACCACAGTGCTTATACAGTTTTAGGCACAGTGAACCACTCTTACCAACTCTGGGAATGGTGGGAAGCCTCCAGATACCAACCAAGGGCTGACCTTGCAAATAGGCCTTTTTAAGGATAGTGGTCTCAGGCTTACTATGTTAACTCTTTTCTGAACAATGGTAGATGATTAAAACAACAAAAATGCTGGGTAAAATATGAAAATTCAGAGATGCATCATGGATCTGAAACTCAAAGAAAGAATTTGCAGAGGCCAAAAATCAAATGAAAGAAGGAACCTGGTAGGTAAGGAAGAAACAAAGACAACTTTTGCCCCGAAACCAGGAAAGTGTGAGTTTCCATTTTGATAACCATGCAGAGTGCAGGGGGCAGGAGATAGTACCCAGGGGCCACTCCAGGTGGATCACATAATATATTCCTAGAAAAAGTTAGCACCTGTAAGGACTACACCTTCTTCGTTAAGGTAAATGAGAAAAAGCCTGCTGAACAGAAGGGAACTGAAAGGAAACTTGCTGGTTTCTACCTTAGCATTGAGTAAAATGGAAAATATTTCTCTTAAAATCTGAAACCATAAGCCAGACCTCTTGCACCGTTGTGGCCCCAATTAAAGCTATCTTTGTGATATGTTAAAAAACAAACAAACCCTCAAGTATATAATTGTATTTAGAGTTGGGACAATTTGATAGTTCTCCCAAGCAAGTAGCCAAACTATATACATATATATATATATATATATATATATATATATAAATTATCTCTGGAGAAACATGACTTCAAACTAGTCTTTAAAATTAAATACTCTGAGATAAGTTCCAAGGAAAATGAGCAACTTGTAGCCAAATATCACAAAAGACACATAGAAACAAAGTGTCATGAGAATGTTAGCAGACACAATAATAGCTGAATCAGACTTAAGAATATTTTATATATTGGAATTATCAGACATAGAATATAAGTTTTATATTTAAGGAGATAAAGGAGACATTAGAAATATAAACAAAAATATAAATAAGTAAATGGACTTAACAAATGATCAAGCAACATTTGAAAAGAGCCAAACAGAACTTTTAAAAATGAACACCACACCATGGCAATTGAAATTAAAGCCTAAACAGAAAATTAGACATAGCCAAATAGAAAATTAGTGAATAAAAAGATAGATACTAAGAAACTATCTAAAATGCAACACTGAGAAACAAATATTTGGAAAATGTGAACCTAACATTAAGAGACATAGAAGATAAAGCAAGTCTAACAAATATTTTAATCAGAATTCCAGAAAAGAAGATCAGAGAAAATATAGAAGAAGCAATATTTCAAGAGAAAATGATGGGTCAGAATTTTGAAAAATTCTTAAAGATACAAGCTTCGGATCCAGGAATTGCAACACATCTCAAGTTGAATAACCTTCACAAAATGAAGTGGAATGGCAGAAAAACAAAAGAAATAGAGTACCTATTAAAAGGACTCATAGGATAAAAATGAAAATACAACTTATCAAAACTAGTGGAATGCAGGAAAAATGGTCCTAGAGGAAAATTTATAGCATTTAATGCATATATTAGAATAGAAGACATTTCCAAAGATGACTAGTGAGGTAAAAGAAATTTTTCTACACTGTCAACGATGCATCCATTCTAGAAGAAACACTGCATTATATTTGCTATTTTCTCTACAGAAGATAAAATGGCAAAATCATTGTTCTATGAACATATTATCAAAGAATAACCCACCGAAAAATGTAGGAGAGAATATTATAGAGATATAGCAGACAGTTGATTAATACAAATATGCTATCGTAATATACGTGGTATTTGTCAGATTTTCAAAGTTTGTAATTTGTTGTGATTTTCAAATAAATATTGAATTGCCTACTTGATTTTGCATTCATAGTTTTCTGTTATTTTTCTTAAAGAGATCCTCTCTTCCTTCCCCAATTTGTATGAAATTTAGGTTCTTCAAAGCTTGGACTCACCCCTGACTAACACAATAGTTCCTATGTAGAAAATATATACACTTATGTCAAATACCAGTAGTGATATTAACATTTGGCCAGCAGGAGCTAAAACTGGCAGGCTGTATCTCAAGAAACTGGACAACATAGAATGAATACCTTGGTGAATTTACTATAGTCTAGCATCTCTCTGATTCTTGGCTCTACTGTCTCAGAGTTGATTTCGTTAGTACATCAAGAACAGATCCATCTCTCAGAGACAGACTCACATTAGCTGAGTTCATGAGACTGATGTATAAAATTAGGATGACAATTAATTTATTTGCAGTGTGAAACTATTGCCATAAGGATCAGAAATATTTAAAGTACATCTGTTCAGTACATTTTCTTTCTGTAGAAAACTGCATGGGAAGCCGATACATTTATAATGAGAAATCGCTAACAGAATGGCTAGAAATACTTAAAACTGTAGGAAGAGCATGTTCTTTCCCTGAAGGCATACTTGCCTGAAAACCAAATTCTAACGAGAAATTTATTTGATGAGCATGACACCAAAATAGAGAACTAGATAAATCGCATGTTTAATCATATCACACTAAAATTCTGTTTTGAATGTTTTTGCCAGTGGGATCTGTGTATCTAAGACCATTTGGCTGCAAAGCCCTGTGTCCACTTCCACTTTAGAGATAGCTTTTTTGGTGAGACTGAACTACCCAGAGTCTCATTGTTGAGGATGCCTCTTCCACCAACAATGCTTAGATAGCTTTCCTTTTCTCTAAGCTTCCATAACTGGCCCTTTTCAATCACAAATGAGGTCAGATAAGATCACAGTAAGATAATGAAACATCTATAGTCAAATCTATTATACATCTTAATGTTTCATATTCAGAAAAGCATAGTGTACTCTTAATGTGTTGGGATTGTCTCCCGAGGAAATGTTACAACATTATTCATTGTCCCAAATTCTAGAAATGGCTTAGTGGATGATGATAAGATCATGATCAAGAACATTCTGGCTTAGCTCCTCAATATACTGTGATGCAGTTAATAAAAATTAATATGGTGGAAACTAAATTGTCCAAAAGAGAATCCTTATGTTAAATGTTGAGTGAACAGAAGGCGCAATGTGTAATTGCATATACCAAATGAAAGCAATTAGATGAGCTTCAGAATTAGAGTTGGATATGGACAACAGATGAAAAGATTTTCTTCTTTTATTAAGAATCTTATTAATAGGTTTATGACCTCTTTATGCATCCAAACCATTTTCTAAAATCTTTGCTTCCCTACAGCACTTCTTCGTTTGGTGTAAAAGAGTGGTTTTCTGAATTTCGAATGGATAAAACCGAATGAAGCTATAGATGATTGTCTCAAGTATTTGGAAACTAGGTTTTCACTGATATTCATTCATTTGGTCATTTGTTATTAAATAATTTTTAATGAAGACCTACTATGGGCTCACTATGGTATCAGACTCATACCTTACAGATGAAAGAATAGACAATCCACTAATTAAGAAAAGGGCAGATTTATCTAGTCCCAGAGGCAATTGATTGGAATAGATAAAAATTGCCAGAAGTGGGGAAAAGAGATAAAGGACTTTGAAATGTGGCCATCAAGTGGTTACAGTTTATTATTGCATCTGAAGTTGTAAATAAGTTTGCTCTGAGAAGCTTGATGTGGAATTCATGGAAAATCCAATCTCCATAAACCAAAAACTAAAACTCTCACTCACTATAATTCCTCCAAAATTTGGGAGACTTCAGTCTGATTGCAAAGAACCTAAGCTAGTGAAATGATCGATTTGTTAAAAAAACACCTGTTAAATAGACAATCTGCATTTTTCAATATAGGTCAGCCTTAACCAACAGTGAATGAGAAAATGTCAAGGCTTCACTCTGATTGATTGTCAGGGAAACAGATTGACAGATCCTAAAATACTATTTCTCTATCCCACCCCCAAATCCAATCAATCATAGGTTCTAGAGGTTCTGCTTCTTAAACACACTTGGAATCTGTCTGTTTTTATCTATGCCACAGACACCATCCTCTTTTCCCAGGGTTACTGCATCAGCCTCCTGCCAGGAGCCCTGACTCTGGTTTTGCACTCAGTTCCTCCTCCACCCAGCTATCAGAGCGGGTGTCCTAAAACACACCAGGGGTTCCCATAACTCTTAGGATAAGTGAAGTGTAAACAGCATGACTTATGTGGCCTGTTGTGAATCGGCCCCTCCTATTTCCCCAACTTTTTTTATTTCCTTGGCTGTGCCATGCTCCCTCTTTCCTCTGAATCTCCACACTTGTCATTCTTTACGAGCCTGGTATACTCTGGTACCCTCTTCTGTCTACAATACCTTGTTTATCCCAGCTAAGCATCAACTACACGGTATATTAATGATCCTTTCACTAGTCCATATCTCCCCCGAAACATGATGTTGGTTGAGACTGTGGCCATTTCAGTAACCAATATACCCCTCTACCTCCCCCAGACTAGGAGCTCAATAAATACTTGTCGAATGAATGGATAAATTGTTCAATATAGTGTGTTTCTAGTGCACAGGAAAAAGGAACTACCATTTTCTGAGCATCTATTTTATGCCATATCCTGTACTGGGCATCTTGCAGACATGATTAATCCTCAGTATTATGCTGTGTGATGGTAATATTCACCATTCATTGAACACCTACAATGTGCTGGGTTCTGTACTGTGTGCTTAATAAAGAATGTCAGACAACAGTCCTCATTGACCCCTTTTTTCCAAAAGGCAAAACTGAGGTGCAGAAAGGGTCTCTCAACAATGCTCTCTAAGGTTATAAAGCTGGATTCCCTGATTTCAAATGTTTCCCAATTAACGGTGTCACGGCCCCACCCTTATTTTCTCTGGGCCTCCCGGACTGCAGAACTGCAGTGAGCCCCTTTCACAGTATTTTGCTTAGAAACCACTCCATTCTGACAGAATCCTAGCCTCAGAGGGAGATCAGGCAGGAAGAATTTGGGAGACAAATTACAACCAACCCTCCTCTCACAGAGTTGAGAACTCAGAAGCCCAGAAGAGTGAAGTAATTCTCCCAGAGCCTCAGAGCTCCTTCTTAGCTGATCAAATAAGGTCTTCCTACATGCACTTGTGATTTGGTGGGAGGGCGTGTCTAAACTTTCAGTAACAACTCTACTGGCAGCTAATATTTTCATCATACATGTCATTCAAATTTTAATTTCATGAAATTTGGATAAGGTTATTAAAAATATGAGTGCTGATTCCTTAGTTTGGAGGTAGGGCCCAGGAATGTGTATCTTTTAACTAAGACCTCTGATGAGTCTGACCCGACGGCACAAGGGCCCCACCTTGGGAAGCACTGTTTTAATGACCCCGCAGGCTGGTGCTAATTGCATCCCATCCCAGTGGGATAACTGCTGTTTTCCTGCCAGACTGTGGCTCTCCCAGGGGCTAGATGAAGCGGGAGGAAGATGAAGCCGCAGGTAAGAAGCAGAAGCGCTGAAACTGAGTGAGGAAGGTGAGGGAAGGAGACTTAGGGGTGGGGTTGAAGGTGGGGCGGTAAATGAAAGTGACCGGGACTTTGTCTCACGTGAAACCCATGCTGTGCGTGTGTGAGAGAGGAAAGGCGTCGGCGAGCATTCGTCTGTACCACCCAGTGTCCGTTGCAGGACTGGAGCCACATGGCCTGGCTCCCTGTGTTCTGAGTTCTTGGGCAGGTGGCCCAAAGCACTGCACCGGCCGGGCCTTCCATCTATGTGCTGTGTGTCATTCCTTCTTTGTTAATGGTAGAAGGAGGAGTTACTAACAAAAGAAAACACGGAGCAGCTAGGAGAACAGACAGATAATCCACATCAAAGGCACGGGGAGAAAAAAATGCACGGGGGACCTATTGGAAAGAGGCTCTGCACCATTTCCAGAGCAGTGCAAGAATGGCCACTGGAGAGTTCTGGCAGCCTCCGGGGAGGCCTTCGTGCAGCCCCAGGGGATGATGCATAAGCAGCTTCTCCAGCAATCTCCCTGGAGCACAACAGAAAGCGGTTTGGTCCCCCAAGGGCTGCTCTGCCATTGTCCCATCATCACTCTCCAGATGGCCAGCTGGTGCTGAGGCCGAGGGCATGGCAAGGACCCTCAGAGGGAAGAAGGACTATAAATAACCTGGTGACAGAAGGCCCTCGCTGCACTGTCTGTCCCTTTCCTTTCCCCTGTCCCCTCGGGAGACAGCTGGGGAAGGCTGGGACCTTCAGAGTGGCCCCCTCGGCTCCTCCGCCTGGCTGTCCTGCTTGAGAGAATACAGCACCCCACGGGGGACGCTCAGCTACTCGGCATCACTGTCCTGGTTCCAACTGTTCGCGGCTTCACGCTGGAAGCCCTCCTCACCCTCGCCTTGTGATCGTCACCTGTCTCAGATGCGCACAGAGCAGGAGGCTGGTGCAGGCTTGGGGGCGAGCAGGTGCTCCTGAGGGATCTGGGGGGGTGGGTGAGGTTGTGGCGTGAGGACACTCAGCCTTCCTCGTCCTCCATAGCCTGTCAGTGCACCCAGGCTGGCTGTGAACAGCTTGAGGGCTGGGACCCACGTCTCACTCAAATTCCAGAATCCGCATGCTTAGCACAAGGTGGTCAAATAACGTTGGCTAAAAATAAAAGTTGACGAAGATGATGAAATGGCAGGAAATAAAATGCATCCTGAAGCATAAACCCCGCTTCCGTTCAGCCAAAGTCCCGAGAGCTCTGCCAGGCATGGTGCTAATCTCTCACTTGAACTGTCTCATTTACCACCCAAGACCATGCACTGAGGAAACGGAGAGTTTACGTAACTGTCCTGTATCTTCTCCCAGTGTTAAACAGTTAATCACTAACAGATCCAGGATCAGAACCCTCCGCTCTGAAGTACTGCGCTAGCTACATCACAGGCCCACACGGCTGAATTCTTGAATAAATAAATACGAGTTCAAATGTTACCCCATTTTCAAATTTATTTTCTCGCGAGGTGTCTGTTTGTGTAGGAATCAGAGCTGTTTCTCGGGAGTTTTTCTGCTCAAGAAAAATGTATTCTGCAAAACTCTTATTGGAATGATGTTTGAATTCATGGATTTGATTGAGAAGTTAGATTAGAAAGCCAGTGAATCATTTGGTGGCAGGGGAAGAGGGTAGTGAAGTTTTAGGACTCTAAAGGACAGCTGTTTGGGAGCTTGCAACTTCTAAAAACAAAAGGTTAGGGGGCTGGTGGGCAGGCCTCAAGACACATTCCCGCCTTATTAGAATTTTATAAATAGAGCACTTCACTTGCCGGGGAAGACATGGTCTTGGGTTACCTCTCCTGTCAACACTGCCCTCAAAGGACAGGGTTATCCGTCTCTATCTTTCTTTACATAGGAGAGGGGAAGAGGACAAAGATGATGTTTACTTTAAAAGTTCATGTAAGTAAAATATCTCAATAGCAAAAGCCACCTCTTCTCCCCCACCACCCCCTCAGCACTTTCGTCTACTTTTTATCAGACTGATTTTAACTCCTGAAAGACCAAGCTAAATCCAACGACAAGATTTCCAGTACGTCAACCCAAACATCTTCAGAGCTGCAGGCGAATGAAGCAAACTCCCTGAGTTGCAGCCCTTGGAAAATCAGCTTGACACTGCTTTTCATGTGCTGAGAAAGTTGGAGAGCAAAAAATAAGAAAGATTTGAAACCTGCTAAAATTATTTACCATAAAAACCCTGTGAGTCCTTCCCTTCAGGGAGAGAGAGGAGGGGAGGGAGCAGAAGATGCCCCACATCACGCAGCGAATGGGCCGTCTATTTGTGAGTTCCGTGTGAGATTTTCTGTAGGAGGGATACTAAGTGACAAGAACACCTGTCATAATTATTCCAGCTCAGAACTTGCCTAACAATGGCCTGCTGCATCTCTAGCTGAACATGGCATTGATCGTTTTTGTTTGTTTGGTTGTCGTTTTAGTTTTTTTTTTTTTTTAAACTGTAGAGGCAGTTGGAGTTTAGTGAAGGGTGGATTGGCTTGGAGGAATCTGGACTTGGGTTAGGGTCTTAGCCTCTTTCTGTGACTTTGGGCTGACTATTTGGGGCAATGAACTTCTGGAGAGACAGGCAAGCCAATAGACTTCTGCTGAAGTACAAGATGGATTTACCACCTTCAACTTGGTCCCTTACTAGGAGGTCTAGGGAAAGGAGCTGGCTCCAACGTCTCTAGGAATCCAGATGTTGTCTCTATACGAGGGCTGTCCAGAAAGTATCCAGCCATTGTTAATATAATGAGAACACAGTACATGGCTGGATACTTTCTGGACAGCCCTCATCTATAATCTTTATCTGTATTTCTAGTACTGTCTTCTCCCTCTCTCCTTCTCTCTCTTTCTCTTCTATTTCTCTTTGTTACTCAAATTCTTTTCCTATTTTGTAACGCGGAAGTGAGAGAAGTGGGGGCAGAATGGCATGACCACAGACTTTTCTAGCTTAATACTATCCCAGGCTTAAGGACTCCAGTAAAAGAAGGAAGCCACTTGTATCCCCATGGGAATGGGGGAAGCCCTGTCTCATGTCACCTCTTAAGCTGCATCTTACACCACACTTCTTTCCCCTGGCTCTTTGTGCTCCAGCCACACTGGACTTCCAGTGCCTCAAATTCTGCTTGCATGCCCTGATGCCTGCACATACTGTTTCCTCTATCTGAAAAATGGGCATGACATAACCTAACCCTCACCTCCCAACTCTGCCTGCTGAACTCTGACTCATCACCTACCTGGTGAAACATTCATCCATCCATGTGTCCAGCCTGTTAGAGGTTCTCATATGTAACGTGTTAGATGCTCATTTGCAGCGTGCCCCAGAGCTGTGATTTCATATTTAGTTGTATATGACCATAAACTCCTTGAACGCAGGGCTGTGTCCCTGTTTTGCTGAATCCCTAGTTCTGGCATTTAGCAAACACTCAATAGTTAATAGTTGAAGCATTAAGTGACATTCTCTGAGCCTCAGTTTCCCCTTTTGTAAAATGGCACTAACAATATCTGTTTTAACAAGATCGTGCCAAGATCAAATATGGTAAAGTCAGGCCAGGCAGGGTGTGACTCACACCTGTAATCCTAGCACTCTGGAAGGTCCGGGAGAGAGGATCGCTTGAGCTCAGGAATTTGAGACCAGCCTGAGTAAGAGCGAGACCCTGTCTCTACCTAAAAATAGAAAAATTAGCTGGGCATGACGGCATACACCTGTAGTCCCAGCTACTTGGGAGGCTGAGGCAGGAGGATTGCTTGAGCCCAGGAGGTTGCAGTGAGCTATGATGATGCCACTGCATTCCAGCCTGGGCAACAACTGAGACCCTGTCTCAAAAAAAAAAAAAAAAAAAAAATATATATATATATATGGTAAAGTATATTGAAGTCTATAAAAGCACCTAACATTGTCATCTTCCATTCATTTGTTAATGCCAAGCTGGTTTCCAGCCTCTTTGCTCCAGTGAATGTGCTCTTGTTAAAATCACTAATGGCCTAGTGATATGATAAATCCAAAAGTTAATTCTTTGGCCCTTGACAGAGACAATAATGCTCACCACATCCCAAATCCCATTGTATCCCCTATATTTCTTAGTTTCCTTGTAAGAAGGCAGGGTTTGTGTGAGCAGTTCTGGTCAGTGAAATGTGTGCCAAGACATTGTGTCTCTCTTTCAGGCTGAGGCAGTGACCAGCTCATGTGTGGTCCCAGGCTCTCTCTTCTTCCACCCCAGTGGCCAGGTTGCTTCAGGTTCCACATGCTACAGTTATGAGATCAGGGAGCCTCAGCTCACCCAGGTCCTTGAGTAACTACATGGAGCGTTCGTTACTCAGCAACGGCCATGCAACATGAGTAAGAAATAAACCTTTGCTGTCTTAAGCCACTGGGGTTTTGGAGTTAATTTGCTATTGTAGCATTATCTAACATACCTAGTGAATACAGACCTTACCATACTCCACTTCTGCATCAATTAAAATTCTTAACCACACCAGCCTCTTTGAAACCACTTAAACCTCTGGCATCTGGAAATCCACTGTCTCTTGACTCTCCTCCCTCTCAGACATTGTCTCAGTAAGCTTGAAAGTCTTCTCTTCACCCACCCATATTTCTTTAAGAGATTATTACCCAGGGTTTTTTCTGTGGTTTCTATTTTCTATTACTCTTCATACTCTCTGTGAATTATTTTATCTAGGCCAACAGTGAGAACAATCAAACTTGTCCTGAAAACTCTAAATCTATACTTCCAGATCATTCCTCTCTGATATTAGGACTATATATTTAAATACCCTTGGACAACTGCCCCTGGGTGTTCCCGGAAGCATCTGAAACAGCGTGTTTGAGGGTGAACATGATCTTTTCTCCGTATCTCTTTTCTTCCTGTAGTCTTCATTAATCTAAACATCAGAATATGCTTTCTAGGACTCTTTTGGCTGCAACTGCCAGAAATCCATCCCAAACTAGTAAAAACAAAAAGAAATCTACTGGTCCATGTAATAACTAAGATGTCTAGGCGATGGAGCTGACTCCAAGGCCTCCAGGAACCCAGACGTTGTCTCTATATAGGAATCTTTCTTTGTCTATATCTAGTACTCTCTTTTCCCTCTCTTCCTCTCTCTCTTTCTCTTCTGTTTCTCCTTGTTACTCAAATTCTTCTCATTTTTCATAATGGGGAAGTGAGGGAAGTGGGGGCAGAATGACATGACCATAGACTTCTCCAGCTTAATATTATTCCAGGTTAATGATCCCAGTAAAAGAAGGAAGCCACTTTCTCCTGGTATCTGTATATAAAATATCAGGGAAGAACCCTGATTTGTCCTTGGCAAATCACTGTGTTCAGGGATTTGGTGAAATAAGATGGTCATAAATGCATCACAAAGCCCCCAATAGAGCCAGAAAGCCTGAGTAGTGTCACTGGCAGAAGCTACACAGGACCACACAGAGTGGAGAGTTACTCCAGTGGAAAAGGATACTATTTGTAGAAGGAGGAAAGAATGCTGAGTAGACTTTTGCTTTGCCTATCTTCCAGCTTAGACTTGTACTTTTCACTCACATATCCCACAATCCAGCCACAGAAAACCCATCAGGCTCTCCATCCCATGTCACTGTATGACTCTACTTCCTTGGACACCCTTTTATCTTTTACTGAAATGCTGAGAGCATCCCAAAAATCATTTAGAAAACTCCTACTCATGCTTCAAAACTTCCTTTGGGAAGCCTCTCCTGACTCACAAGGTGATACAATCATTGTCATCTTTGGGCTCCAATTGCATTTTTTCGCACACATCAACTTCAGCACTTATTCCAAATGAGCATATATTTATCCATACATCTATCCTTAATACACTATTTGGGCACTTTGAGAGTGAATAGGATCATAATTGTGTTTTCAATTTGCATGCCTAACATGGTATTTTGTTTTGTTTTGTTTTTGAAACAGGGTGTCTCTCTGTTGCCTAGGCTACAGTGCAGTGGCATCATAATAGCTCACTGCAGCCTTCAACTCCTGGGCTCAAGCAATCCTCCTGCCTCAGCCTCCCTAGTAGCTGGGACTACAGGCATGCACCACCAAGTCTGGCTTATTTTATTTTTTAACTTTTTTTTAAAGATGGGAGTCTCACTATTGCCCAGGCTGGTCTCAAAACTCCGGATCTCAAGCAATCTTCCTGCCTCAACCTCCCAAAGTGCTAGGATTATAGGCGTGAGCCACCACGCCCAGCTCTGACAAGGTGTTTTTGATTGAATGACACAATAAATATTTGTCAAATCTGAACCTTATTGTGCAATAAGTCACCTCTCTGATACACTCATTTATCTATTCATTTGGCAAATACTTACCTTGTTCCTCCTGTGGGATAGGCATGGTTCTAAGTGATGAACTTACATACATAGTAAGACGGATGAGATGTATGCCCTCAAGGGACACAGAAAATAAATATGTAAAGTAACAAATAAAGATATATTTTCAGACAATGATGGGAGACACCACAAAAATAAAATAGAGCAATGAGACAGATTTTAAAAGGTGAGAGATACTTTAGTCATGGAGCTGAGTGATGGCTGCCACTGACGGTCAGGCAGCCATGCATAGGTCTGGGGCAGAGGATGAGGTGTGACAGGTAGGCACAGCCAAATTATGTAGGGCCTTGAAGGACATTGGATCTTATTCCAATACTTTCAAAAGCAAAATGAAGAGTGAGTAAATGACATGATGAGGTTGCACTTTTAAAAATAACACTATAGCTATTGCATGGAGAATGAACTGGCTCATGTTGACGGATGGGAGGGTAGCTGGTGAGACTAAAATCAAGGTCCTTAGTAAGGGAGGCATTGTAGGCTTTCAAGGGAAAGATGATGGTGGTTTAGAATAGGGCCATGGCAGACAATATTATAAGAATAGGTCAGATTTAAGAAGAAATACACATATATGTGCTTCTCCCAGCTTCCCAATTAAGTAAACTCATGCCCCACTCCTTTCTCAATATAGTAACAGGCAGAGGAGAGATTTCTTCATTCATCATCCATTCACTCATTCAACAGATATTTATTGAGTCTGCCCTAAATTCAATCCTCTAGGCTAAACTCCAAAGAAATAGTGTTAAGCAAAATCAACATAACATCTGCCATTTTAGAGCTTGCAATTTAGTAGGGAAAATAGTTATTAAAGAAATAAATATTTATATAAATAAGTAATGCCACTGTGACAAATGCTTTAAAGGAGAATCGGAAGACTTAAAAGAGGACAAGAAGTAATGTCAAGCTATGACCTGAAGGATGAGAAGGAAGCATCCCAGTATAGAGGAGGAGTGAGAGTAATCAGGATAGAGGGAACAGAGCTTGCAGAGGCTCTGAGGCTGGAAGGAGAATGTACTTAGAAGGAATTTAAAAAGACCTGTACTGAGTCCCCCACCATGAGACTGTCTGGGTAGAAAAAGATGAACTTGAAAGAGGAAAGTAGAGGTCAGATTGATTGGGCCTCGTAGGCATTGATAAGGAGATAAGGAATATATTGTTTCATTTGGATTTTTAAAATTTTTAATTCTTTAATTGACAAATGAAAATTGTATATGTTTATGGTATGCAGCATGATGTTTTGAAATTTACATATATTGTGGAATAGCTAAAGAAAGCTAATTAATATATGGATTACCTCACATATATTTTTGTGTTAAGAACACTCAAAATCTACTCTCTTAGTAATTTTCAAGTATGTAACATATTGCCATTAACTATAGTTACCATGTTGTACAAAATATCTCTTAAACTTACTCCTCCCAAAATTTTGTACCCTTTGATCAACGTCTCTCCAATCATTCCCTCCACCCTAGCCCCTGATAACCACCATTCTACTCTGTACTTCTAAGAGTTCAACTTTTTATAATACATTCCGCATATGAGTGAGATAATGCAGTATTTGTCTTTCTGTGCCTGGCTTATTTCACTTAACATAATATCCTCTGGGTTCATCAGTGTTGTCACAAATGATGGGATTTCCCTCTTTTTAAGGCTGAATAGTATTCCATTGTTCATATGTATCACAGTTTCTTTATTTATTCATGAACACTTAGATTGATTTCATATCTTGGCTATTGTGAATAATGCTGCAATGAACATGGGAGTGCAGATGTCTCTTTGACATGCTGATTTCATTTCCTTTGGATGTATACCCACTAGTGGGATCACTGGATCATACAGTAGTTCTAATTTTAATTTTTAAAGGAACTTCCATACTGTTTTCCATAAAGGTTGCACCGATTTGCATTTCCCATCAATAAAGTACAAGAATTTCCTTTTCTTCACATTCTTGCCAAAACTTATCTTTCCTCTTTTTGATAACAGCCATTTTAACAGGAGTGAAGTGATACCTCATTGGATTTTAATCTGCATTTCCCTGATGATTAGTGATGTTAAGTGTTTTCTCATATACCTCTTGGCCGTTTGAGAGATGTCTTTTCAAGTCCTTTGCCCATTTTCTAATTGGGTTATTTGTTTCCTTGCTACTGAGTTCCTGATAAGTAGTCTTGTGTTTATACTATGAGCAATGGAAAGCCATCAAAGCATGTTAATCTCTGGCATTGAAGAAGGGGATTGAAAGCTTTTTGTGTCCATGTGCTGGCAAAATGTCACAGGGGACCTGGGGAGACTCTTTACTCATCGATGTAGCCCATCTGCATACACAGATGGAGAAACTGAGCATGTAGGAAAGCACTCTTTGTTTTTTTTTGAGACAGAGTCTCACTCTGTCACCCTGGGTAGAGTGCAGTGGCATCAGCCTAGCTCACAGCAACCTCAAACTCCTGGGCTCAAGCCATCCTCCTTCGTCAGCCTCCCGAGGAGCTGGGACTATGGGGACATGCCACCACGTCTGGCTAATTTTTTCTATTTTTAGTAGAGACAGGGTCTCACTCTTGCTCAGGCTGGTCTTGAACTCCTGACCTCAAGCTATCCTCCTGCCTCAGCCTCCCAGAGTGCTAGGATGACAGGCATGAGCCACCGCACCCAGCCAAAAGCACCCATTTTGATTGCTTCGCTCTCCCAGTGAGAAAGGGGTTTTGCAACACAAATGGAGCCCACAGAAGGAAGAGTGAGCTCAGGTGTGTTACCGTAAAGCACAGGCCCTGGGATCAGATAGACCTACATATGACTCCTGCTCCATCATTCACCAAATGTGAACTTGGGCAAGCACTCAGTTTCACTGAGCTCTGTTTTCCTCCTCAGCGTAATAGGCATGATAAATCTATCAGTGAGGAACCTTTGAGCTACAGTTCACAAAAAACCCTGATTTACCTGAATTGATACAGAAAATGTGTTATCTCGCATAGCAGGAAGTTTAAGGCAAGTAGGGTTGGTGAATTAACAACCTGAAATCATCATGCCCTCAGGTTGTTCCCCCTTATTTTCTCTCTGTTATCTTCAGTGCTTGTCACACTCCCCTCATTGTCATCAGAGTGCTGACGCAGTTCCAGACATCAAGCACAGACATGACAATGTCTGTCCACTGGACAACGGCCAGTGGAGGAAGAAGATGTGTTCTTCAAATGTGTCTCTAAGTCAACAAAGAAGAAATCCTTTCCCAGAATCCCTGCACAGCCTGCTTTTCATGTCTCATTGGCTAGATTTGTGTCATGTGACCCTGCCCAGGCCAATCACCTGCAAGGGTGGTTGCATCAGCATAACTGGCTTAGTTTCATCATGATTCACCCCTAAGGCTGGAGCTTGGGCCGTCTTCACCTGCATCATATGCCCATAAGAAGAAAGTGGATATTTCAACTAAAATTGATAAAAATGAAGAGGGAAGGGTGACTTGGTGAGTAGGCAACCTAGCATTGTCTAATACCTTAGTGTCTGTCTTTCAGGGTTGTAGCTGGTATTTGTGATAACGTCCGTAGTAAATAGTAGCTATCGTTATTATTTCTAACAAATTCTTTGCAAGACCTTTAAATCTATCTGTGTAATTGGAAATCCTTTTTGCAAATCATTAAAATAAATCCTCAAGGATCTCCATTGACTAGACTAATAGGAGGTGCTGTTTGTAATTAAACATGATGGAATGGAACTAATAATTTTTCAAATTTGTGGAGTTGAGACTTTGCCCAAATCCAGTCCATAATCTTCTACTTCCTCAAGTTTAGTCAGAATTAGGTAGGTCTTACTAACCTTTTTATATAGGGTAGCTGTTAAGCAGATGAGCACCAGGGTTAGATAATTCTCATTTCAAATCTTGCTTCCAACATTTCCTGTCAGTGTTAGTTACAGTTTTCAATCCTTAGATTTTTTCATATTTAACACAAGGATGTTATTATATTATGAGGATTAAGTAAGATAAATAATACATGTAAAAATTTGTGGAACATAGTGTGTGCTCAATAAATATTAGCCCCTTTTGTTATTATCTGGCTTGTAGAGTGAGCAAGAAGATGAAATGAGATAATGCACCTATAGCAACGGCACATGATAAACAGTCAATAAATAGCACCTATTATGTTTGCCATAAGCCAGAACAGTAGCTGCCTTTATTAGTGACATCGAGTTTTTTCTACATGTCGATTGGTGGAACCATGCCACTCCAATCATCCTTCAGGTATTAATTTTTCAGACAAAACACATGGTTAGTGTTTCAAATTACTGACTACTCCCTTCGGGGCCTGTCATGTTACACTAAATGGTCCGGTGTGGTCATCCACCAAACTAATAATTAAATGCTGGAATTTTGCTAAAACAAGTTACAAGCAAAAGATATTGGTCTTCAGCCTATACCCAGAAATGAGTGTTTTGGAAACTATATACTTTATCCTTCTAAAAAATTTGACTTGTCCTTAATATCCCCTTACTGCCTGTGTTTACAGAATTCCTCAATTCAGTGGGCTTTCGTGTTCACTGCACAAAGAGTAGTTTCCTTGCATTTCATTCTTTAAAAAAAAAAAAAGTATCTTTCATAGGGGTTTCAATGGATCCTGACATAATTAATATCATCCTGACATCAACTGCTTTAAATTACTGAGTAGAGAGAGCCTTTGTGGTGGAGAATAACACACTAGTTGTGCCAAGAGAGAAGTAAGAGTTTAAGAATGGGCTTTTAAAGTGGAATTAAAGGAAGATGGGGTGGAGTGTTGCTGGAAGAACTAAGATCAATAATGGCTTACCAGTTTCTAGTTGTGAGAGAGGTTGGTGCAGCTAGAATTAGAAACTAAAGTTTTAGTCTGTTCTTCCTCTATTTTAGCACCTTCAGACTCTCCGCTCAGCCATACTACACAGTGATATCCTGGGAAGCAGCTGCCAAACGTTGTGATCTCATTTCCTGGAGCCTCCTCAGAACATTTGCCTAAAAGATTTCACCCAATGGCATATTCAGGATGACAGCTCTAGAACTGCTTGGCAATCTCCTCTAAGAGATTATCAGGAACAGTCAGCAAAATGAAAAGGCAACCTATGGAATGGGTAAAAATATTTGCAAACCATCTAACTAATAAGGGGCTAATATCCAAAATAAACAAAGAACTCTCACACCTAAACACACCTAATAGCAAACAAAAGAAAAAAAAAGGGAAGAAAAAGAATAAGAAAAGAAAAAGAGCCAACAATAAAGAAGGAGGGCTGGTACTGACTTTGTTATCTTAGACCAAATAGTATTCATTCTTTGGTGCTGGATACGTGATTCGGGTGTGTAAGCAACAGGAAGAGAGGGAGGAATGGCTCTTAGCTGGAGAACCAGCAGCAGCTGCTGCAGGTCCTCTCAGGCAGAAACTCCATTTCCCCAACTCCTATGCACTCCAGGATAGGGAGGAAAGGTCAATATCCTCCCTGCTCCTTATTCCAATTTTTAAATTATTACTTCTATTGTCTCTGAAAAACTCTCTGATTATTTGAGGTTTACTTCATGCAGAGATACTCTCCTTGTTACTATCATTTATCTGGTCATTTATCACATACTGCAAAAAAAATAGCTACTTTTTCATATTTCTTCTCTTCCTCCAATTTTATTCATCATTCTGGCTGATTTCAACACCCCTGTGTTCCCTCCAATACCCCCAGCCTTTCTGATTGTCACCCTCAGCTCTAGAGACCTCTACCACTACCTTCACAACACTCTTCCTCAACTTCTCCTCCAAAATCATGCTTTGGGCTTGACACCACCTCCCAGCCTTGTCTGTAAGCATCTCATGTTTGATTATCACATCCTATGCTTTCAGTCTGCCTTCTCAAGTCCCACACTAATTCCTCAATCTCTCCGTGTCATCCAAGCTACTAATTCTACTTCTGAAAACATACCCTTCCTCCTATCCTGTGTTTTCTAGTCCCTACCTTCCTGTGCCTCCTCCACTGTGTGCCTTCACTCTTTCTTTTTCCCACCTCCTCAATCTTTACCTCTTTATTGGGTCATCCCCATAAGTGTGCAGACTTGCTCTAGAATGTTTCCTGGGACTAGCTTCTCTCATGACTCGGGTCTCGACTCATTGAACTCCTTGGAAATGTTCTGCTTGACCCTCTTCTTTAAATACCCTTGCTCCCTCTGTAGTCACTGCTGTTCACACCTATGACTTTGTTTTACTTTCTGTGTAGTACTTACCACTCTAAATCATTATCCTTTACTTAATTAATTTAGTTTGTTGTTTATGGTATCCCTCACCCAATAGACTATAAATCCCTTGAGAGTAGAGATATTGCTTGTCTAATTCAAAGCTCCATCCTCAGAGTGTGGAATGGTGTTAAAATTTGGTGGTGCTCAGTAAATATCTGATGACGAAATAAATGAATGGTGTCATTTATTTGAGAACCTCCTTTTCTGAAGTCTCATACTGCTGTTACTTTCATCCCAGTTCTCTGCTCCCTTCAGCGTCAATATTCCACAAGTACCACCCAAAACTTCTGTTTCCATTTCTTTGCCTTCTTAACCTACACTAGACTGGCTTCTACCTCCGATTTACCACTTCTCTGACAGTGGCAACAATAACCTCTCCTTGCCAAATTCAGTGGCTATTTCCAGTTATTTTCCTTTAGACTTGTGCTGTCCAGCATGAAATAGTGTTTCAGTAAGAAAATCAGTTCCATATTGGACAGCACGGATGTCAACTGTTTCCATTGTTACAGCGAGTTCCATTGGGCAGCCTGCCCTAGATCCCTCCACAGCTTTTAATATTCTTGTGGTTTGACTCCTTCCTTGCTAGACTTTCCTTCCCTTGCTCCACTCAAGGGTTCTTCTCTTCTCATCTATTTTTAAATATTGGAACAACTCATGGCTAAGTCTTAGCCTATCTGTTCTACCTCTCTAAATTCTCATTAGGTAAACTTATCCATTCCTATTATTTTAAATGTCTTCAACAAGCTATTGACTCAGGAATTTATATCTCCCACTTTTTATTTTGAGCTCCAAATTCAAATAGTAAGTGGTATACTTGATATCTTAAATCTTGCATGTCCAAAAGTAAATTCTTGATTTTTCTCCCCAAATACATTTCTCTCCTCAGTCTTTATTGTCTCAAAGATTGTATACCCATGGCTTACACCAGAAACTGGAAAACTGGCCTGATTTATCCCTGGGCTCCAGACCAGACCCTGAAAGTTCTGGCTCTTCCTCCTTCATACCTATTTACTATGTATTTACTATATACTTGTATACTATACAGAGAGTATACTATACACATATATATATTCCCCCATTATATATACCTATTTCACTCTAAGACCGCCCATATTCTCTAGTTTCTCCTTTGAATTAACATAAATTTAAATATAATAACTCACATACTGTATTTAATATATTTCCCATCAAATGAGATGACCCAGTTTTTCTTTTGCAAAGTAGTATGTATTATAATCGTTACTTATTTATTTGCTATTTACTGTCTGACTCCCCTACTAGATAAGTTCTGTGAAAGCAAGACTATGTCCATCTCAATTACTAATTTATATCCAGCTCCAGCACATACTCAGGTCCTCAATAAATATTTGTCAAATGAATTAATAGCAGAACGAGAATATTTTTTTTTAAAGGGAAAAAAATCTGGGTTTGAATCCCTACTCTACATCTTAACAGTGTGTCCTTGGGTAAAAACTTGGATAAGGTTTTTCAGTGCTTTTAGACATCATTAAATATATATATATTTAATGTTAGAATCGGGTACATTTTTTAAAAAACCTCTTTGAGCTCTAGCTTTTCAAGCTATAAAGTGTAGGGTAATATATAGCTTGCAAGATTGGTGTGTTTGGAACATAGCATGTGCACAAATCCTTTTTCATTTCCTTCTCTTAGAAATAAAAGAAAAATTATAGAAATAAGGGAGTGGGAAAAACAAAATGGAAACTAGGGGTCTACCATGGTCTCCCCTTTCACTGATAGCAAAGTCAGCTCAGTCCTGGGAGTGATCTGAATATTCTGGGAGAGAAGAATCACGGTCACCAGGATGCGGCCATCTCTCGATAAGCCCGAGTTATGGAATCATTCACTGTACAGAGTTAAGCTCAGGAAAAGAAAATGAGGAAAACTTTTGTTCTACTTTGGTTAGATACAGACCAGAGTGGAACTATGGGTTCTGTTTTTTATCATCAGGGTTGACCCTGGACAATTCTCTTCATCATGTAGAGCTTGGGATTCTGCATCTGTAACATGGGAATGATTCCATCTACTTTTAATGCTGTTATTAGAATTGAACGAGAAGGACACTTTGTAGTGCTAAGCACAGAGTCGAGAAAACACGTTCAGGTTTCAGGAGCTGTGAGCTTATTTTCCTGCCCCCTCACAACTATTTGATCTTTGCAATATTTGACTGCAAGTTGGTGGTAAATGTTCTGTTCATAATTTAGGGTTAAAAATATTAGTAAAAATTACAAAAATAATACTCCCCTTTTCTCTTTGCATCTTTTTGGCAAAGTATAAATAAGACATTTTTTAATTGATACTTAACTTTCAGTTTCACAGGTTCCTAGTCAATTCCTTTTGCTAGACCAGGTTGCGTGACCACATATTTTGCTGAACTCAGTGAATCTGCTACCAGTTCAACTGCTGGTAGAAATGGCCAAATTTTTGCCTGCATGCTCCAAATTTAGCAAAAGATCATGACACTTAGATATTTCTTCAGGGAGTATTAATTGTAGGGGGAAAGTGACGGCATCTTATTTAGGTTGTCTAGAAAGTCAGAGAAAGATTATAATTTATAGTTACTATGGTAGCTAATTATACCTTCAAGAATATGCGAGTTGCTGTTAAAAAAAAGACTTTGATCATATATGAGACCCTTGTTGGGGGATCAAAGAAAATAAGAAAGTGGAATTTGCCTTCTTAAAAAATGCCTGGCTACTAAGACCAAATTTCCCTCTGGATAAAAAGTCAACTGCACTTGGTTTGTCCAAGGTGCTCAAGTTCGTATCATGTTCCTCATAGTGTGGGGATAATATTGCAAAATGCTAACTCGTGTTTTCACCTGTACTCTCTAGCATCACATGGCTTTTCTTTATTCAGGGAGATGGGCACCATTCATCAAATTCATGGCTTTGGTCAAAGACTTGGTCCAGGTTACATCAGGACAAGATGAATCTGGAAGAATATGCATATTCCTACAAACACCCCCATCACTACAGACGTCTAGGTACAGGTCTGCGCTCAGGAGGGAGGTAGGGTGGAGGGAGAAGAGAGACAGCTGGAGCCAGGTCTTGGGGGCTCTGTACTGTGCCTCATTCCTTTGGATCGAGTCCTGGGAGGAGTCCAAAAGAGAAGGGATTTGTGTTTGCTCCCTGATTGGGGCCTGGAAAAATCAGCAAGGCCTAGGAAGACCTAAGCTAGGCTCTCAAGTGTTGTGCGGTCCCAGAATGGTATGGGAAAATAATTAAAAACTCTCCTGAGAGCAGAGCAAAGGGCTAGTGGGAGGTTATAAGGAGTCACTTAGGTTGAGAATGGTGCAGTTTATGGCCAGTGGGTGGAGAATATTACAGTGCTACACAGACACCAATGAGCAGAGCTCAGATGCCTACCTCCCCACTTCCCATCCCCCTTCCTTTCCTGATTTGAAAGCCTCTCTGAAGTTTGATCTACCCAAAAAGGGAGTACATTCTGATTTGAATGAAGTTAAGCCTAAAATGCCTATAAAAACGTATTGATTACATCTGTATCGTCTATCAAATAGGGATTAAGTAGCATCTTAGAAGAATAAAGATGGCACCTTGGTTTTTGCACACCTGGATTCCTAGCTACTAAAAGTAAAATTCAACTCCAGGTGGACCATTATGTCCTTAAGAAGAGAAAATAATTTCAAGTCCACAGCGGGAAGTTTTAAGTTTCACCAGAGGCTTTGAAAATTATATGAGGGATACAGGAAGCCCATCCTCACCCTCATTACCTATCCAGAGATACTTCCGTGAGGTTGGGTTCTGTCATATCACAACCTATCTAAAATCTCTGCCATGAGTATCCATGGTCATAGAATAAAAACTAGATTTCTTAGTATGTCATCTAAGGTTCCCAAATATCAAACCCAATCCTACCTGGCCAACATCACATAAAATCTCTCAGGGTTGTCTAGATTCCAACCACAAAGAAAGTGCCCCTTTTTAACCCTGTAGTGTCATTTCATTTTCCTATGTTTTTCCCATTTCTGTTCCTTTTCTTTCCATTGTCCTTTCTACCCTAAGAGCACGAACTTTGGAATCTAATAGATATGGATTTAAGGGTTCAAATGTGGTCCTCTCACTGACTGGCTAGGCAACTCTGGATGGGTTTCCTTTGATATAAATGTATGTCAGACTCTAACCTATGGGGTGATTTTGAATTATAAATTAGACTGCAAATTGAAAATTAGTTAATGAATAGTGCCTGGCACCTAGCAATGCTTTAAAAAGGAGGGTTATGCATATAATTAACAGTCCAAACAAACCTTTTTTACAATAATAATTTATTTATCTGGATTGCCAGGTCAGCCATGCGTTCTCAGGTGACAAGAGCTCCATCAAAATCTGCACTGTCTGGCATTCACTAGGTATTGAGTAAATGAGAGAGGAATGCATGTTCGGATGGACATTTAAAATTCAGTTTAAACTCTATGAATTTTAACATACCTGAGAATCCCTCTCTGATTCCCCAAGAAGAATTAACAGCTCCTTCCTCTGGGATCTGCTAATGCTTCCATATACCTCTTATTTCAATTTGCCTTCTTACATGTTGATTACAAGCTATTTCCAATTATTTACATCTCACTTATTTAAGCATTCCTCAGTAAAATATTAGATATATTCTCAAAATATAGCTGCTCCATCTTATTAGCCCAACTCTCTCCTTGAACTTAAAACTATCCCTAAAGTTAAAATCAGAGCCTAGGGGCATAAAGGGTACTTAGTCAATGTTTGCTAAGTTATGCTGACAACCTAAAATCATCTTTCCTGGTTGTAATGAGTCAACAGCATCCTGTCTGTACTTGAAGGGACAAGTAGGGTGGAGACAGAGAAGGGGAAAACTTCTGTGTGTTTAGGAGACTCTCTCTCCACACCCCAGGGGTGTCCTTGACCCCACAGGACAGCTGGGTTCAACAGGAGAGGAGAGCTTTCACTTTTGATCTTTAAGATAGCATCTTAAAATATAAAGAGAAAAGAATTTGAGATAATGTGCATGTCCTTTCAAACATGCCATATGGAATCTGAGGCCCTTGGATTAAGAATCATAAGATGCATTTACAAAATAAGACAGCCGGGCTTCTGGAGACCCAACAGGGGAGAATACAGATCATGGAACATTGGACCAGAATAAAACTAACTCCAGAAGAAAATGGCAAGTATTATCCCAAAAGTCCCAGCCTCATGCCCTCAGCAGGCCAAACTGTACCAACTTCTACTTCCATTTCACTCCCTGCACAATCTCTAAGTATTGGTCATCCCAGCTCCCTGGTGAAGCAGGGGGAGGAAGATATGATTACAGTAGCAGCCCTATTGGAACCAGGATTTGTGATTTCCAGGGCTGTCTACTCATGCCTGCACAGGTAGCCAGCTGTGATGAAGCTGTAGCAAGGTGATTCCAGGTTCTGGTGAAGGATGCACAGCATAGGCCAGCTACACAGAATGAGAAGGAAAAAAAAAACACCGTATTTCGTTGTGCCTGGGTGGGTGGGTGGGTGCATGGGAATGGCTTTGTGACTGTCATCTCTGCAGGTCTTCTCTAAGTTCTTTCAGATTCAAGCAGAATGCAGTTGATATATCAATATATTCTCCCCAAACCTTCCACCCGCAGTCACCTCTCTGAACACCCAACCTGGCTCTTCTACACAAATTCTTATCCAGAACTGAGCCACCAAAATGGATTGTTTTATGATGTAGACAAAAGCAATTGGACAAGACCCTAGGATGCCTAGATAATGAGACTTCCCCTCCAGAATCCTTGAGAAGTGCCAGCCTCAGCACTTTCCATGGGTAAACAAAGTGGAAAGCACACAGGAAAAGAAAACTTCAGGGCCTCACAAATCCCAAGTGCTTAGAACTCTCCATGAAAAAAGGTACCTATATAGACTGTGCATGTATGTTTGGGAAGAGGCATGGCCAGATCACCTTGGTTTTACGTTTAAGATTATGTTAAAGTCTCTAATTCTGGGAAGATATGCAACACACAGCCTGGATATATACGAGACTCCATCACTCATCTCAAAACATCTAGCATGAATTGTGCGAACTCCTCGTGCGTAAAAGATTATCAAGAATGCCCCTATGTTTCATCAATGCCTCAATTTCCCTACCAGTGTAGTTGGGCATACTTTATTGGAAGGCATAGAAAAGAAAAAAAAGAAACTTTTAGTTTAAGATTTCATCCCAACATTCCTCTCTCCATAAAAATGTTGAAAGAGGAAGTAGAAAAGGGATCAAACTGTGAGGAAGGAGGAGGGTGGAGGGAGAGAGATATACAAAATCAGCTCATCAATCCTTTCCTCTGGTTGATCTTAAGCTTGCCAAAGCTCGCAGTGGGTGGAGATTATTAAATGTATGTATGTTGTCTGGAAATTTGCCCACTCATGTAAACACAAAGCTTACTGCATTGGGAGACGAGATTGAAGTATGAAAAGTATCTGAGATGGGGCAAGAGACAATTCAGGAACTCAACATTCCCCAAGAGCATGACCTCTGCTGCTAGCTATTTTCATTTAGTTTCCCAGGCCCGCTAGGTAGCTAAGCTCCAACAGGTGATGTGATCACAAGGAGTATGGTGCAGTTTTACACACAAAAGGATTTGACCTGTGAGGGCGGCAACTAGGATTTTCAGAGATTTCCAGGGTTCAGCTCACTGCATACTACTGGCCAGCAACCACACCCACAAGGGCAGCCGAAGAGAAACCTTACTTACCAAGGCTAGAAGAAAGGCTGTTGATAATAAATGCAGTGTCATAAATTGCAAAAACCAAAATAGGTCTTAGATGTTGCTGAATGCCTTTCCCCATTTCATTTGTAGTGTGACCATAATCCCTGTTTGCCCGGGACAGTCCTCATTTACAGCAGTTGCTCTGGCATAATTATTAACAGCACCTCCTTCTCACTTTCAGAAATGTCCCCATTTGGATAACAAATTATCTGTTCACCTATACATTTGGCAAATTGGAAATCTGAGGCCCAAAGAAGAAAGAAGAATCAGCAGCTGTGGGTATAGGAGTTGGAATAGATTATGGGTTGGTTTGCTATGGCCAAAAAGAAAAAAGCAAAACAAACACAACTAATTGCCACACATTGCATTAAAACTACTTAAGTCTCTGTTTGCCTCTTTGACTAGCTTATAAAGCTGTGTCTTAGCATCGTATTTCTCAATGCCAAGCCAATATCAGGCATTTGATAAATATTTGTTTGGCTGTTACATTTATTAATGTACTTTCATGTACATGATCCCATTCCATTTTCCATTGACAATAATATCCATTGTGAGACAGATATCATTAAATAAAGATGAGAAAACTGAAGTCTGGGATGTTAAACACCAGGAAGTTAATAGCGAAACCACTAAAACCCAAGTCATCAGTGTTTCTTTCCATGACATTATGCTCAGTGTTAGAAGGCGTCTAAATGGAAAAGGAATGTTTGCTTAGAGGGATGGAGCCCGGAAGAGCCAAGGAAAATGTGGCAGGAAAGAAACATCACTGTGGGCTCAGAGATTTGATTATTGGACCAGCAAATTGTTTTTTGGTACCCTGTACTTCTTCCAAGATGGCAGCTCCTTGGAAAAAAGGAAGTACATCATGTGCTACCAGCAGAGGCGGCAGTGGGGCGGGAATGGGGTATTTGGATGTAGCCACGAGGCCGCGAGGGCAGAGGTTCAAAGGATGGACCAACGTGGAACTGAATGAACCTACACTGCAGCACGGCTTGGGTCAGGCTAACAAGGATTTCCCCCTCACGAGGACCACCATAAGATATATCCAAGGCCCCATTCAAGAAAATATCAAGCCTGGCATTTTCCTGTTTACTTAAAAAAAAATTAAGGCTTTTAAAAAATGTATTTCTTGGAAACAAATATATTTTGGCCCAACCCACATCCCACTAGTACTTACCACACAAAGTTTCCAGTTCTAGCCCCAGGCCACAGTACCACTGTACCATGAAAGGGTGATATTTTATTTATTTAATTTCTCTCCTTTAAAAAAAAATCCCTCCATGTTAGCTCCCTGAGAAACTGATTGGTTTGTACTCTTTTGTTTCGACATTGTATCCTTTGCTTGGACCCATTAAGTCAGTGTTTTGTTTGCTCACTTCCACAAAACCTTATTTTTTTTTTCAGTAATAAAATAAACACTACCTGATTTGGTGCTATAAATGCCCCCAGGGACCATCGGGAGCCTCCTTGACTTCTTCCTGGCCCAGATGCCATTGCTATTCAGCCTGGTGTAGGCCACCCTAGGAAAGAAAAGATGTGTATACTTGTTCAGATGGGAGCCAGCCAAACACCAAAGGGGCACCTTTCTCCCTGCCTCAAAGTGCCCAGTGTGGATTGCGACCTCTCTCTCTCCTCTTCCCCACTTTCCACTCCTCACCACCACCTTGAGTAAATATCTAGCAATCCGATGTAGAGTTATCAGAAGGAACAAAAGAAGAATCCCAATAAACACCTTGACTCAAATGTCAATCTTCGACAACCGGCATGTAAGGATCTCCATCTACATTAAGGAAACTAACAGGATTTCCATGGTATTCCTCCCAGGCAGTAGAGGGCACTGTGGGCCCACACTCTCAGAAGGCCTTCTTGTGCCTCAGGAAGTTGACCACAGTTAATAGGAACGTACTGTGTAGTTGCTGTCCCTGCAAGTGCATCCTTCCTATGAAGTGGTCTCCTTGGTCCATCTTGCTGCCATGATTCCATGGAGGCAACAACAATGACACCAATAGAAGCTAATTGTTCTTTCTTTTACTTTCTTCTTCCAAAGGCAGTCTACTTTGGTGGTTAGGGACATGGACTTTGGAAACATGCAGACTTTCACTCAAATCCTGACTCTGCTACTTCCTGGGTGTCTGACCTTGTGTCCCAATTTCTCTGGGTCTAGGTTTTCTCATTTGGAAAGTAGAAATAGAAATCATTAACTGGACTGTGGTGAGGATCGAGTAAGATAATACAGATGGGTACCTTTAGCATAGAAACTGGCAATCAGTGGTGGCTGTTATTATTATTATACTTATAATTACTGGTTTTGTAATATAATCAGGTATGTGGATGGCCATGCCCAAGCCCAGACACCCTCCCCATCCCATGTTCTCTGAGGCCCCGCCTTCTTATGACTTTCTCCTGCTTAACACTTTGTCTTCCCAAGCCACACAAGGGCTTAGTTAGTTCCAGGAACATTCCTAAAAGTGTTGCAAGAAAAGTACCATAGGGCAGAGATGGCATCTTTCCACAGAGAGCAATGATGATTCAGGTGGGCCCTGGGTTATTTCGAGGGTGTAAGGGATCAGTCCAAGCACAGGGATGCTCATTGTCACTGCAGGCTCAGGATTCAGTCAATACCTACTTACGTGGTGCCTCACCAGGGATGCTACGGATGGGTGTGCAGGTTGTGCACTGCATGGTAGTCTATATCAAACTATGGCCTGAAGGCCAAATCTGATCTGTTGTCTATTTTTATGAATAAGGTTTTATGGGAATATAGCCTCATTCATTCATCTAATCTATTGTTCATAACTACTTTTGCACTACAATGGCTGAGTGAAATGGAGACCATATGGCTCTCAAACCTTAAAATATTTATTATCTGGTTCTGTATAGACAAAGTTTGCAGACCCCAGGGCTTAGTTTTTGCAACTAGTATATTGTACAAAGTAGATGCTCAGAACATGGTTGTTGAATGTTGTTGAATGGATGAATGAATGAATGAATGCAGGAATGGAGACTCAAATACCAGCTCAAAACAGTCAAGCACTAATCCTAAAGAAGTTTTAATGGAAAAGACAGAAAACACATGAAGCAAACTTAGTAATGAAGAAATGGAGGTTCTAGTTCCTACTCTGCCTGTGATTAGTTTGTGTGGCCTTAGATTCATCACTTCCCATCTCTGTATCTCACTTTCTCCAACTGCAAAATGGGAACCCTAAGGCCATTTTACTGGGGCTACAATGGGAAATAAAAAGAAATCACAAATGTACAAGCATTGTGTCCAGTGAGTGGCACATAATAGGAGCTCATCAAATGCTAGAAGTCAAAGCAAGGAGAAAAAGAACTCCTTTGCTCCTGAATAAAATATATGCCCTGTCACACAGGAGTAAACAGAGTAATTCATACATTTAATTGGCAGATGTCATGGAAAAAACTTCAAGGAGCATTCTACACAAAGACTCCCAGGCTAGTTTGTGTTCAAACAAACCAGACAGCCAACCCACAGCTGGAGCCAGAAGCCAAATATTTCAGACACCATCAGGGCTGGCTGCTTCAAGCTAGGCTGTTCTACATGCGGCTGGAGCCAGGCCACAGGAAGTGCTCAGTGTTGGCTCTGCACAGCCTAGCGAGGCTTCAGCATTTTCATGATCCTCTGGGTAGACCACTACTCAGATAAGAGACATGGGGAGAGGGGAAGGGGGTCTCCATTTATGGATGCAGCTGCTGTTCCAGCTAAACAAGAAGATACAGCTATTTGGGGTTGTCTCTGGACTAGCATGCCTTTTGTTTTCATGTTCTCCTGGGGTGGGGCTGGGACTTGGGGTGGGGTGGAAGTCTATCATAATGTTTACCTTGGGGGATGCTTTGCCGCATCTCCGCCCAGATCTCATTTTATGGTGTGTGGAGTTTTATGGACCAATTTAACATGGGAGAGGAGACGAGAAGGCTGATGTGTGAACTGAAGTTGAAGAGTCATAAATTCAAAGGAAAATTATTCCAGAATTATAAGCCCTGCTTACCAGTGTCCAAGGGTAATAGCCACTGTTCAGTGGCAGGGGTTGGACTTGCAAAGTTATTTCAGGGGCCATTTGTAGGACAAGCACCCTTTCATTTCATTTGGATGCATAAATATTTTTAAATGGGGTCTCCTAAATATGTTGGGATCCAGCCAAAGTCCCCAAATTCTGGGAGCCCTGAACACCCAAGTAACTCTTTTCCCAAGACAGTTCATTTAAGAAGTCTAAAATCTGACAGAAAATGATTTACACTTTATCTGCACAAAATACAACCAGACCTACTGTTTGGTTTGAACTTGAGACCCAGGGAGATTTCTGAAAGCCTTTTGATTATGAGGCATTGGATAAAGTATAATAAAGTCAACTTCCAAAGTTCCCACAGGATACAAAGCAGAAAAAAGACACTTTGATGAAACCTTGGTCTTACAGATTTCTCTGTTTGTTACAATAGCCTAGGAACCTGTGGACGCTTTTGCACAGAACCGCAGAGAGACCAGAAAATAAAAGGGCTGGATGAGGCAGAAGTGATCCAGTCCAAAAGCATATACACCTGTTTTCTCATATTCATGTTTCTAAATACCTGGGGAAAAAAATACCCAAGAGCTTTCAGGATTGTAATGAGGAAATAGAAAGTCATTCTCAAGTCTGAGCATTATTCCAACACCCGTCCCCCGCCAGAATACCTGTTGCCTGTGATCATGTACCGCTGGCTTTTCCAGGGTCCTTTTCTGTAGGCATCCGATTTCCGCTGCTTTTTGAAAAACAGTCCCACCAGTTTCTCTAAACATAACATCCCTCAAATGTCTCACACCAAATATATCATAATTAATATTCTCAAAAGCTACGAAAAGCTTTGTCCCTTCATATGTCTGCTGGCTGCTGTTTGACAGTGTCGGGCGGCCCTCATGCAAAATGAATAGTGGAGCTACTGAAAATCTAGACAGTAAGAAGACTCTTCCTGCTGTTACTGTAGCCTCAGGCCTGACTTGAAAAGCCCTCTGCCATGGCCCTTTCCTTCCTATAGTCCTGACCTTAGATTTTCATGCAAGAGCTGTATATTTTGCCATGATAGAGGTGTTGGCATAGGTAGGCACAAAGTAATTTCTCTTTTTAAAAAAATATTACCATCCGTCCCTATATATTCATGTATTTTTCATCCAATGCCAGGTGAAACGTTCATCTGTTTGCCAGTGTTTAAGTTACAGTTTGGAAAACATTCAAAGAGCTTGAAATTCAAGCTGATGAGATAATGTGAGAACAGGGAATGTAAGTGGCTACTGGCAGTCATTCAAAATGGGATATTCTTCTCTTTACGAGGTGTGAGGCCCATTGATGAACTGCAGAAAGCGCTGTTGGACTCCACAAATTAGAGTAGAAGCTATCAAGTAAATGTCAATAATCGATAATGTCTTAGGTTCCGTGGTTAATTCATGGTTGTTCTTTCTTTAGAAATAAATACATAAAGTAAAAAGGGCTATGCAAGAATCAATGGTGATAGTGTGTCATGAAACAATCATTATTATTAATTCAATTTGTATTGACTATATTTTCTTATTTTCTTGATGCTCTGGCATTTGGGGCCTCGATCCCGGAAAAACTGTCCCCTCAAGAGCTAGCTAATTCCTAGAGACAGAAAACAAGTCCCCTGTGAGCACGCCTTTGATATACAAACCAACCAGTCCAGACCCACACCCCCAACTATCTCCTTTATCAAAGTCAGGAACCAAGCCAACATTCCCCCTGTTCTAAATCACCCCAGGGCCAGGTGCCAGGCAGCTAGTGTTATAGCCCTATAGCCTAGAGCCCACTGAAATTATTCAAGCTTTCTAATTCTATACTCACTAGCATACCACTCTGCCTTGCCCATTCCTTCCCACGAGAACCCCAGTCAAGACTCTGAGCCATGCGCTGTCCCTTCCCCCTCTGTCTCCTGGCTGACCTGTCGGCCATGTCCTGCCTCCTGTCTCCAGGGATCTGTGAGTAGAGACTTCTTCCTTTATGACAACCATTTTATGTGTGTCTTACTATATTCTATTTAAGCAAATCCCAGGTACATTTTTAGAACAGTTTTGTGCAGTGGAGATCCCATTCAATAAAAACTGAGAGTAGAATGTGGAAAAAGAGGAAGCCCACGAAGTGCCTGGAGCAGTAAGTGTCAGGTAATAAGATGCAAGAAGGCACCTGAAATGTCAAAGGAAAACCAAAACCGCTGAGCTCCCAGAAGCCGTGTCATTCAATGTCACAATGCACATGGAGAAGGAGTGTGGAAGGGTAAGAGGGAAAGGTGAATGGAAGAGGATACGTTTTCTATCAGTAACATTAAAAGCCTTCCCAACTCTAGCCATCGGGTCTTTGAAGTGGGAACCGTCAAAAGAGGAAGGAGGAGGAATGGAAAGAGAAAAAGAAGGAGGAACAAGAGGAGGAGGAGGAGGTAGATTCCAGAAAAGGGGTGTGGTTCAATCGCCTGCTCTCAGGCACACCTTAAGCACAGGCAGCAGTGCCCGGGAGGCGGAGCAACGTTGCCCGGGTTCTCTCTCTGAGCTTTCTGCCCAGCTCTGTAGTGACTGCTCCCGGTCAATCTGATGTTTACAGTGGAGTCCACAGGCCACAGCAAAATGCTTGGCTGATTCTAAACTCACCACGAACTTAGAATGAACTCACCATGTGCCTATCATCCCAGCACACCCATTCTTGCTGGCTTCTTAAAAGTGTCAAGAAAGCAAATTTTCCCACAGTTCGAAAGAGATGTGGGCCGAAAAGTTTATCTGGCCCTGCATTTTCTTTGCCCATATATGTTTTCCTTTTTCCAAGCGTACTAAAGGAGACCAGCCCAGAGGTGATTTCCACAAGTTCTTCCTTTTCTGTTCCTTCTGAACCAGTCACCACAAGGACTCTGATGGAATGTCCAAGGGAAGGTTCTAAGAAATAATAAAGACTTTCTAAGGAATCAGGATACTTAACACTCAGAGTTTTGGGAACAGAAATCTCTGCCTCAGAGATATGTGGTTGAACTTGAATCCATTATGAAACAATAAAAGCCAGATAAAGTCCTGCTTTCTCCATGGTTATGGAGTGGCGATGAAACTTTTATAGGGAAGATATGTAACCTTTAATTTTTTGTAATTCAATTTCAATTTTAAACTCAATTTTAATAAAGTGGCAGAAAATCAATCTCAGTCAATTCAGGAATTCAGTCTCCATCTGCTGACTCTCACAGAGGTGATCTAAGTTCCTCAGAGGCGTACTCATTGCAAGGTGGTGGCCACTGCCTGCCTCCCTGGAGACGCCCCTTGCCTTCTGCCATTTGTCGGCACAAATTACCCCACTCCTGTCCACAGGGACCTTTCTATTCTGGTTCTCTCTTACTTCTGGGTCCTTCTTGGGGGAGTTTTTTTGGTGTATATAAATCGCACTGCACACTGAGAAACTCTGGAAGGCTGTCTAAAGTCCTATCCTCCTAGGCTCGTCTCCTTTTCTCCGGGGGACGGCTGTACCTCTAGAAGCATGCCTCAGAAGTGAAACATAAGAACCCTCAACAAACTTACCTGAAGTCACTCTCTTCTGCTCTCACCAGGTTTGGCCCAAGAAGCCCAGCGCAGAGCTCCTCTTACCCCCGGAATGACCAGCGTCTATGCACTGGAAACATCCTCCCTTACTTTTCTCTCACACATTCTGAGGGCTCCATTAGTCTGAGGAATAAAAAAGCATGCCTTCTACTCCTCAGATACTCTTTAAAATCCACTCTGCACATGCGTGAGTCCTTTCTACTTCCCTTGGTATCAAGGCTTTGGAAACGTAAAAGCCAGGGAAAAAATAGTTGAGTGAAATGTGCAGGTGTTGAGCGGGTGGGGGACACAATTGGTGAGAGAAGGACCAAAGCTTAGCAGTAAATAACGATGCCAAACTCACTGGGTAAGATCAAAAAAATTAACACCACTACGCTTAAACTCAGCTGCCTTCAGGGACCCAGAACGAGACCTACAGAAAGCCTTGTCAGAAAATATCTTATTCTCTTGTTCTGAGAGGTACAACTTTTTCTTGATGCACTTTGGATTCAGAGAAAACTTAAAGGAAAGGATTGATGTGAAAAATCTAGATGTTTTTTTTCTGTCAGTGTTAGAGATGTCAATGCTTCACCCAAGCTGCTAGATGGGTTCCCCAAACCAGCAGTCTTCCCATGTCAATCTTTCTCTTTCAGTCTCTCCAGCTCTGTCCCAGACACACACACACACACACACACACTCTCACACACACTCACACACATACACACACTCGACACCACACCAGGTGGCAAAGAAAACAAACCAGGGCAGATTTTCTCTGCCTGTTTTCTAGCCAATTGACCATACAGCACACCTCCCCTACTTGGTAGTAAAGGCATATTTTCCACTTGTTACACAACTTTTGAGACACTTTAAAAGTAAGAATTATGGAAAATATTGGCACATTGGCTGAAGGCATTAAATTAGATGACCTCTAAGGTTACTTTCCTACGTTTTTCATCATTCATCTGAGAGAAAATGTCATTTCAGGAGAATAGACTGTAGGCAGCTCTCAATTATTCACAGACATATTAATCCTGTTCCTAGTAGATTTTTCCATTTTGATGAAATAAAGTCAGAAAGGGCATTTCAGCCCTCTGTAACTTTTCCTACCACCACCCTGAAAAGTTCTGGGGGTTTGGGCATCTTTCATCTGTTTCTCTCCATTTATTAATCATAGAGGGAAAATCCCCAACACTTAGTCCCACTTGGCTACAGATCCTTAAGATTCCTGCTCTCATTTTATAATTTTCTCTTTTATTTCAATAATCGGAAATGTATAAACAAAAGAACTTTAAAATTCATATTCAATTCCATCTTTAAATGTAATTTCTCTTATCAGTTAAATATATATTCTTTCAAAACTTTTCTATGTTTATAGAAACACATACACATGAGTCTGTGAGCATATATATGAATTTATATGCATATATATTTGCATATATATAATACAGAATTGTGGCAATCTCTTTTGACAAGCCAACAATCATGAACATCAAACCTCCACTCACAAACTAAAAGAACTCCTATTTTTTAAGGTAGAGGGAATAAATCTCTTTTTGTTAGTTTGAGGTTTAAGTTTGTTTTATTCTTTTTTATTCAGGTATAACACACACACTGTAAGGTTTGCAAATCTTAAGCACAATGAATGTTTACATGTGTACACAGTTATCTTACCACCACCCAGATCAGGAGATAGATTATATCCATCACCCTAGAAGACCTCCTCATATCCCTTCCCAGTCAATATCTCCTAAAGGCAACCAATCTTCTGATGTCTGCCACTGTAGATTAGTTTTGCCAGTTCTTAAGTTTCATGTAAATTAAATAATATTGTATATAATCTTTTGTGTCTGGCTTCTGCCTGCACTTTCTATGAGATTAATTTATGTTTCGTTGCATGATTCAGTAGTTTATTCTTTTTTATTGTTGCCTGATTTTTTACTACATGTATATGCCACAATTTATCCATTCTCTTATGAATATACTAAACAACTGGACTGCTTCTTGTTTTGTGATATCACAAATGAATCTGCTGAGAATGTACCATAATATATAGTTGGTGGGTATAGGCATTCATTTCAGTGGCTATATACCCAAGAGTGAAATTGCTGGATCATGGAGTATTTGTAAGTTTAGCTAGTTGATATCACCAAAGAATTTCCAAAGTGGTAGAACCAGTCTATATTCCCACCAACAGTATATGAGCATTCTTCTTGATCTACATCCTTACCAGCATTTGATATTGCCAACCTTTTTAATCTTATACATTCTGGTGGATATAGATGGATTTCATTGTGGTTTGTGCTTGTATTTTCTGCATGAATTATGATGTTGATAACCTTTTCTCAAAAGCTTATGAACCATCTAGATACCTCATTTCTGAGGTTTCAAAGGTTTCTGTCCATTTTTAATTGAGTTATTTGTCTTTTTCTTTTTAATTTGTAGGAACTCTTTATATCTTGTAGAACCAAGTCCTTTATCAGATATATGTATTATAAACATTTTCTCCCAGTCTCTTTTCACACTCTTAATGATGTCTTTTGATAAGCAGAAATTTTTAATTTTAACATGGTCCATATTATCAATCTTTTCTTTTAAAAGCTGGCGCTTTTGAGGTCAGAGACCTTTTGATTTTAGGGAAGCTAACTCCTCCTTCATCTCTGGGGATAGATCATGGCACCTCTAAGCTGGCCATAGAATCCCATTCTTTTTTGTATGATACTTTTGCAGACTTCTATGTAGCAAGGTGTGATCATGAACCTTGTTCTAGACTATGAAATAAGGGCAAATCTTATGGGAGGTTTCTATGAAAGATTATCTTGCTAGATAAAAAGACAAAGATTGACAAGAGGAAAGCCTTGTTCTCTATTCACTTCAGCTTGGGAAGCTGGTGTGGAGACCTGTTATTTGGAGCAGCTGCAATCATTTTGTGACCATGAGGAAAAGGTCAAGAGATTCATGGAATCATTGATCCAGTGCTATGATATCACTGAGTACTGAAATAACCCTGTAACAGCTCCACCAGACTTCTTGTTATAGAAGATCATAAAATGCCTTTGCTGTTTTAGCCATAATTAGTGAAAAATCTTGTATTTGCAGATTAGAATATCCTTTCTAACAAGAGATTCATGCTACATATATTGACCTTTAACTTGTTTTTCCTCTTAATGCATCATAGACATGATCATAAGTTAGAACATTCAGATTTACCTTTCTCTTTAATACTCACACGGATTTCCATCATGGATGTACCACCCGTTATTTATCCTCCTTCCTATTTTTAGACATCTAGATTGTTACCATGGTGTTATTACAAAAATGATGCAATAATTCGTTTGAACATCGTCGTGTAAGTATTTAGGCATATTAATAGGAAAGATCCATTCTCAGCAATGAAATTGCTGAGTCAAAGGGTCTGTACATTTAAATTTGGATAGAAATTGCCAAATGGGCTTCCAGAAATGTCATTACTATTCAGATTTCCACAAATTATATACTACAGAACCTATTTTCCCCACACAAATGACTACATAGCAAGTTACTAATTTTTTAAAATTTGTACCAGTTTTATTGAGAACAGAATTGCATTTCATTGTGTAAATATGTATTTAAAATGATTAAGTTCGAGCATGTCTTTATATTTTTTGCTATTCATTTGCACGTGTAAATTGCCTATTCTTAACTTTTGCCCTCCTCCCTGCTGGGCTATCCTTAGCATTGCATCATTTCCCATCATGATTATTGTTCAACTTATTTTAAAGGTTGTCTGGGCAAAACTGAATCAGGATGATGACTCTTCTCTAAATAGGTTCAAAACATGTGGTTGGGTTAATCGGAACTGAGTCCTTACCAATGTTAACTACATATGCTGTAAATACTTTCTTCTTTTAACTTTGCTTCTGGAGGATTTTACTATACAGAAGTTTTACAACTTTATGTACAAACACATCTTTCTGTCATGCTTCTCGGCTTAGTGGAATTATTTGAAAAACGTCCTCAATCACAAGATTTTAATAATATTTTCCTATCTTTTGTCTTCTCCGGTTATTTGGTATGTTTTGATCTCTTATTTAACACTTAACAAATATCTAATGAGTGCTTAATATGTGCCAGGCACAGTGAAACAGTGATGAATAATACAAAAATCTCAGCTGTCGGGAGCTTTCATTTCACTGAGAAAACAGACAAGCCTTTAAGCAAATGCATGGCATTTCAGAAAGTGATAAATTCCACGCAAGAAACAAAACAGGGCAATGGGGAAAATGTGGGCACCTTAGCAAGGAAGTCCAGGGAATGCCTCTCAGAGGAACTGATATTTGAAGAGACCCGAATCATGGGAGGAGTCTGATTTATAATGATATTATGCAAGAGGGGCCCAGACACAGGTGGCACGGCTCTGGTCTTGAAGGAGAAGTGAATTACACACGTTCAAGATGCAGAAAGAAGCTGCAGTACCAGAAGAGCAGAGAATGAAGGGCAGGTCAATGATGAGATCAGAGAATCTGCCTATCAGCCACTCTAGTTTAGACTTTGCTGTAATTTTATTGGGAAATTTTAAGCAGGGTAGTAATGTGAGGTGAATCATTTAAAAAAATATATATCAGGGACTTCCACCTCCAAGTGTGAAATAAGGGTCTAATTATTTTCTTAACCAAATTTTTCAAATACTTTTCTTGAATAATGCATTCATTCTTTCTTCACTTATTTATACATGTGAGAATATATGCATATATAAAATGTATCTATTTCTGGACTCTTGTTTGATTCAACTGATTTAATTATTGGTTATGGTTTAGTATCACACCTCTAATTATTGTAGCTTCATAGCATATTTCAGCCATTGGAAGATAATATTTTCAATTTTTCTCCTTTTCCAAAGCATGGCAATTCTTATGCCTTAGTTCCACCTGATGAATAATATTGACTAACATTAATTTAGCACTAACTGTATGCTAGACAAATAGTTTATATGTACGAACCCAAGTTAATATTCCCAACAATACTAGGAAATAGATATCATTATTCTTCCCATTTTATTCATGAAGAAATAGAAGCACAGAAAGTTTAATAACTTGGCTAAAGATATACGAATATTCCAACATGGAAAACAGATTTGAACCTGGGTGATCTGGCTTCTGAGTCCATGAGCTTAAACACTGAAGAACTACTCTATAGGGACCCAGATGAATTTTTATCTATCAAGTTACCTGCACAAGGTCCATTGTTTATGTAAATGGAAGGTTATTTTATATGGATCTTCTTTCACATTTTAAGTAAAATCTTATGTTTTTCATCATAGTGATCTCCAGGAACAGCCCTCATGCTGGCAGGCAGTCTTGACACCTATTTCAGCTGAGAGGTGGGAAGCCTGGACAAGCATCTCTCATTTACCAAGTTTCTTTGTGACCACTCAGGAATGGGAGTGGCTACCTTCCTCCTCCTCTCCCTCTCCTGCCTTGTCCTCCTCCTTGTCCTCTTTCTTATCTTTCCCTCCTCCTCCTTCTCCATTTTACCTTTAACATCCAAACTTAGTTTTATTGTTTATTGTTATGCAGTTGCCTTCCTTTTTAATTTTTTACTTTGTAATAATTTTAGACTGACAGAAGAGTTGCAAAATAGCACAAAAAGCTCCCATATACCTTTTGCCTGGCTTCCTCTAACGTTAATATCTTATATAATCATAGTATAATTATGAAAACTTAGAAATTAACATTGATACAATACTATTAACTAAACTAAAAACTTTAACCAGATTTCTCAAGTTTTTCCACTCATGCCCATTTTGGTTCAGTGTCCATTTAGGATTCCATGTTGCATTTAGTTGTCTTGTCACCTTGGTCTCCAATCTGTGACAGTTCCTCAGTCTCTCCTTGTCTTGTATGACCTTGACACTTTTGAGGAGTATTGGTCATTTAATATGTAAATAATCCTCAATTCAGGCTTGCCTGATGTTTTCTCATGATTAGATGGAAGTTATGCATTTGTTTGTTGACATTTGCAAGACTACAACAGAAGGGATGTGCCTTCATTGTACCATATCAAGAAGTACACAATGTTGATATGTCTTATCACTGGATGCCTGCTGTGTTTCTCCACTGTGAAGTTACTATTTCTCCCTTTATAATTAATAAATATCTTGAGGCAGATACTTGAGATTATGCAAAATATCCTGTTTCTACTGAAAAATTTGCTTACTAACTTTAGCATACACTGGTGAACCTTGCTTGCAACAGTTGTTGTTGTAGCCTCAGTGTGTTTGGAGCTCAGTTATTTTGCACCAACTTCTTTGCCTGGCATGCAGGGAGTCACAAAAATAGTCTCGATCAGGGTGAGGATACTATTATCTTCTAATTAGATGGGATCCTAGGTGTCATTCTGTGAATTCCTTTGTTTATTTTGGTTTAGCTTGAAACTTCTTTTTCATTTCTGAGAGTTGGTCCTCAGGTGGGAGTTAAAATAAGAACTTGCACATCTTGGACCCAGTATGAGGGCTTATAAAACAGTCAAATAAAGAAAAGGAGAAAATAGACTCCCCTGGGGGTAACAGTGATTTCTCCAAACATTATGAAAACATTTCAAACATGTAATATAGTTGAAAGAATTTTACAATGGACACCTATATGCTCACCACTTCTTTTTGTTCTAAGACCTCCCTCTCTTTATCCATCAATTCAGTTTCTTTTCTGATGCATCTTAAAATAAGTAGCAAATATCTGCACATTACCCCTAAATACTGTAGCATTCATATTAATGACTAGAGTTCAATAGTTGTTTATAGTATTTTTATTTTTATGTACATTTAAATATACGAATAATAAGTGTGCATTTGTTGAATTTTGACCAATGCGTACACCTGCATAACTCCTACCCTTGTCCAGACATATACATGGCCATCACTCCAGAAGGTTCCTCATGCCCCTTCCTAGTCAATCTCCTCTCCCACCTCCACAGGCAACCACCATTCTGATTTCTTTTCCACGAAAGAGAAAATTTGCCTGTTAGAACATTGTATAAATGTAATCATAGAGCATATAAGAATATGCTCAGAATAAGGCTTTTTCTTTCAATGTTTTAAAGATGCATCCATGTTACTTGTTCCTTTCTATCTCTGAGTAGTATTCCATTGTATGAATATATCACATTAGTTTATTCATACACCTGGGCTGTTTATAGGTTTTGCTATTATGAATATAGCCACTGTTGACCTTCTTGTACAAGTATTTTTGTGGGCATATGTTTTCATTAATTTGGGGTAAATCCAAGGATTGGAATTGCTAGATCACACATTAGGTATGTGTTTAGTTTTATATGAAGCTGCCAGATACTTTTCCAAAGTAGTAGTATAATTTTACAAAATTCACCAACAATGTATGTATGAGAGTTCCAGTTAACCATCTTTTAAAGTTTCATCACTCTGGTGAATATGTAGTGGTATCTCCATTATGGGTTTAATTTGTATTCTCTCATGACTAACAATGTTGAGCACTTTCTCATGTATGTAATATCTATGTCGGTATCTTCATTTCTGAAGTGTATGTTCAATATTTTGCCTACTTTTATTAAGTTTCTTTTCTTTTTATTATTTAGTTTGCAAGGGCTCTTTATATATTTTGGATTCCATTATTTTGGTAGATATGTTTTACTAATATATTCTCCCAGACTATTGATTGCCTACTTATTTTCTTAACAATATCTTTTGGTGATTAGAGGAAACTATAATTTGAATACAATATTGGTTATCACGATTACTAACATGTTAGTGGAGAAAGTATGAACATTGGAGTTATAAACTCTTATATAGAATAAGGTAAAAAGAAATTCAGTAAATAGTCAAATGAGTAAAAGATAATGAATATAAATGAAGTTACAACCTTTTGACACAAAGTTAGTTTTTCTGCATTTTGGGGCATGCATCAATCCTTCTTATATGGAAAAAGTCAATGATTTTGGTGTCAAATACTACAAAAAAAAAAAAGAAAAAGAAACAGGAATCTTTAGAAAGTAAATTTTAAGAAAGCAGAACAAAAGATGACCCTGAAGCATATTTTTGTTAAGAAGAATATACTCTAGTGTACTTGAGAGCAGAATTCAAAAGATAAACAGGTCAGTCTGTCAAGAGAGTTGCCAATGACTAAGTAGTGGCAATTTCAGCATTAAAACTGTTTACAGTTATTTGGAACCAGTTCTGTTCATCAAAGGTTATAGGTCTATGATGACACCCCAAAAGAAAAACTAACATACCCTATCCTAGAGAAATAACATGTTCACTAAGATGAGGCAATATACTGGTAGGTGATTTCTTACCAAGAAGAGGGAGAAGTAAATAATTCAATTGGTAAAAAGGTGTAATATTTTAATTTATTTAGTTAATACAGTATCATTCCCCTAATCTCCTTGACTAATTCAAGTAGTTGTCTAGAAATAGTGATGGATATTTTCTTTGTTTTCTGCCTGTCTTATAAAAATGTACAACATCTATGGAAAGTAATGTGGAGATACCTCGAAGAGCTAAAAGTAGAACTACCATTTGATCCAGCAATCCCATTACCAGGCATATACCCAAAGGAAATAAAGACATTCCATAAAAAAGACATCTGCACTAGAATATTTTTAGCAGCACAATTCACAACTGCAAAGATGTGGAAACATCCCAAGTGCCCATCAATACATGAGTGGATTGATAAAATGTGGTATATGTATATCATGGTGTTCTACTCAGCCACAAAAAACAATGGTGATCTAGTATCTCTTGTATTATCCTGGATGGAGCTGGAGTCCGTTCTACTAAGTGAAGTATCACAAGAATGGAAAAACAGCACCACATGTACTCACCATCAAATTGGCACTAATCGATCAACACTTATATGCACATATGGTAGTAACATTCATCGGTTGTTGGGCAGGGCGGAGGGGGGAGGAGGGGATGGTTATATTCACACCTAATGGGTGTGGTGCACACTGTCTGGGAGATGGGCACGCTTATAGGTCTGACTCGGGCAGGGCAAAGGCAATGTATGTAACCTAAACATTTGTATCCCCGTAATATTCTGAAATTTTAAAAAATGTTTTGGAAAGAATTTTCAATGGTTGAATTGCTTGGGTTGAAATCAGGAGAAAACTAAATTTGCGGTATAGACCTCAAGCAGGCCTAAGGTTTTTATGTGCTCTTTACTCACAGGGGACACTGAGGAATGTTCTGAGCATGTTTTGTACTAGTTACCTGTAGCTCGTGATTAGGCAGGATATTGCGACTAGAACGGATCAAGGATAGGGAGAGGATATTTAAAACTCTGTCAGTAAAGGCAAGATTTCTCAGAACTGGCAGGATTCTCACTCACTGCAGGTGGTATCATCAGCTGATGGACATCTCAAGGGGAATGGCAGGACACCTGTGGAGCCTGTGACTTCAACTTGGGACCAGCTATGTCCTCTCATGCTTTGTGTGAGAAGCTCAAATAAATATGATTCTTATCTTTTGCCATTAAAGAAATGTTAAATCCTTTAATCATGTTTGTTGGTGTTTTTCCATCAGTCATATCAAAGTCTTGGGGTAAAAGCATGTAGAGGCTTGCATTCACATTTTGTCATTGCAAATGATTGATACTCTATTACAATATTGAGCCAGTTATCTTTGGGTATAAGGTATATATAAAATATATATAATATATATGATAATTTAATCTACAGCTGGACTTCATATGTGTATATGTGTATACATATATGGAATCCAGATAACTATGCATGACAATTTAGTATACAAGTGATGCTATATATAGTGTGTACATATGTGTATATGTGTGTATAACATATATACATACACACACACATATATATGGAATCTTGATGCTCACTAAACTATCTTACATATTTTGATGGATTTTAAATAGAATCTCTCTTAGACTTTTAGATAAATATTATCTATAAAATTGGCAATCTTTTATAATTTTTAAAATTCTCATTATCAATTCATGTGTTACAGCATTGGCTAGACTATCCAGAACAATTTTGAATAAAAGAAATGAAAGTAGGTTTCTTTGTGAACTTATTATTAATAATAATTGCTTATATTTTTAACACAATGTATTAGGTACCATATTTAGTATTTTACTTATATCATCTAGTTCAATACACAAAATAATAATTTGAGTTAGGTATTATTTTATATTTGAAGAAACTGGAAGGTAAATTTCTCAAAGGCTCTGTAGTAAACAATGTAATGAATTCATGATTCAAACTCAGAATTCTTATTTAATATTTTAGCAGAACCTGAGCCAAACCAAATCAGGAAAATTACATTTAAATTTTTACACAAAATATATAGTAACTTGAATCTGAAAGACTATTTTTGTTTGATTTTTTTTCCACCCAGTGTTTTAAAATGTATTTGCTTATTCTTTTCCTGCATCAGAAAGATAAAGAAGACTGATATAATCCCTTAGTATGGTGGATACCACTGGAGATAAAATGCCTTAATGAATCCACATTCTTCCATTCATGGCAAGAATGGTTAAGTGTAATCAAGCCAATTCCTAGATTCCTGTTGTTCCTGGGGAAAGGATAATTCAATTGAAACCTTGAAGATACTTGGTAGTCTTTAGGGCATTAGGAGCTCAGTGAATAATTGACAGAGGAAGGGAAGAACTTTCCAAATATATGGGAAACTTGCAGAAAGAAAGGATCATGAGCTGAACTAGCCAACTTCATCCAAAATTTCAAAAATCTGAGTTTCAGAGAAGTTTCATGAATATTAAATATACAATCCAACTGGTACTACAGTGCTGATGAAAAACTGTTTAATTGATTATTAACTAATTAATAGCATAGCCCTGCTATCATTTTATAACCTAAGAACTTCACAGTTATCAAGAATGGGAGTGAATTATTTTTTTGATGTGCTACTGAATTCTATTTGCTAAAATTTTGTTGAGGATTTTTGCATTTATATTCATGAGGGATATTGGTCTGTAGTTTTTTTGTTGTTGTTGTTGTTGTGTCCTTTCCTGGCTTTGGTATCAAGGTGATATTGGCTTCATAGAATGAGTTAGGAAGGATGCCATCTTTCTCGATATTGCGGAATAATTTCTACAGTATAGGTGTGAGTTCTTCTTTGAATGTTTGGTAAAACTCTGAAGTATAGCCATCTGGTCCAGGATTTTTATGTTTTGGGAGGTTTTTGATTGCTGCTCCAATTTCTGAGCTTGAGATTGGTCTATTCAGGTATTCTGTTACCTCTTGGGTGAACTTAGGAGGTTGTATGTTTCCAGGAATTTGTCCATTTCCTCCTCGTTATATAGTTTTTGGGCATATAGGTTTTTGTAGTAATCAAAAATAATGTGTTGTATTTCTGTGGTGTCTGTTGTGATCTCTCCTTTTTCATTTTTGATTGAGTTTATTAGAGACCTTTCCCTTTGGATTCTAGTCAATCTGGCAAGAGGGGTGTCAATTTTGTTTATCTTTTCAAAAAACCAGCTTTTGGTTTTGTTGATCTTCCGTATAGTTCTCTTGTTCTCAATTTCGTTTAGTTCTGCTTTGATCTTAGTTATTTCTTTTCTTCTATTTGGGTTGGGATTGGTTTGCTCTTCCTTTTCCAAGTCCTTGATTCTATTTATTAGGTTGTCAATTTCTAAACTTTCTGTTTTTTGGATATGAGCGTTTATTGCTATTAGTTTTCCTCTCAGGAATGCTTTTGCTGTATCCCATAGGTTTTGATAGCTTGTTTCTCTGTTATCATTTAGTTCAAAGAAGTTCTTGATTTCCCTCTGTATTTCCTCCTTGACCCACTAGTTAGTCAACAATAGATTGTTTAATTTCCATGACTTTGTGAGGTGGCGAGTATTTCTGTTGGAATTGAACTCTAATTTCCTACCACTATGGTTCGAGAAAGTACACGGTATAATTTCTATAGAATCCAGAGATGAAACCATCCGCATATGGTAATCTAATCTTTGCCAAGGCTGACAAAAACATACATTGGGGAAAAGAATCTCTTTTCAGTAAATGGTGCTGGGAAAACTGGATAGCTACATACAGAAGAATGAAACTGGACTCCCACCTCTCATCTCTCACAAAAGTAAATTCAAAATGGGTAACAGACTTAAACCTAAGGCGTGAAACATTAAGAATTCTAAAAGAAGATGTTGGGAAGACCCTTTCAGACATCGGCCTAGTCAAGGAATTCTTGAAGAAGACCCCCAAACCAATCACTACAGCAACAAAAATAAATAAATGGGATCTGATCAAATTAAAAAGCTTCTGCACTGCCAAGGAAACTATCATTAGAGTGAATAGACAGCCCACAGAATAGGAAAAAATATTTGCTCTCTACACATCCGATAAAGGGCTGATAACCAGAATCTATCTAGAACTTCAAAAAAATCAACAAGAAAAAATCAAACAACCCCATCAACAAATGGGCAAAGGAAATGAACAGAAACTTTTCAAAAGAAGACAGAATAATGGCCAGCAAACATATAAAAAAAAATGCTCAACATCTCTAATCATTAGAGAAATGCAAATCAAAGCCACAGTGAGGTATCATCTAACCCTGGTGAGAATGGCCTCTATCAAATAATGCCAAAACATCAAATGCTGGCGAGGATGCGGAGAGACAGGAACACTCTTACACTGCTGGTGGGACTGCAAATTAGTGCAACCTCTGTGGAAAAGAATTTGGAGATACCTCAAAGAGCTAAAAATAGAAATACCATTTGATCCAGCAACAGCACTATTAGGTATCTACCCAAAAGAGCACAAAACATTCTATGATAAAGACATCTGCACCCGAATGTTTATAGCAGCACAATTCACTATTGCAAGGATGTGGAAACAACCCAAGTGCCCACCAATCCATGAGTGGATTATTAAAATTTGGTATAGGAATATTACTCAATCATAAGAAACGACAGTGATCTAGAACCTCTTATACTTTCCTGGATTAAACTTAAGCCCATTATCCAAAGTGAGGTAGACAAGATTGGAAGAATGGGCTCCACTTGTACTCGCCATTACATTGGTACTAACAGATCAACACTAGGGTGATCACATGGCAGAAATACTCTCCAGGGATTAGGGGGATTTGGGGGGGTGGTAAATCCACAATGAAAGGACACAGGGAGCACTGTAGGGGGGAAGGGCATGTCTTTAACCCGCACTTGGGTGAGGCAAAGACATAAAGTGTAAACATAATGTTTGTACCCTCATAATACCCTGAAATAAAAAAATAAAATAAAAAAAAGAATGGAAGTGAAAAGCACAGACCACAATCTAAATATCTTATTGTTAGTCAAGCCCCCGTAGAGTTCAAAAAAAATTTTTTTTAAACCTAAGAATTGGATCTTGATCCATTCTAGTCCACAAGGGACACTGAACGTTGGGAACTGGCTCTTTTACCCTATTGCTCCAGCTTTCATTTCCTGTTTTTTCCCAGTGACTCAGGGCCGACTCTCTTGCCCTTTGTACTTCTTATTTTCTCAGAATCCTACTTCTTCTTGGGTCATTTCATTGTCAGTCTTTTAATTCTTTCCTGTTCTCTGTGGGATGGCATCGGGCCATATTTATTACTCCTGGCTAGCCTCAAGGAAGAATATCTTTTCTTGCAAAATGTTTTCAACATAACAAAATTTCCCTAGCTGATCATTTCTATTTTTTAGTTGAAAATCTATTTGTCATGGGCTTGGAGTGTTGAGGCAGAGCCAGATAGGTGGAGTCATGATAAGAAGCACAATCTATTGCTCCCATCTACCTGAAACTTGTACCCTTTGGCCAGCATCTCTCCATTACCCTATCCCCACCAACCCCAGGCCCTGATAACCACCGTTCTCTCTGCTTCTATGAGTTCAGCTTTTTTAGATTCCACATATGAGTATTTGCCTTTTTGTGCCTGACTGACTTCACTTAGCATAATGTCTTCCAGGTTCAACCACACTGTCGCAAATGACAGAATTTCCATCTTTTTAAAAGATGAATAGTATTCCATCGTGTCTATATACCACATTTTCTTTATCCATTCATCAATTGATGGATACCTAGGTTGATTGGCTGTTGTGAATAATACTACAATGAACATAGGAGTACAGATACCTCTTTGACATACTATACTCTGTAAGTGTATACAGTTATTATTTGTCAATTAACAACTTTAAAAATAATTTCTAGAAAGGCACAATCTAGTTAGTAGGAGGACTACTTTCTTTGGAGTAAAGGTGCTGACATTCAAACCATAATTCTGCCAGTGACTGGTCTGTGACATTGGACCAGGCTTTCTTTAATTCTTTGAGCCTCAGTTTACTTACGTGCACAGTGAAAATGATAGTAGTAGTTACCTACCTCATACGATTATTTCAAGTTTTATAGGAAGTAATTATTACTATAAATATATCAAATATCTGTGGATTTCTTCTATGTGTCATGCACTGTACTAAGCTCTGGAAATACACAAATGCATAACAACAGACATGTTCTGGAGTTGTTTATTGTCTAGCAGGTAATGAAAATATGAAGTGGCCTAGCACAGATTATGGCATGCAGCAGATATTTGGTTAAAACTACATATTTCTGAATGAGATAATCTCTTGTCAGGGTTTTATAAAATAGGAACATAATTTGAAGCCATTTGTTTGATTCAAAATCCAGATATTATATTTTTAGGGCAATTCCAGATGGTTTTACACTCTACTTCTCTTGTAAAGCCACTTTTATCTTAGACCTTGAAAGAAGAGATCTTTGTGTTTTAAAATTCTCCAGAAGGCAAGTTCAAATACAAGGCTTACCATAATTAATGTTGATGAGTTATTCTTTGCCTAAGAAAGTGATGCAAGCCATCTACTTTCAGAGAATGATCAACTTTGCATTGCTGGAAAGTGAGTTGGGTAAGTCAGCTTGTTCATTCCACCTCAGGGCTGGAGGGTGAGAGAATCTACGTTGTAGAATTCCACGAAGGCACCTTTGTGAGCACCTGGTCCCCCTGCCTCATTTCAAGTAAGGAAACTGAGGCTCATGGAGGGGACCTGAATCATCCTGTACCCCACAGAGGGGACAGAATTCAATGACAGGAATGATGATCAAAGGCACACCTTTTAGTTTATTATCACCATATCACAATTAACTGAGTTTTAGCGCTCAGCTGAAAAAGGAGACTTCTCTAATGCTGAAGAACTAAATTGAGATGGAAACAAATTCTAAATAATGTATTTTTAAAATTGTTCCTTGATACAAATATTCGTTTATATTTATGGGGTACACGTGATATTTTGTTTCATGCATGAACAGTGTAATGATCAAGTCAGGATATCTGGGGTGTCCATCACCTCAAGTACTTATCGTTTCTGTGTGTTGGCATCATTTCGAGTTCTCTCTTCTAGCTATTTTGAAATATACAATGCATTGTTGTTAACTATAGTCACTCTACTATTTAACAACAGAACTTATTCCTTCTATCCAATTGTATGTTTGTACCCATTAACCAACCTCTCTTTATCCACCCCTCACACACACACACACACACACACACACACACACACATACACACACACATCCTTCCCAGCTTCTGGTAAATAATATATCTTAAAGGCATCAAGTTTTTAGAAATCTCTGGATGCATGGTTATTTATAAATGGCCACAAGACATTAACTTCCTTCCCTGATTGCCTATCCCAAATCAACAATTTTTCAAAAACCACTTCAAAGCATCTTAAACACTTTCCAGCCTCATACACAGTTGCCTAGAGTCATCTCCAAACCATGTCCACAGTCACTCAAGCCCAACGTGCATGAACCCTTTTCTCTCTTCTAGTCCCTACCCTTTAATTACCTTACTGTCTAAGTAGGAGATGTTTTATGAATTGACCAAAGAAAAGCTACATTCCATGCAAATCCAACGGGTTTGCTTGAATTGTCTACCATCCATGCTCCTGCCAAAATTGTTGGTAAGAGAATTGAGGTGAATAGATGAATATTGTAAGGGATACACTAGGCATTGATTTCTCCATGTTTTCTAAGTTCTATGCCTGTATCATCTTTAATACTAGGAAGCTACGTGCCTGGACTGAGCTAGTCCATACTGAATACCTGGCTGTTCCGTCATCTACCTATGCCTTAGACTTCAGGGTATAAAAACCTGTTATATGTCCCTTGCTTGCCCAACCATAATTGTTTTCTTAAATGCTTTACTTATTTGATCCATATACCTATAGTCACTTTCCTCCCGGAATACCCCTTCAGCGCCCTAGCTTCAAAGTTCCTGAAAGTCTCTAATGCCAATGACCTTCATCTTCCCTCCATTTTAACAACCCCTTCCCATGGTGTAGCAACTCGACATCATTTTGGCCGAAATTACAAAACAAAAACAAAAAACGAAAACCCATACTTTCTGTGACTAACACACACGGGATGTAATTTTATCTCATAATAAGCATTATGGAAGTGTGTGGTCTGAGCTGATACAGCAGTTTATCAATGCCATCAAAGATCCAACGTTCTTCAGCCTATACACCACTATTCCCAGCATGCTGGCTTGTCAACTTACATTGTCAAAATGTCATCTGCTCCTCCAGGTATCATACCTGGACTCCAGGTAGGAAGACGGCATGCCATACGGGCTGCATCTATCCCATCAAGTCAGAAAAGTAAAAGCTTTGCCAGAAACCTGAGAAGACTTATATTTATGCCACTTTGGTAGCAAATGTGTCACATGTACCCTACTAGAAGCAAGGGATGCTGGGAATATTGCTTCCCTGAACAATATCAGCGTACAGGTAGCCTATGATGAGCAAACCAAAACCTTATGATTAGCCTATGATTAACCAACCAAAACCCCTTCCAGGCACCCGAGCCCTGCTGTCCCTGTCTTCCCCTCAGCACATGACTAAGCCAATAAACACTATTGAGCACCTACAATGTGCTAGATTCTAAGGACATAAGGATGTATAGTAGGATAAATGTACAAATATGCAAGCATCTTTGACCATTCCCTTCCTCACTCTTCTGATACCTTGGAGAAAGGGGTGGAGGAAATGAATGATAAAAGCTCAAAATTATAGCATGTATTTTCCAAGAAGAATGGCAGGAGAACAAATGATTACTCAGTTCCTAAAGAACTCCATCTTACGCCTCCACATTAGTATCAAATGCAATTGAGATTTTTGCCCAAAAAATTTGAAAACATTTTGATAATTTTCTATAATTCCAAGTTGCCTAAAGAATAAATTATTAACTTCATTCTTTTGATGTAAACTTTATTTTTCTCAAATATCAAACTACCTGAATTGAGCTGCAGTTGAATGGTTGCTATGCCAGTATATGTTTTGTGTACAAAATCTCTTCTCATTTAATTTTGTTATTCATCTTTCTTATTTGAGAGGCAATCATTTTATCTTGAAAAGTAGGTAGATCCTAAGCATTGTGTGTCTAAGTGTTCAATAAATAAAAGTGTCCTGAAAAAGAACATCTTGGAGTGCTAGCTATAAATTTCCTCATATCAATTCAAATTAAGTTTTCTGTCAAATAAGAAATAAAATCCACCTCCCTGCTTTCTTTCTCCATCCTTATACTGGTGTATTTTCCTCTACAGCACTGATTAACTCTTGATATCATAGAATCCTGCTCATTTGCTTGAGGTCCAGCTCCCTCAAACCCACTATAAGTTTCATGAGAGCAGGAGCTTTTGTGTTGGTTCATGGCTCTGTCCCCAGTACCTACAACAATGCCTGGCACACAGTTGATGCCAACTAATTTCATGGCGGAATGAATGGATCCCCAGAGGAAGAAAGAGGTGACCAAGGGAAATACTTTTCTTTTACCTGTTTTGTGCTGGAGTCTTCCTGAATGTTGGATTCCTATAGGTTCAATGTCACAGTTAGCAATTACAACCCTTCTTGTCACCTTGTCACTGTTTTAAGTAACATTGAATAATTGTTGATCAGAACTCCAAGACCCCTTGAGGATTTACTAACGATATCTGTAGACTCATTTTTAAAATAAGTAATGTGAAGCCCAGAGAGGCTAAAGAACTAGTTCCTGGTTACCAGAGACCAATCTCCAGCAGAATTAAGAACAGAACTCAGGCTCAAGAGATCTTTCATCTTATTTCTCTCAAACCTCCACAGATACATAAAGTATTCATGGAATGTTGAGTGGATCCAAAATTTTAATAGCCTGCCTTATTGGACTTTTAGAAGAAACCTGTAACCTTTTTGTCACTAAGCAATGACTTTTGTGTTCACAAGAAATATGGAACTTGATTCTTCTAGACCATAAAACATCCCTTACCTTTCTTCCTAGGGTAGGGAACTTCGATTTGTAAAAGGTTCTAAAGTAAATGTATATTGAGCACACTTGGATAGTGCTGTTGTATTTCAAGTGAATGCATTTGTCTTTAAATGCCATTTCCAAATGCTTTTCCTTATTATATGTCTACATATTAATATAATATATAATAAATATATATTTTTATAAATACCCAAGTGCTGTACACATCAGGCACTGCACACCATGTTACATATATGAAATATATGTTATAATGTATATATAAAACCAGGATGCAGAATTTTCTTGCTTCTTCACTTACCAACTATATATGCTTTAAAAAAAATCACTTAATTTCTCTGAGCCTCACTTTTATTATAGGAGAAATAATATTAACAACAACTGTGATTGTATTTTCCTACTTATCTCAATGGTTTGTTTAAAATTTAAAATATAGTAATAATCCTCATTTTGTACTATGAGATGTAGTTTACTAAATCTGATATAAAATATTAAATACAAATATTGTATGCAAATTGAGATCGTGGACTATGAATCCCTACTATCCAGTTTAAAATTCTGGTTCTGCCACTTACTCGCTGTGTGACCTACAGCAAGCTTAATCACATCTCTGAGGTTTAGTTTCCTCATCTGTAAAATAGGATTATAATAGTGGCTACCTCCTAAGGATGTTTGAAGTTTTAACACATCAATGTATACAACATGCTTAGAACGATGACTGATAGCTAGTAAATGCTCAATGTTAGCTGCTACTATAATACAATTAAGAAATCATTATTATGTCTAGCAGATATAGATATATAGCTAGATATACATGCAAACTATAATAATACATATAGAGCTATAGAAGTATTGCATTTATGTGGTTATACATAGATGTAGGAAGAGACTCCACATAGCCAGTGAACTCAGTAGCTCTGTTATTTTTATTGTTTCTTAATGGAGACCACAGAAGTACATGGGAAATTTGAGAGTGTGGTTCCAGCAATCTACTATAGTTAAGTTCATATTGCAAATCCCTTAAGTGTATCACTAACTTTCCATATTGTTAGAATTTAGTCCTTGCAAACGCAGCCACCGCTTGGGCAGAACATAGCAGCTGCCCAACAGGTGTTGAGAAATATGAGAATTGAGGGGGAAACCATAATTCCCAGCAAGGAGTAGACTCTCTTTTAATGCTTTATTGAGAAAAAAAGAAGGCAAAGTAACATCAAGGATGCAGCGTTGTGCCTAAAAATGAAAGTTATGCTTTAGAAATGGAGGTAAAACAGAAGATTTGTCCTCTCTCCTATGAGCCGAACTTTTCCAAGGCACCTTAGATTAATATGAAAGTTGCTTCATTCTTAGCATTGTCTTGGATGGAAAATTTACCGTCTCCCTTGATGTTAATGCAAACCATCGTGGCAGGAAGCTCTGCATTTGCTCTAAGTCCCTCCTGCTGTGAGTTAATGCAATGTTTGTGCTTGTTTATTTCAGGCACAAGGCAGAGCGGGGGGAGAATCCTTCTCATGATCAGAAAACATCTTTCCTTCCTTTATACAACCATTATTTGATGTCTTGTCCAATTCATTTCTTTTCTTTGATTATTGCATTTTGAGGATTTCTCTGTAGATCTTTAGCCAGACATTTCAGCTCTCAGAGCTTTGTTCATAAAGTGTATTTGGTGACTAATGACATCATTCATTGAATCTATAACATTTTGGATTTTGTGTGCCCAGAATCGAGCTAGATACTATAAAAAAAAGGTATTAATATATGGCTCTCGAGGACTATAAAACTTTGATGGAAATTTGTACACATTAAAACATTCAGGAGCAAAATGAGAGAATATTTAGTAGGCAGCTTGACTTATTTCTCAGTTTCCTTGTTAGAATTCAAACTATATGTATTTTGCTGTGTTATACCCTGTTGCCTATCCAGCACAGTACTTGTATCATAGCAGGCATTCAAAGATTTATTAAGTAAATGAATGGATGAAGGAATGCTGACTTTATTATATCAATAGCTATAAAAGACTATTAAATTTTGAACTAAAATAACTCTTCCAGAAATCAAGCCCACACAAGTAATATAAAATAAAGAAAACAATTGGGGCAAAGATTGGCTAGATATTCATCAAGGCCATTTCCTCTTCCCTGGATACATGTCAGGACAGCCACTCCCAGCATCCCTTGCAGTTAGGTGAAGTCATGTGACTGAGTTTTGGCCAATGACGTGCGTCCATAAATCTTGTACACCACTTCCAAGCAGACTCTTCCTTTATCTATCTGCTGGATGCTGAGAATCCTCTGATGCCTTTGAAGTCCTAGAAGATGGCAGAGCCACCAGACGGAAAAAGAAAGCCTGGTCCCTAACTGACCAATAGGGGAGATCAAGAATGATGATACTGGGCTGTGATATGAGTGAGAAATAGAAAAAGACTTATTTTTTTAACCCATTGAAACGTTAGTTTATGCTGACCCGTACAATTGTATAAGCAAAAGATGCAGATGGCAGCATTTAGTAGAAGCAACCATTCAGTAAAGACCAACTACCAAAGATAATTTTAATGAAGAATACAAACCTACTCATAATGTAATCTGCCCATGAAAAATGATGGTTGTGAACACTATGTCGCAATATAAGAAAATGTCAACATTTTGATATAAAAATAAGACTGCAATAGATGAATTCTTACATAATTATTTCTTACATATAAGTTAAAATTAAAACACAGGGAGAAAATATATCACAACATCAGATACAGTTCCGTTAGAGGATATGGATTGGGGTTAATTGATTTTTCTACTCTGAAATTTTTCATTTTTAACATTGTAGTAGCTTTCCTCTATAATTTAAAAATAAAGTGCAAAAAAGTTATTTTTAAAAGCGACATTAATTCTCAAATGGTAACTAAACAAACCATGAGCACTTTTTCTGATCTGAAATGAAGAACCCACAGGATTGGAGAAAACTTCAGGGGAAGGATGCAGCTAGCGTGGGGCCTGGGAGGATGAGGACGATTGCCTTAGCAAAGAGAAGTAAAGCGTGTTCCAGGTAAATGGAGGAGCGTGACCAGGTGGGAATGAAGGGCTTGGAGATATAAAGAAATTCTGAGACTGCCTAAAAATCTCAGGATATTGGACAAGGCAACTTTTATTGGGCATTCTCTTCTTGCTTCCACATTCCAATATTCCATCATTTCTGCAAACCACAATTCTTTTCCAATAAGTCAGGTACTTGGGCCTGCTCTCCTGGAAGTGGGGATGAGTTTGCATGGGTTGCTCTCATCTGTTAATTAACTTCCCCCTGTAGTGTGTGAGTGAAGTCAGAGGCCCAGAAACAGGGCTATTATCTGACCAAACTGGGATGTTGTCCCCAATCACTCCAGTCTTACTGACTAATCAGTATGTAAGCTCACTAAACAGACCACATCAACTGGTTGAACAGAACCTTTTGATCTAGTCTCATTTCTCTAGCTCATTTCCCTTATGCACTAGCTAAACCTTGAACTCGACATGTGACAGACTCAGAGTCTGTCTTCACAAAACTCACAGATTTGGGAGAATGGAATGAGAATGGAAAGTTAAAGAAAAGACCATTTACTTAAGTATCCACTCTGTGCCATGGATAAGACTAGGGACTTTGTGAAACTCTCACAATAGCCTTTTAAAATAGGCACTGTCATCTCCATCCTACAGATCAAAAAACTGAGGTTCAGAGAGGCTAAATGATTTTTCTAAGATCACACAGCAAGAAACAAGCAACAAAGATTAAATTGAAATCCAAGTCTGCCTAACTTCATTTTCTGGGAAATTCCGATAGAAGCTCAAAATGGCTTATGATATTCAAGAAAAGGGGGAGAGATGGATTATTCTGAGAGTTCAAAAGAGACTCCAAAGGTGGGACTGGTGGAAGGATAAGAAACAAAAGGGCAGCATTTTTGGTTGCTGTTATAAATAGACAGATATTTGGGGCAGAGTCTTAGTTTCAAAGCAAAGCCCTTGCTTTGTGGGTTACTTGGAGAGGCCTTAGGGGCAGCTGCCGGGCATTAGTTGGAAATATCCGGGACAGGCTGGAGTGTCCCTCAAGTCTCCTTTCTCTGTTTGCAAAGGCCGGGTGTGTCTTTGAAACTCAGCTTTCTAAAGCCCTGTCTCTGCACACTTGGAAACAGGCTTGTCAGAGGCAAACAATCAAGATGTGTTTAGTCACCTCTTCACAAGCAAGCATTTTAAAAGGTGCATCTAGTCCATTCAGGCCCCTCATAAATGACAAGAGCCTGCACATTACCATAGTTACCGAATCAGCACTCGGAGTCTTCATCCATTTCCCCGTCTCTTACAGAACATGGAATGAGAGGATGTAGCACTGCAGGTAAGTTGAAAGCCTTTCTCTGCTCCACTCTCAACCTTGCCCCAGGCCCCTGTTCTATTTGAATCTTAAAGCCACAAATTTGCACAGGTAAAAATACATCCACGAATTAGCTAGAACAATAGGAGTGATATTTTATAACATAGGGCACAGCCCTGTGAATCAACCAGTAGACGGGTCAGGGGACCTGGGGACCAATACATGTTTGGTCCAATCATTCATATACAATCTTTCTGAAACGTGGGTCTAATAGCATCCCTCCCAACATCCAAATACACACTGATTCCAATCTTCACTACCAGATTTAGTAGAAACTCCCTAGTTTGACGTAAAGCACTCAGCAATTGGGCCACAGCCCATGCTTCTACTCTTGTCACTCCTTCAACCATAAGACTTATCTCAAGTGTCCCCTCCTCCAGGAAGTCTTCCTGGCTCTATCACATCTATTCCTTATGCCCACTCATAATACATTTTATTTTGCTGTAGCTATCTCTTTGCTTATCTGTCTCCTCCACCTGTGAGCAACAAAAAGACAGGAGGCTGCGTCTTACTCGTGTTTTTTATCTTTTACAGTGATTAGCACCCTACATGGTACATAGTTGGCACATAATAAAGTTTGAGTGAAACACTACTGCACCTCTCACACTGTTCATCCCAGCAGCTCCAGCCACCCTGAACCATTTCTAGAATGTGCTCTGCATCCCAAGAGCCCTGTGCCTTTCCTGATTCTCTCCCCTTTGCCCGAAATACCTTCAACCCCCTCCCCCCAACCCCGTTACCCCACATACATGCATTCTACACTACACATCCTGCTGTAGAAACTGCAGCCATCTTTCACTTCACCTAAGTGCTGCTCTACATGTGAAGTCTTCTATGACTCTCCAAGGCAGACCTGATTATCTGCAATCTCAGATCCCAAATTCTTTCTTAGGCTCTGATTGGCTGACTGTGTCTGTCTCATCCATAGATTCCCAAGTTCCTCCAGGGCAAGAGCGAACCAAGCCCTACCCATCTTCCTGTTCTGCACCTGCCATCTAGCAGATGTTTAATAGTCTATGTAGAAAAAAAAATTCTATGTATTATAGAATTAATAATAAAAAGATAAAATGACCAGCAGTCACTAAAAATAATTTTCAAATCATCTGCCTTCTGGCTCCCTGCAGAAATGCTGCCTGAACCCTTTCCTCTCCCCACCCCTCATCTAGCAATGAGACCCTGTTTTGATAGCTCACTTCACTTCTCCCACCTGAGTTGTAAGCTGCACGCAGTGGCTCAGGGAGGACAGGGAATGTGGTGAGTGATGCTTTCTCCACCAAGGATAGAGGCAGGATAGGTTTTAAAGTGGTTGCCATTTGGAACAGCAACCTAAGATCAATCACTACCCTTGCTCTCGCCAAGCTGTGAGCAGAGTTTTTGTTTCCAATCTGCCTGTCAGGAGAACATGCTTCTCTCCTCAGACCTGCCTTTGGGCTAACAATGATTGAAAAGAGAGTGAAAGGAAAAGAAAGAAGAAAGATAGGAAAATGTAAAAAAAAAGCAGGGGAAAACACATTTCCCAAAACCTTTATTTTGATGAAATAAATCCAAGCAGAAGTTTCAGGTTCAATCAGGCTTGTTCTTTAATTACCACTAAGCTAGCATGTAATCTTGGCAAAATTACTTAATCTCCCTAAACCCCTGCTTCTTTATCTACAAAGGCTTGGATGGAGGATTAAATAAGACGATGCATGTTTCAAATAAAAAGCACTGAACAATGTCTAAGAAGATGCTCAGTGAGTATATGTTTCTGTAATCGCTAAGGTGCCTGGAGGAACGACACCACCATATCATGTTATATTTATAACTTAAGTCGGGTTGCCTGGAGCACATTCTGAGATGAGATCCATGTACAAGTAAGTTATAAAGCAAGTGCTCCCACGGGGAACCTGTGAGGGCCTGGGGAGGGAGGAGAGGGAAGGAGAGGAGGCCAAACCGGCACAGGGTTGCAGACAAGGTCTCAGCCTCCGTCTTCAAGGGGATGCTGCAGTGTCAATTACATCTCAGAGGATGCCCCAACTCTGGACAGAGGGGCTGAGGTTTTATACTCTCTCATCCTCAGCCATTGGCTAAGGTCACTCCAGGGGGACACACACACACTTCCCGACACTCTGATTCTTGAAGCCTCAAGCAAAGCAGCTCCAGTTTCCTGAGAGTGGCCTTCCGAAGAGAGTAAGAGGTACTGACCTTCAGAAGCAAAGCACACATACCTCAGTGTAGGGACACCTGCAGCCAGTAAGAGGGATCTGAGGACAAATGGATGAGTCACTGTCTGTGTCCACTGTTCTTTGAATGAGGCACTTTTAAAAACAGCTTCATTGAGGTATAATTGATATACAAAAAACTGCATTTATTTAATATACACAATTTTATGAGTGTGGACATACGCAAACACCTGTAATACCATCACTGCAATCAAGGTAGTAAATACACCCATCACTTCCAAAAGTTTCTTTGTGTCTCTCTGTGTTTGGAAGAGGTGGCTGTTTATTTGGTAAGGACACTTAACATGAGATCTACCCTCTTCAATTTTTAAGTGCACAATACTGTATTGTTAACTGTAGACACCATATTGTATAGCAGATCTCCTGAGCTTATTCATCAGGTATAGCTGTAACTTTACGCTCATTGAATAAGATATACTCATGGAATAACTCTCCATTTCCCTCTCCCTCCATTCCCTAGCAACCACCATTCTGTTTTCTGCTTCTGTACATTTGGCTATTTTAGATACCCCATATAAGTGAAATCATGTATTTGTCCTTCTTTGACTGACTTATTTCACTTAGTGTACTGTCTTTCAGGTCCATCCATGTTGTTGCAAATGGTAGGGTTTCCTTTTACAAGGCTGAATGTTATTCTATTGGATATAGACACCCTATTGACATTTGGGTTGTTTCTGTTTCTTACCTACTGGGGATAAGGCTGTGATGACTATGGGGGTGCAGATATCTCTTTGAGATCCTGATTGCAGTTATTTGGGGTATGTACCCATAAGAGGGATTGCTGGATCATATCCCTGATATTTTCTTCCAGTAGTTTTACAGTTTTAGGTCTTTAAGTTTTTAATCTACTTTGACTTGATTTTTGTGTATGGCTTAACATAGGGGTCCAATTTCATTCTTTTGCATGCATATAGCCAGTTTTCCCAACACCTTTTATTGAAGAGACTATTCTTTCTCCACCGCATATTTTTTTTTTTTATTTCAGGGTATTATGAGGGCACAAACATTTTGATTACATTTTATGTCTTTGCCTCACCCAAGCAAAGGTTAGAGGCATGCCCTTCCCCTCTACAATGCTCACCTTGTCCTTTAGTTGTGAGTTTACCCCCCCTTCCCCCTAATTCCTGGAGAATATTACTGCCATGTGAGAACCATAGTGTTAATCAGTTAGTACCAATTTGATGGCGAGTACAAGTGGAGTCCATTCTTCCGATCTTGTGATACCTCACTTCGGATAATGGGCTCAAGTTCAATCAGGAAAATATAACAGGAGCTAGATCACTGTCATTTCTTATAATTGAGTAATATTCCATTGTATACCTATACCAAATTTTAATAATCCACTCATGAATTGATGGGCACTTAGGTCGTTTCCACATCCTTGCAATAGTGAATTATGCTGCTATAAACATTCAGGTACAGATATCTTTATTATGGATGCCTAATAGTGCTATTGCTGGATTGAATGGTATTTCTATTTTTAGCTCTTTGAGGTATCTCCAAATTCTTTTCCACAGAGGTTGCACTAATTTGCAGTCCCACCAGCAGTGTAAGAGTGTTCCTGTCTCTCCGCATCCTCGCCAGCATTTGATGTTTTGGCATTTTTTGAAAGAGGCCAATCTCACTGGGGTTAGGTGATATCTCATTGTGATTTTGATTTGCATTTCTCTAATGATTAGAGATGTTGAGCATTTTTTTATATGTTTGCTGGCCATTATTCTGTCTTCTTTTGAAAAGTTTCTGCTCATATTTTTGCCCATTTGTTGATGGGGTTGTTTGATTTTTTCTTGTTGATTTTTTTGAGTTCTAGATAGATTCTGGTTGTCAGTCTTTTATCGGATGTGTAGAGAGCAAATATTTTCTCCCATTCTGTAGACTGTCTATTCGCTGTAATGATAGTTTCCTAAACTTATCCACCGCATATTCTTAGCACCCCAAGCATGTTCTCATTCGTTACTCAGTTGATCTCCACTGCAACTGTGTTAGATAATACAGGCTTTATTCAGCCCACGTGGCAGATAAGTAAATGAAGCGTTCAGAAAAGTAACATGATTTCCTCCATGACCCAGTCATGTGGAGAGGGAATACTGACAGCCTTCCTGCCTCGGCAATCAGAAGCTGCAGTGGGAGGCAGTTTGGGAAGACCCTGAGCATTCTGGGGATCTCACAGTTGTTGGTAATAACTCCGCCGTGGGCTCATGAATGCTGTGAAAATACCATTTGGGGTACAGATTATTGTGATAAGGATGATAAAGAGGCATCTTTATTTATGAGGGTGTATATGTGAGCTCCTGCTCACGTATGTGTTGGGGTGTGTGTGTGTGTTTGAAGTCATGTCCACCTAAGAAAAAAGACAAAAAAGATGCTACTAAAAATGTTACCCACAGGTTGGGAGGTGAGAAAATGACCCAAAGAGAATGACCTGTGGTATTTCTAGGGAAGGACCATCTGCCAAAGCAGGTGCTGAAGAGAATAGACAAAGTACTAGGGTGTCTCCAGGGGATAATAGACACTGACCTTGTGTGAACTGACCCTCTAAGCTGCTGAGGCTTTCTGTGTCGTGACTCAACCCATGGTCAGCAGGTACGAGCTTCCAGGGCTCCAACCCGGGATGGAGCAGCTTTGACCTGGGCCTATGAGGAAGGCCCAGCTGTCTGCTGCTAGTCCTTGGTCTCAGAGCTGCTCGCCCTTCTTCTGCCACACTTATCGGGGGGTGGGGGGAAGGGAGACTGTCCTTTGCTAATTCCAAGCCAATCAGTGGCGGAAAAGCCAGTAGAGAGCCGTAGTTGAGTGTCCCCAGCCTTCTTTTCTCACATTCCCCCCACCCAGCCCCTCTACAGATAGACAGTGGAAGGAGAAACAAAAGCCCATGACTCCCAAGAAACATAAAGCTCTACCATTGTTCTGTGTTTGTTCCTTACAGTTTCTACTGGAGAGGAAAGTTAACTGACCTCCACCAGGGCTTGGAAGCTCCTAAAGGGAGCTAACCAGTCAAAGTATCCATATCTGACATTTTGTATGGACCAGGAATTATACCCACCAAAGAAGAGAGATCTTGAGTCAGCCTTTCACCAAATATTTGTTGAGCACCTTCTAAGAACAAGACACAGTGTTCAGTGCTCTGGGGACCTGAAGATGAACCTGTCCTGGGGTCCACCATGTTTACCCCCACCATCTTTGGGGGAGGGGTGGTGACGGAAAGTGGTATATAAAAAGATAACTGCAAACAACTGTGGTCCCCTCTGAAACGGGGAGATGTTGGACAAGAAGTACAAACTTGCAGTTATAAGATGAATACATTCTGGAGATCTAATGTACAGCATGGTGACTATAGCTAATCATGCTGTATTGTATACTTGAAATTCACTGAAAGTAAATCTTTAGTATTTGATACTTAAGATTTTATATATGTATATGTATATCAAAATATCGTATTCTACACCTCAAATATATACAATTTTTATTTGTCAATTATACCCCAATAAAGCTGAAAAAAAAGGCATTGTGTTCCAGGATGTATAAGTGAGGTGGTATGGCAATTGCAGCATGGGAGAGCGTAGCAGGGAATGAGGTTGAATAGTATCGAGGGTGTGGCATATCCTGTTTGTGCATCAGACCCTTCAGCCATGGGAAGGGCACATCTCTGAGGGCACTGGGTGCCTGGAAACATCAGCCTGTACCTTCTCCCCCAGCCTTCATTCTGGGAAGGTGGACACACACACACTCACACACACCCATACACACATTCATGCACTCACATACCACACACATGGCCCCACTTACTAAAATCAGCCCAAATGTAATGCCCAATCCCAACTTTCTGCAAATTCTCAGGGATATGGGCACTCCATTGTCATTTCTACACCAAAATTTCTCTTTCTACTGAACCTAAAATCTCATTTTCATTTCACCCCACCCCCCTTGCTCTCTTTGTTTGGATTGGTGTTAATGCAGACGACGAGCATTTTGGTTTCTACCACAATCTTTTCATTTGCATGTTTAATAAACTTTTTGAAAGTAGGGATAATGAAGGGTATTTATATTATGGAAAAACAAATAAATTAAAATGAGAGTTTTAGACATTGGTGCTTTAAAAGTCCCTGGACTATGCCTCCACAGAGAACTTCTTGCTGGTCACATTTCTCCAAAGGTTGCAGCCTTGTGCTCTGTAACTCAGCACAACCTCCCTCGCTCCCAACACACACACACACACACACACACACACACTTTTATACTCCTCTCAATTCCGTAACTTAATTATGCAAAACACTCCGCTGTTCTTAACTCTCCACCCTTTATTGGATGTTAGACTTATTTTTTAAAATATCATCACATCAGTGTGCCTACTAAAACAAAGGTTCATCCACCCTCAGACTCACCCTTTAGCAGCATAGAAGAAATGGAAGAAGCTTTGAAATTTTGATCTTTCCTCTCTTCTTTCTTCATCAGTCTCTGTAACTGGAAGGAGAGAATATAGAGATCTGTTGCCCCACCTCCCAAAATTATGCTATCCCACTTAATTAGACGATGCTGTCAGCTATGGTTTTTGTTTTAAATGACTTTTTTTTTCAGTTCCTTTCAATAACAAATGCCTTGTTGTCCATAGAGAGGTTAAGTGACTTGCCCACAAGCCTAATATAACAAAGGGAAGGGAGCATTCATTGAGCACCTGCCATACACTAGGCATTTAGTATAGATTAATTTAATTTGTTCTGTCCCATGAGATGCACACTTTACAAAATTATTATTATTAAATGAATGAGAAGACAAAGAGGTCCAAATAACTTTCTCAGAGTTATCCCATCATCATGCCATAGGCATACGGTTTAAACTGTTCACTTTCCTTCTAATTCTTCACAGGGAGCTGGAATCCAAATACCCTTTCTCATTCACTTCCTAGGCATTCAACAAAGTTGTGAAGTGGTACAGAGAGTTCCCCTATGCCTCACACCCAACTTTCCCTGTTGTTAACATCCAACATCAGTATTCGTCACAACCGAGGAACTACTGTGGACAGATTATTAATGATAAAGTCCACACTGTATTCAAATTTCTTTAGCTTTTACCTTGTGTCCTTTTTCTGTCTCAGAGCCCCACCCAGGAATCATTATATTTAGATGTCATGACTCCTTAGGCTCCTCTAGGCTGTGATAGTTTCTCAAAGTTTTATTTTATTTTTTTTTGATAATCTTGAGAGTTTTGAGGAGTACTGATCAAATATTTTGTAGAATGTCCTTCAATTTGGGTTTTGGTGATGTTTTTTCTCATGCTCATACAAGGGTTATGGGTTTGGGGGAGGAAGACCGTAGAAGTACAGCTCCGTTCTCATTGTGTCATATCAAGGGTGTCAGCACAACTCATCACTGTTGCTGTGAGTCTTGATCACTTGGCCAAGGTGGTGTTTGTCAGATTTCTCCACTGTTGCTCCCCACCCTTTTTCCATACTGTACTTTCTGGAGGTTTTAAGTTGTGCATTGAGATGTATGAAATATGAAGAAATAACACATGGACCCTCAAGTCACTCTAGTCTAGATGGAAGAAATAAATATCTCCCTCTCTCTGTCCCTCTTTCTCTCTCTCTTTCTTTCATCCACACACCCCACACACCCCACAGTCTACTTGTACTGCAAGAATGATTACTTAATGGAAAAGTAGCATGACACGCTAAATCTTTAAATTGCATCCCATAGTTATACTCAGCTTCTCACACTGGCAGACATGAACTTGTCCTAGTTGTAGAGAAAATGAAATTGATTCCAGCACTCCTTCTTTTACAGGGATATTTTGGCAGAAGGCTATACCTTTGACCACAGAGATTCCCTTAAGGAATGAACCCTTTGATGATTTTGAGATTTGATCCAACATTTTTTGAGTTCCTCCCCAGTGCAAGATACTATTCTAGGCGCTGGGGAAGTGAAGGGAGGAAGGATCACAAAGATTCCTAATACTTGTCTACATGTCCACACTTCATAAAGCGGTAAGAGCGTGTACCCAAGCTGCTCTAATGGCAGGGACAGAAGGCTCAGAGATCCTAAGATAAAGCCGGCAATGCTCTCGAGCCCCTAAGAATAAGAGATATAATTCCAACTAACAGAGGGGAAATTAAGGGAGGTTTCTTGGAAGGAGACGAGACTTGACCTTGGGCTTGAAAACTTGATATGACTTCATTAGAAAGGATTGGTTCAAGCTAAGGGAACTGGAGGAACAAAGACTTAAAGCAATGAAAATTATAGGGATGTTTTGGAAGTAGCAAATAACCTGGAAAGGGCATGTCCCAGAATTCACCTGTGTAGGGGAATGTAGGCCTTGGCAAACATTAAGGGTGAGGCATTGGTGGTGATCAAGTGGTAGAAGACTTTAATGCCTCACCAATAATTAATCTAGACTTTTCTTCAGTAGATCCGAGGAAGCATTTCTAAATGTGGGAGCGATTTGACAAGCATTGTGCTTTAGGAGGAGTGCTCTGGAGTGTGTTCTTAGGACAGCCGTTGTGGTGGGTGGAAGAGATTAGTGGCAAGAACATTTAGGAGACCATCCAATGAGATGGATAAGTGTTGATAGACAGAAGTAACACCAAAATTAAGCAAACAGTAAGTCGTTTACCTAGGGGAGTTCTCCCTGTATCAGTACACTGTATAATAAATTTTAGCCCATTCCCAGTATTCTATAGTAGCAGTCAATATAATCTCTTATCTCTTTTGTTTTTTTATCTTTTATAATGACATCTTGATGCAAATATTATTCATCTGTGTTTTCCAGATTGAGGAAAAAAATGAGGCTCAGAAAAACTAAATTGTCTTGGGAAGGCCACACAGCAAGCAAGTAATAGAGCCTGGATTTGAACTGTCATCCAGTGTGACTCAAGAGTCTAACTTCTCAGGACATTCTGCATCAGAGCTAAGTTTGTAGACTGGTCTCATATGTCCATGTGTGAACGATCTATTTATGGATCACCCAGAGAAAATGTGTAATATCAGGCTGACTTCACCCTGCCACCCAGCACGTTCCTGGACTGCCTCCCAGCTGGTGTCTACTCAGGGAACAAAAGCTCACTTCAGTATTAGCCTAAGTCAAACCTAATTAGAAAGGCAAATCCACTCCTAGCCTTTCCAGTCCCAAATTGGTGGTACATGCCAAGCAGTAACTTTCCTGTGTTTTCTGCTACTTTAGTTTCTCAGTCCCAGCTTTGATCACTCTAGATGATGCTCTGTCCAAAAATTGACCCATTTTCCCATTTTGTTTCAAGGTGAAAATCCTTATAAATTATCAAATACTAGTTATATCTTTAACCTTGCCCTGGAGCTTCTCAACAGGTAACTTTATGTGTTGATTTGAAAGACATTTAGTGAGTGTATAACTTGTACCAAGCTACAGGGGATAAAGGTAACTAAGACAAGATCCCCAGGAGGTACAACCTACAGGGTGACACATGCTTTGTATTTCAATAACTGAACAACTTAGTTATCCCTGACATTAATTCAGGTAGGCCTTCTGATGTCTGCTTTATGTTGTTTAAATCTTGCAAAAGTGCCTTGGCACTATTGACATTTGGGGCCAGATAATTCTATGTTTTAGGGGGACTGTTCTGTGTACTACAGGAGGTTTAGCAGCACTTCTGGTCTCTGCCTGTTAGGTGCCAATAGCAACCCACTCATGTAAGTTATAAAACCAACAATGTCTCCATACATTGTCAATGTCTCCTGGAGGGTCCCCAATAGAGAACCATGGTCTAAACTATGCAATCTCTGTCTTCAGAGGCTGTTGTACAATCACAGCTTCACCATCACTATCATCTTGGTGCCTCACTACACTGACTTAGCAAGGCACTGTGCTAAGTATTTCTCATGCATTATCTGAACTAGTCCTCGATAATACAGTGAGATAAGCATCACTATGATAATCTTTTTATGTTGTAAGTAATTGCAGTTTAGCAAGGTTAAGAAACTTACTCTAAGTCATAAAGCTGGTATCAAGTGGAACCAGGACTCACACCCAAGAGAAGATGCTCTAAAACCATTATATGAGGCTGCCCTCCCTACATACATACAACCTGTCATCTAACATATAAAAACTTAGCAGCTAATGACTAGAAACTGATGAGGGCCAGGCGCACCAAGGCTGACTATGCATGTGCAATGCTAAATTGAATCTTCATTAAAAACCACAATTTTATTCCCATTTTACTGGTTTGGACACTGAGCGTCTGACAAGTTAAGTGACTTTCCCCAAAGTTCCAATGCTCATAAGTGGTGGAGTCTGGATTCAAACCTAAGTCTCCCTGGCTCCAGAGAAAAGACAGCTCCCTACTTCTCATAAGTCTCTCCAACAACCACCCACACAGGGCACAGCCTATAGTTCCACCCCAAGTAAATCTGCAAAATGGATTCTTCGGGCAAGGTAGCCACATCCCTGCCTTGGGTACCCTCCCCTTCGCTCTCCTCCCAGCCCCCACCCCAGCTTTCCACAGCTCCCCCAGCCCATTGAAGGGGGTCCGTTCTCTGTTTCAACAGCCTCCTGGGCGCTGCATACCCTATTCCAACCCAAATAAGTATGTGGGTGTCTGGTGAGTGTTTTTTCTCACTGGGAGGCCCCGCGCATCAGAGTGTGGATTTTGGTTTCAAGTCTTTCCTACCTTTTGGCCAACTCTTCTCTCACCTACTGCACTGGGCAGTCCTGCCTCCCCCACCCCCCAGTGCTCCCTCTTTGCCAAACCCTGACTCTGGCTGGGAAACAGAAGGCTGCCCTCCTTGGATGTTGCCCTCTTTGGGTTCCATGAATAAGCCTACAGGAATGCTTCAAGAAAGCAAAGCCATCATTTTTCCACCAAAGGGGAAAAAAATACACAACACTTTCATGGTTGTGCCCGAGTGAAAACACCCCAGGCCTCCTGCGTGGTTGGTCCCTGGGCTCAAAATGTGCACCAAATAGGACTTCAGAGGTGAAATCATTCTGCCTTTCAATTCCTCTGTGTTTACCACTGGGACATTGGGGGAGAATGCTGGACTCAGACGCAGCAGTGGTATTTGACCAACAGTCATCATCTGCATCAATGGGAATTAAACTCACATGGAAATGAAGAAAAAGGCCCAGCAAGTGGCCCAAGGCAGGAAGAGACAACTCTTCCCACCACAATGTCCTTGTCATTTAATTACAAATGAGAGTCCATTAGGGGCTGTGTTTCCTTTCTGGACTGTGGACTAAGAGGTCCAGGAGATCAGCTTGTGTGGCTGTCAGCACATCTCCTCACTCTTTGATTGATTCCTCAAGCACAGAAACTCCCAAGAGCAGCATGGGGAATCTTTGGGCAGCTAAAGGGAAGACACAGGAGTGTGTGTGTGGACACTGGTCCTCATGTAGGAACCGGCGTACTTGCAACCGCCATGCCACCATCAAAGTGGAAGACAGGACATAACCAGACTTACAAGAAAACTTGATTGAGTATTTAAAAGTACTAACGCATATAAAAAATACATATTATCCTAAGCTTTTAAAAAAAGAGATGAGTTAAAAACAATTGAGGAGCAGGGAAGCAGAAAGAACATTGGCTTTAAAATCAGTAAAAACTGATTAGAATGCAGGATCCACCAATTGACTATAAACAGCGTCTGCAACTGAAGAAAGCAGTTGTTAAAATGTATTCAGAACAATGGAGATTTTAAAATTGCCTATTTAATTTAAAACTGTCCTGCTAGCATCAAAATTTTATTCACTTTTAAAAGCACTGAATTATGGTGCTATAAACACTTCAGTGAATCTTACCTGGGGAATTTAAGGTAACTTCGTTCAAGCAAAAGGGCTGTTTTCTGCAAAAGATAACACCAAGGCTCAGAAGAACTTACTATGTGTCCAAGGTTGCATCAAGAAATGGCAAATCGAGGATTTAGACCTCGCTCTGTCTGAACTATGCTGTTTCCCAGGCTACTTCCCATATGGGGTATTCGTTACACCTTTTAAAACTGTGAGGACTCACCTTTGCATTGCTATTCTTAATACTGCGTATGAACTTGAAGCCCTATACTCAGATGGAATGCTAAGTATTGTTTGGGTTAGCCATCCTCATCTGAGTGTACAAATCATTTTATGTAAACCTACAACTACCCCTTTCCTTATTGAGTTCTTAAGAAGCAAAGACGGTTGCCATCATGCTAGAGATTAATCATTTTTGTGTGGACTAGAAGAAGCCCTGAACTCAGAATTAGAAGAAGAGGGTTCAATTCTTGACTTTGTCACTATCTGCTGGGTGACCATCAGATGCACTGCTTTGCACGGTTCCAGGAATACCGTTCCCTTTATATTCTATGTCCTGGAGCACAAAGCCAGGGAGTGCCATTTGCACGGGCTACCAAACACCACTTGCAATTGTGCAACGCAGAGGCCCTGGTAACCCTGAGAAAATCAGCAAACCTTTCTGAGTCCAAGTTTCCTCCTCCACAGCAGGAATAGTTATGCCTACTTTTTGAATGTTAAATGAGATAATGAGTGTACATTTTCGAGCATGCTGTAGTCTGTATAGTGCCTGACAGCACTTGGACCATTGCTGTTTTATGACTATAAAGTTGATTTGAATCAAACTGAAATAATTCATTATTACTCTTTAATGATAAAGAATAAATTAGTCCTGTATATAATCTCCTTTCACCCCCGGGCTGTTGAGGTCCTAGGACAAGCATGTAGGGAAGAACAGTACAGGTGGGATGCTGCAGTGGGTGGCTTTGGAAGCCGAGGCAGGGAATGTCCTTGTGGACAGAAAGGGAGAGAGTGTGTGGCTGGTGGAGGTGGTGGGAGGTATTGAACAGGTAGTCAGGGTTGGGCAGGAAGATAAAATTTAACTTCTTCTCAAGGCCTTCTCTAGAGCTTGAGAGAGAAGGAGCTCAAATGAGAATTCTGTCTTATTGGACTTTTCATGAAGGTGAGATCTTTCCCCAAACAGGGCTGTCACAGTTGGGATGAATGTGCCCCCAATGTACATTCCCGGGACTAAGCTTGACCTCACCCCATGCACAAGCTGGTTGCCCCTCATGAAGCTAAGGACCCAGCTATGAAACAAGGCGAGAGGGAGGATCTGGCATCAAGATGGATCTTTATGAAGACGACGACTGTCATGTAGCTTGCAAATTCTGGAGACAGCCCTTGGGGAGGACAATCCTGTTATAACCCAATTAGGCCTCAGCAGTAAATGCTAAAGAGGAATAAAAGCAGTCAAGATGCCTTTTGTGTCACAAGAGGAAGACAAGTGGGTTCTCCACCGAGTCATAATCAAAGGCTTCCATTAACCAGCCCATTAACTCAGCAGACAGGAAGCCCCAGGGGTCCAACTGCAGAATCGGACACTCTTGAAGAAGTCTTGCTGAGACACATAGTCCAGCCTGCTCTGTCTCAAAGTGTCCCCTCATCTTTTACTAAGTTCCTTAAAATGAGTCACGTTGCGTACTTTGGCAACTACCACCATTACAGCATCCTCTTTTATTTGAACACCACTTGGAAGAGTATGATGAGTTTTCACATGGTGGCTGAAGAAAGGCTAGAAAGAAAGCAGCTAGTACTTGCTGCGTCACTGCTGGGTGCTGCGAGGATTCAAGTTGTTGTCACGTCTGACCCACAAAACCCTGGGTGGTGGCATCATTATGACTTCCATTTTAAAGATGCAGAAATTGAGAAACAGAGAAGTTCAATAATTGTCCTAATTCTCTTGGCTTTCAGGAGGTAGATTGTGGATTTGAACTCGGTCTTTTTCCCTGACAGGACACTGTACACACTGCCATCCATCTGTAATGTCCTGAAATCCTTCAGCAGCACCACAAAGCAGGGTTTATTAGCTTCATTCTCCATTTAGGAAAGCTAAGACCCAGAGAAGCACCCCAGGTCACATGGCAGGTAAGGATTCAAATCCAGGTTTTCTGACTCAAAGTATTGTGCTTTTTTTTGTTATATCAGAGTTGCTAACATATCACAGGACACCCGGGTGTATGTGGGTCAGAGAATTTCCCAGTGCTGTCTCCACGAATGCCTGTGAACACACACACGCAGAAGGAACATGCTACACAGAGACACACGGAGGAAAAAAAGAGACTACCAGTAAACCTGATTGCTAGACTCCAAAATTCTTTGGAATCCTTTGAAATCATAGGTTAGCAGGGCCATTCCGGAAAATGAGGTAACTCTGATGGCAGAAAATGTGGAGCTCTCTTCCAATGTCCTTATTTCATTCTCATGAAATGCAATGTTTTCCATTTAGGTTAGCAGCTGGGGCAACTAGCTGCAGGCGGTGGAAGACAGACTTGGCTCAGCCCTTTGAGAGTGTCAGGGTCCCAGTGACAAGCTCAGTCCACAGGGATGGCCTGACCATTCTCTTGGCAAGACCCAGGCAGGAGAGGGGGAATGAGTGGCCACAGACCCCTCAGATGTCATTCTCCACATCATTACTCTCTCCAAGACAAAGAAAAGACTGTCTATTCTGTGCTGTAGTCTTCTTCTTGGGGAAGCTGTTGTCTCATATTTTTTAAGTCGACACACAGCATCTTCAAATGACAGAAGTAGTTTAAAGCCTCTTGCGTAATCTGTGCTCGAGAAAAAGACATAGAAGAAAAACTTTGTTACTGTAAAGGGCACTGATTCTGTTGTCAGAGAGACCTGAGTTCAAATCTCATCTCCTTTTCCTCCTCCTGTTGTGTCCACATGGAACCTTGGGCAAACAGATTTACCTTCCCTAGCCACATTTACCTTTCTATTACACTGAGATACTATTTCACAACCTATACAATTCTATGAATACTTTTTGGAATAATATTTAAAGGACCAGACAAACAATGGGGCTTAAAACATTCTTCTTTGGGATTAGTTCTAAAGAAACTGAGACTTAGAAGTTAAGTGACCACCTAAACAACTAACCAAAAGTGACATACCTAGGAAGTTCTTGAATCAGAAGTAAAATCAGTTCGGTTTGTCCTCAATGTCGGGATGTTGCTCACTTGAAGGCAGGACCTCCAGGAAGCATCACCTACAGGGTCTGTATGTGTGTGTGCTCATGGGAGATGCTCTTAGTGTCCAGATTACCGAAGACAAAAGAAAGAAGTAAACAAAATCCTGAAACCTCTACATCACCCTTTTAAAAGGAAATTGCTTGCCTTCCACTTTTTTTCCTTCCTCCATCCCATGAACTGGAATGTGGATATGGTGTTGATGAGCCAGCTTTAATCATCTGAGCAAAAACTACACCTTTCGGGAGTGGATCTCAACCAGGGGTGACTTTGTCCCTTCAGAAGACACTGGCAATGTCCAGAGACATTTTTCATTGTCACAACCAAGGAGATAATGCTACTGGCATCTAGTAAATAGGGACCAGGGCTGCTGCTAAGCATCCTACAATTGTAGAGGGCAGCCACACCTCCCACCCCCATTGCCCCAACAAAGAATTATCCAACCCCAATGTCAATGGTGCTGAAATTGAGAAACCCTAGTCTAAAGAACAGTTGAGAACAAGATGGAAGGAATAGAGCTTCCTGTACTCCCAGAATTGTAAAAAAAGAGAAAAACAAACTTCTATCTTGTTTGAATTACTGTCATTTGTGTCTCTACCATAGCAATTTAGCTAGCTAATGCAGGGCAATATCATTGTTATTCTTCCAACCTCTGGGAAATTAATTGTCCAAGGTCTCAAAGTTAATAAGTGGCATAATTAGGATTAATACCCAGGTCTGCATGAATCCAAAACTCATGTTCTTGTATTCTATAATAGTTTCCCTACTTGATTGCCATGAGGAGAGGAGAGATGGCAAAAAGAGATATAGAAGGAAAAACTGAGAGTACCTCAAGACATGTTGAGAAAATACTGGTCTAAGGAAGAAGGTGTCCTAGCTTGATTTTAGCACATATGCTAAAAGTATGGTCCTGGCATAAAAACAGACACTTCGACTAAAGGAACAGACTAGAGAGCCCAGAAATAAACCCATGCATATACAGTCAACTAATTTTTGAAAAGGGCACCAAAAACGCACAATAGAGGAAGAGCAGTCTCTTCAATAAATGGTATTGCGAAAGTTGGGTATCTACATGCAAAATAATTAAATTGAACTCAATCTTACACCATAAACAAAAATCAACTCAAAATAGATTAAAAACTTAAACATAAGACCTTAAGCCATAAAATGCCTAGCGGGAAAAAAACAGAGGAAAAGCTCTCTGGCTTTGGTCTTGGTGATGATTTTTTTTTTTTGATATGAGAACAAAAGCATAGGCAAGAAAAACGAAAATAAACAAGTGGGATTACATCAAACTAAAAAGCTTCTGCACAATAAAGAAAACAGTTAATAAAGTAAAAAGGTAACTGGCAGAATGGGAGAAAATGTTTGCAAACTGTATGTCTGATAAGGAGTAATTTCTAAAATATATAAGGAACTCTTAAAACTCAATAGCAAAAACATAAATAAATAAACAATGCAATTGAAACATGGGCAAAGGACCTAAATAGACATTTCTCCAAAGAAGAAAGAAAAATGGCCAACAGGTATACAGAAAGCTGTTCAACATCACTAATTGGTAGGGAAATGCAAATCAAAACCACAATGAGATATTATTTCATACCTGTTAGGATGGGATTATCATAAAAACAAAAGATAGTAAGTGTTGGTGAGGTTGTGGAGAAATCGAAACCCTTATACACTATTGAGAATGAAAAATGGTACAGCTGCTATGGGAAATATTTTTATCCATCTTGTTTCAAGACAGTATCATCCTTCTCAAGAACCCTGCCATAGTCTCCTTATCTCCCTGTGTTCACTCCTGCCTCCATCCAATCTCTTTACCCCATAGCAGCCAGGGTGTCCTCTTTTTTCCCCAGTTTCATTGATATGACTGACAAACAATAATTGTATATATTCAAGGCTTACAATGTGATTTTTCCGATACATTATATACATTGTGAAATGATTACCATAATCAAACTAATTCACATATCAATCTCTTGCATAGTTACTTTTCTTTTTGGTGGTGAAAATACTTGAGATTTATTTTCTTAGCAAATTTCAAGTAGGCAATACATTATTATTAACTATAGCCATGGTGCTATACATTAGGTCTCCAGAACTTATTTATCTTATAATTGCAAGTTTGTATACTTCAACCAACATTGCCTTATTTTCCCCAGTCCCAACCTCTAGTAACCACTATTCTACTCTCTGTTCAACAACTCTATTCTATGAGTTCAACTGTTTTATTTTTCACAAAGAGATCTTCTAAAAATAAAAATAAGCACTCTGGTCCAAGATAGAGGATTGAACACATATGTTTACCCTTTTACTTTCCTGAGGCCTCTTTGCAGTAAAAAGTGAGGTAAAAATTCATTTGCCTCCACAAAAACAAAAAGAATGGGGGTAAAGTCATCAGGAAGAGGATATGTCAACACATGTCTGTAGACTCAAAGTAGATGGAGGAATATTGGCTGGGATAGCAGATTGGAGGAGACAGCTGAGCCTCAGCAGAACTCCAGACAGACTCTTGACTCAGAGATATCTGATGTAATGGGAGTGGGTGCATGGGGGTAAACACAGGCGTGAAAATAAGTACACAGAAGCCAACTACCCTTCCCTTCCTATGCTCCTATGTCCACCAGGAAAACAGGTTGGTATTTAATGGGTGGAAAATAAAGTTGTTTTTTACCTAAAAGAAAAAATTAAATACAATGTAAAATATTGGCCATCCAGTGAGGGTGTGGCTCTCGTATTCTGGCATGTGTGTGTCCCTCCACTTAACAGCTGCCTACTAAGCTTAAAATGCATCCTATCAGTGAAAAAGCTTCACTTCCAAACACTGTCTGCTTTTCTACCATTTAATTCTTAAACATGAATGAAAAGTTCAGGATCAATTGACATTTGGGAAAAGCAAGACAGAAATTATTACCAAAGCTGATCCTGAAAGAAACAGATAATTCAGGAAACTGAAAAGAAAAAGAAAATTAAATCTACTTACAATTCCTAAAGACATTCAAAAACAATTTCATCTATTAAATTAAAAGAATAAGGAACAATAAAGGAATAAGTTTTTGAATGTTCAAAATAAGCCTAAAAAATAAAGAGAAAGAAAGGAAGACTTTAAAAGTTAAGGAAACCTCACAGATTGTAGAACAAAAGGCAGTGATAGAAATTTGAGAGACTAGAGATCTGCCACTTGACTAATGGGATTTCGAGGGACAGAAAGTGGAGGCCATAGAAGGGGAGAAACTATCAAAGAAATAATAGAGGTAAATGTTCAAAAGTTAAAGGACATGAACCTTCTAATTAAAAGGACACTCTGAGTACCTAACTTAGTGAATTTTAAAGAAGGAAATATTTTGTTATTTCCGTATGAAATACCAAAAACACCTAGGATAAAAGGATGATTTCAAGTGTCTAGAGAGAGCAAAAGCAAAAAAAAAAATGGCTCATCCATAAAGTAAGAAGAGCCATATTTTCCTGAGACTTCTCTGCAACACTATATGCCAGATGACAATGGGACCCTGTCCAATGTGCTGAGGGAATCCCAAGTCCAACCAAGCTCAAATTAAGTGTGAGGATGAAATAAAGGCAAGGTTCAAGATATTGCCACCAATGCATTTTGTTCATAGGAAGTTTCTGGAGGATTTAAATGAAGTGAAAAGAAATGAGATCCATAGAATAGTGAATCCAACCCAGGAGAGTGATGAGGAAGCTCCAAGATGATAGCTATTCATCAAGCCTAGAGAACAATTACTTTAAGATTAAGCAGGAGGACTTCCAAGAAGGATGAAACTGGAACAAAGATTTCAAAGATTTGATGGAATCCTTGAGATAAAGGTCAAAAGACCTCATGGACATCATAATGGTTCATATTATAGGGGAAGTAGATTAGAAACAAGATGAAGGACAAATGCTTATGCAAATAAACATGATCATAGCACATTACTTGGTTCTGCAGTGAATAATATTTGTATGGTCACAACAATGAGAACACTGATGGCATTTAAATTTTAGAATTAATCTATAGACATAACATGGAAAACTCGTTATACCTATGGAACAGAATGTAAATATGATCTGTCTGACATTTTAAATGTAAATTAAATTATGTAATGTAAATTAAATGTAAATTAAATTTTTAATGTAAATTTAGAGAAGACAGTACCTGGGTTGTGGAAGTAGGGTGTAAGAGAGTGTAGAGGAGAGTAGAAAGAAAGGGATCTAACATCCTAATCTTATAAAGTGACGGGTCCAGAGAAAACTGTCTATGCTTGATAGAACAAAAAAGTAGATATAACATTAAAACTTTAAAGTTAGCTAACAGAAGAATTAAAAAGCGTGATTAACTCTTTTAGAGATCAGGATGGCACTGGGAATAGTATAAGCAAGCTAAGTTCTCATCTCTCATAGCAAGAACTTAATAAAATCTAAATTTAATAATTCAAGAGATAATTTTATCAGCATATTATTTAGAGACAGGGAAGTAACTCTCATAACAGCTAAAAAAAAAAAAAAAAAAAAAAAAACCTAAACAAACCAACCAAAAAACCTGAAGAGATAAAGTGTTGCTTCTGAGAAATTGAACTAGGGCTGAGGAGAATAAGCCAGAAGATTGTAGTTTTTCATTAGAAGCCCTTCTCCATTTTAGGAAAGGACAAATCTGGTAATCCCACGCAAAAAAGATGGTGGGTTAATTCACTGATTTCAAGACACCAGAGAAACGTTTGCCACAAATGAGGAGAAAACATGGAGTGTTTCGCAGATAGAAAACAAACATTGGATGGATTGCCCAGTTGGGCACGGAAACTAAAACAGGAGGAGACAGGAGTCCTTGACTAGCTGCAGTTTAGGACCAACATGAAGCAGCCAGCTATAGAGGTCTCATGAGACCTATCACCAGTGGAGAACTAGGAAGAGTTGGTGAAAAAGCCAAGCACAGCAGAGATGGCATGATGGAGCAATGGGAGGATGCACTTTAGATTCAGACCAGAGTTTTCATCTTACCCATCCCCTCTTGATGGTTCTGTGACCTTAGACAATCTACTTAACATAATCTCTCTGAGCCTCAGTGTCCTCATCTCTCAAAGAGTGATGATAATGCAAATGTCCCAGGAGTGTTATGAGGATTACAGGAGAATCTGGCAAAATAACTGCGCATAGATGGTACTTACTGAATGCTTCCATTCCTTCCTCTTCTCCCTTTTCATAAAAGATTGCTGGGTTATTGCTAAACAATAACCTATAAACATTTTCAATAAACTGGTGGAAATGTGTCTTGCAAACCAAATAGACTTGAAATATGATTCAATTTGAGTACAAAAGACCTGGACCCAGATAATGCCAAGTAGGTTGAAAGAGGTGACTGTAAGTAACCGCAAGATAGGCTGAAGGCAAAGGAAGGAGCATGAAATCAGACAGGGCCAGAGGCCAGGGCTGACAAGTGTAGGACAACTGCCAAGAAGAAGCAGATCATAACCTGAGGCTCCATGCCTGGGACTAATACTAGGAACAACAGATTTCTGGGAAAATCTGGCATTCCTTCCAAACTTACATTATACAGGTCTAGCACACAGCATGGAAATGATTGAGAAGAGGAAGAGGAGGGAAGCTGGGCATCATGAGATCTTCAAAATGTGCCAGCCTCACATAGATAGACATCTGGATGAAGGACTTGGCAGAGAATTAGAGGAATCTGCAATGCCTGCAAGGCCCAGACGAGGCTGAGTCAACAGGAACTTGCCATTGGGCCAAAAATGAACAGATCACAGGGCCATCAGGAGAGGGTGCTCACAGGATACCCAGTTATGGGCCTTGGCCAGTGCACCCCCAAGGAGCAGCAGGTGGGTTGGGTGTACTCATGAAAGTGATCAGACAAGTTCTAGGGGGAAAATGGAGCTACATATCACATTCACGTCCAACTTGTGGTATGAGAAAATTTATGACTTTGCTCCAGTGTCGTTATTATCATTACCACAGATGAGCTACAAAGGGAAATTGTGGTCCTTGGGGGAGAATCTGTTAAGGACAATAGTCTCTGAAGAGGCTGAGGATATGGGATCAATTGGAACCATGCAATGAAGATTACAAAGAGCATCACGGAAAATGTTAGGCTTACCTATCAATCAAAAGCAACAGAAAAAAGGAAAGGTTTGCACAGTTTTCAAACATCTCCTACAGGGTGGCAGAAGGAGCATGGGGCTTGGGAGAGCTGGAGGGAAGAGATGGGCTTCGTAGTAGCTGGTGGCACACTGGGTGTCCTGTACTTCTGAGGGTAGGAGAGGAATCTTGATCTCCCTGGAAACAGTCCGCTGTGGTCTGGGCTAGTTAGTGGTGATATGGGTCCCAGCCAGCCTGTAATGATCTTCCTAAAATTTTGCTCTTAGATCAAGCTTCACATTCTTAGGGAAACCATTCCTAATCCCACAATCTGTATAAGTTTCTATCCCAAGAAAATAAATGAGCCTCGAGGGGAAATTTCTAGATCAATAAAGCAAATAATTTAATTTGTTCTCTTCAGGGGGCACTAATCAGAGTCAACCACAGAAGACTCCAGGCACCCAAAGTGAAACAGCTGTCCGTGGCGACACAAAACTGTCCTCATTTAGTAAAAACAAGAGATAGCCACACAGATTTTCCACAAAAGATAGAGCATACAAGAGGAGGTCTGTCATTACTCTTCCAAGAAGGTGAATATTTTGATTGTTAAATTATGCTGTCTGGGATATTTTTAAATTTCTCAAGTTAAAATGCTTTCTTAGTTAACTGTGCCATTCTGGAAACACATGGAGGTGAGGTCACAAGTGAAAAAGACAGACAAGCCTTCTTCTCTGAGATTCATCAGACGTTAAGAAGGAGTCAACTCTGGTTCTAATGAATATCCTGTTGCTAAGTAGACCTTGGCCACCTTCGTAATTAAGAAAGGCACATTATGTAGAGTTGATGATCCAGGAACGTGGCTGGGGCTAGAGCTGTATTTGTCTGAATGACTCAGTGCACCGAATGTGTCTTAGCTGGGCCCAACCAAAAGAAGAAAAGAAATACACACACACACACACACACACACACACACACACCATGCATACCCTTTTCAAGAGGCCACCCACAGGCAGTGACAAATTTCCAAAATCCAAACTAACTGCCTTGGAATTCAATTAAAATGCTTTTCCTTGCTAAACTAGGGATGTGTGAATTGGGTGTCACTCTGTTTCCCAGAGTTGTGGAGACAGGAGGGTAACCCTGAGGGCTAAGGGTGCTCAGTCAAGTCTGGAAAAGGTCCAGACTGGACACTGAAATAAAAGCTATGTTATTCAGAAGGGGTTGCTTCTTAATTGGATGGGATGTTCCCTAGAACGTTGGAAATATTCAAGGTCTTTTGAAGGCCTGGGAATTGAGATGTATGAAAGATATCAAAGCAATAAAAAATATATAGAAAACATGAAAGGTATTGAGATTATTCACAAAGATAATGATAGACTGTAATTACTGACTTGAAATATTTAAAAGGCTTGCGAGAGTTGGATGCTGAGTTGTGTGCCTGAGGTCCAGGTCATGGCAGAACATCCTGGGCCCCAGAGGACTGAGATGAAGAGATATCTTCCGCATTGAGCAATGGTGAAGAGTCAAAACATAGAAGAACATCCAGGAACCTGTTTGGGAGCTCACAGGAATGTGAAATCAGAAATGAAATTCAAATGATGAAGTCAGTTCAAATAGCAAAGGGTAGTCACGGACTATGTATAATGTATGATAGTTGAAAGTCCTAATTTGCCAGAGATAATCCAACTTTATACCTATTGACCCATCGTCCCATTCACTTTAGCCTTTGTTTTGAAGTTTTTATTTTTAACCCAGTGTTATTACTAATCTTTGCATTAAAATAAGCTGGGATGGATTTGAAGAACTACACTTCATACTTTCAGTTTCTGTGAAGTTCTTACTGATTAATGTATGAGATGCATGGAGACCAAACACGTTCCTCAATGTAACTGTGATTATGTCTGAAAGACAGCCAATAATAACTCATCTCTCTTTTCCCAATTTTCTTTGGTTCTGCAAAGGAAGATCCTGAGAAGATGATTCTCGTGTAAGTATTTTATTTTGGAGGTGAAGGAAAACACAAGTAAAGAAGTAAGTATGATAAAGACCTCTGCACCGGAATGTTTATGGCAGCACAATTCACTATTGCAAGGATGTGGAAACAACCCAAGTGCCCATCAATCCATGAGTGGATTATTAAAATTTGGTATATGTATACAATGGAGTATTATTCAATCATAAGAAACGACAGTGATCTAGAACCTCTTATACTTTTCTGGATTAAACTTAAGCCCATTATCCAAAGTGAGGCACCACAAGGTCGGAAGAATGGGCTCCACTTGTACTCGCCATCAAATTGGTACTAACTGATCAACACTAGGGTGATCACACAGCAGTAATACTCTGCAGGGATTAGGGGGATGGGGGGTAAACTTGCAACTAAAAGGAAATGGGGAGCATTGTAGGGGGAAGGGCATGCCTCTAACCCTTGCTTGGGGGAGGCAAAGACATAAAGTATAACCTTAATGTTTGTACCCTCATAATACCCTGAAATGAAAAAAATAATAAATAAATAAATAATACTATGTTAAATAATATTAAAAAAAAAAGGATGTGAAACAATGGAAGGAAAACAACACATAAAAGATACAGAGTCAAGCCAGCTACCTCTGCAGGCAACTGAAGCATAATTGTGCTAGGCAAATTCTGGGAGGAGGTGCATTGTACTTGCCTCCTGGTTATCCCACCCACAGTGTGAGGAAACTGAGGTATTTATACCCTAATTTTGATCAGCCATTGGTGGAGGAATTCTTCCAAGAGACATTGATTCCCTGGCACTCATGGGCTGCACTGCAGACAGAAAACCAAGCTTCGATAACAGGAAAAAGCCGTCAAGAAGAGAAATTCAGGTATGTGCTGCTGCAAGCACCAATGGGTGTCCCAGTGAATCCTTTGACTTCCCGATATTACCCTCCCTGGTACCCTTATGTACCAGCAGCCCAGTATTTTCATGATAATCACGATTAATTACATCTGCCAATATAGCAACTCATTTTTTGCCTATTGGTCTACTGGCACAAGGAGCCCAAGACAATCAAGTAGAAGCTGTGTTTTTAGGATTAGTGAAACTCTTATTGTGTCCCCTTTTAGAAGCATCCCCTTCCTGGAAACCAGAAGCTTTAGGCCAATGGAGTCTAACTTTGTGGGGACAGAGGGCACAAATGACACTGAAGATATATAGTAAATGCTGATATCCAGTCATAGGTGCTCCAATTTTATTCTTCTTCAAAATTTTTTTGGCTTTTTTTAGCTCTTTGCATTTCCACAAGAATTTTAGAAGCAGTTGTTCAATGTCCACACTCAAAAAACCCTTTAGGATTTTTATTGGGATTACATTGAATCTATTAATATAAATCAGTGTAGAAAACAGAAATCTTGAAACAACTTATTTTTTTAATCTCCGAGAACACTATATCTCTACAATTACTTAGGTGTCTTTAATTTCTTTTGGCAATTTTCTAGTTAGTGTGGAGGCCTTGCACATCTTTTATTAGGTTTATCTTTTAGTATTTGATGATTCTGATGCTATTACAAATAATAATATAATTTATTTTTGTTTGTTGAACTTGTGTCCAGTGACCTTGATAATTCACACGTTAATATTAATATTTTGACTTTTCTACATACACAAACAGGTCATATTTGAATAAAATAGCTTTACTTCTTGATTTCTGATATTTACAAATCTTATGTATTCATTTATTTATTTTGCCTTTCTGTGCTGGCTAGGACTCCCTGTACAATTTTAAACAGAAGGGTTTAAAGACAGAAGACATTTTGCTTGGGTTCAAAGATATTTGTATAGAAAAAAATGAAATGAACTCCTACTTTACACTATTCTCAAAAATTAATTTAGGGTAGCCAATAAACTTAAATTTGAAAAGTAAACCAATTAAGCTTCTAAATAAAACATAAGAAAATATCATATTATCTTAGAGAGGGCAAAAATGTCTTAAACAGAACATACAATATTCAAAACATAAAGGAAAATTGAGAAATTAAAATTCATTAAAATTGAGAACTTTTTTTCTTCAAAACACACCATTAGGAGAGCAAAAAGGCAAACCAAGGATTTGGAGAAGGTATTCACAAACATAAACCCAATAAGACTATATTCAAGAGATGTATATAGATAAATATAGATATATGAAAGACAGATATTCTGATAGTTTTTAAAATGCCAAAATACTTGAACAGGCACTTCCCAAAAGAGAACATCTAAGTGGCCAGAAAGTAAATGAAAAGTACTCAATACATTAATCACCAGGAAAATGCACATTTAACTATAACGAGGTATAGGTAGGTGCTGTATACCTACAAGAATGGCTAAAATTAAAAAGACTGACAATATCAAGTGTTGACAAAGACATGGGACAACTAGAAGTCTGTTCATTGAGCATAAACACTTTGAAAAACTACTTGGCACTATATCCTAAAGTTAAACAAATGCCTACCCTACCCTGAACTCTACATGCCACTAGTAGGAATGTGTATATATAACATATACGTGCAATGACTTTCTACGTCCACCAAAGACACATACAAGGATGGAATGGCACCTGCCAGGTGCCAACACTTTGCGGGGCTGAAGCAATGTCCTCCGGGATATGTTGTATGCTGATTCGGCATGCAATAGGTGGTACTGTATACCCATAGTCAGAAGACACAAGTCTGGAAATCAAAAGGTGAAAATGAGAGTGGCAACTCTGACTACTACCCTAAAAATTCAATAGCAAAACTTTACAACTTTGACCTCTGCCGGTTCAAAGATCTTAGTGCCTAAGATATATCTGCTTCCACTAGAGTAGACAATGATGGTTTCATTAAACTAAAATCTGAGACTGGCATCTGGCCACATTGGGTTTTTCATGTCCCTAAATCAGGCAGACAAGAGTAGAATAGTGACTGAGGTTATTGCTCCTGACTATCAAGTGGAAATTGAGTTCCTACTCTGCAGCAGGGCAAGGAGTGTAGTATTTATTTTCTATTGTTACATAACAAACTACCGCCAACAGTGGCTTACAACAATACCCATTTATTTTAGCTCAAAGTTCTGTAGGGCAGAATTCTGGCACTCTGTGGTTGGGTTCTCTTTCTAGGGTATCACAGTGCTCGTAGAAACAGCCCATAAATTGGTCCCAGACTGAGAAGTAGGATGTATAAAGCAATGCTACCTTGGGAAAATATCCATATATGCGTAAATTTCCCTGGTTAAAAAAAATGCTTAGTGTGCTATGGCTGTCAATTTTGTACTAAAGAAATTGAAATGATTTTGTTGTTGCAATTAACAAAGGTTAGATCTCAAAGCAGGTTGCGAATGTGATTGATGGAGCAGAGAGTCTCGTTAGGAAACACAGGAATCCTGGTGCTGGGGACTGTTCCCTGTACGTGGGTTCAAAGCCAGCCTCACTTATTTTGTGACCTTAAAGGGGGCACTTTCGTTCTCCAGACTCCAGTTTCATCACCTCTAACACGAGATAGTCAAACTAGATCGGTCCTCAGCCCTGTCTGCAGGTGGCCTGCAAGCTGAGAATGGTTTTTACTATTTTAAAGGATTATAAAAACAAAACAAAAGCAAAGAGGAACATGTGACAGAGACCATATGTGGCCCCAAAGTCTAAAATGTTTACTTTCTGGATCTTTGCAAAAAAACATTTGCCAACCTCTGAACTAGATCGGTAGTTGCCAAGCTTGGCTTTTTTTTTTAAGGCAGAAAAATACGAATTTCTATTAAATGAAATCTCATACGGAACCCAAGCCAAATATAAAACAAATAGGTGGACGTCTCTGGTTGAAGGGGTGAGAAGTCTTAGTGGCTTAGAGTCCTGTTTCCTCAGCTTCTCCTTGTTCTCTTCATGCCTAAGTCTCTCTTTAGAACCTTGAGGCTCCACAGAATGTGGGTTGAAAACATTGATTCTAGAAGCTCTCTAAGCTCTTCCAGTTTTAACTTCCTGATATTGTTTTCTATATTGGCCAATGCTGCCAAGGAACACTTTGGTCTCCCAAGAGCTGAGTTTGGTTTAATAATATAGTGCAATAATTATTAATGTGGCACAAGGGTGTGAACAACCACAGAGCTCCAACAAAGTTACAGAACTGTGAGCAAAGCAATTATATCTTTGCCCTCTTTCCCCAAGAGTCTCCACAAGCTTCCTGAAAGTGTCAATTTTACCCCTAAAATCAGCCTTGCTGAAGCTGACTGGATTAGTAACCTCTCATCAGAGGCAGACCTGTCTGATAACAGGACCCAGTTCAGGCCAGTCTTTTCAGTTTCGGAAGCATGCTTTTTTGATGTGAGAAAGAAGGTTGTGCTCAAGCTTTTCTGAATGATTTTAAAACACAGAAATTAAGTCTAATGGAAAAATTCTTCCTGGGCTGTGCAACATTTCATTCCTTGCCAAACCAGAGACAAACACCAATTCCCCAGTTTGCTGGGACCTTCCCTTTTTGTTCTAAGTGGAGAAGTTATACAATTGCTGAGAGTTATACAAAAGGTTGGTTCAACCATCTTTCTGGCATATCTTTTGTGGAATTTATATTTATGCATACATAACATATAGATCTAACTTTATTTTCTTCCGAATAGCCAATTATCCCTACATAATTTATTGAATAATTGATCCTTTCCTTACTGTTTCTGATGGCTATATTTACATATACACTTGGATGTTTTAATGGGTTCTCTCTTCTTATCCACTAATCTATTTGTCTATTCTTCATGTTCCTTTAATTACAGAATATTTATAGTACACTTAAAATCTGATAGCACAAGACTTGATGCATAAATCATATTCTGTTTCAAAGTGTTTTGCCTAGATCCATCAATGAATGCCAAAATTAGTAGGCAAAAGTTTAACTGTAAATTTGGAGTTTGCATAGTCTCAAAGTATCTCCCCCAAAATAGTTAGTAACTTGAAGGGGGGAATAGCAAATTTACAGTGAAGATTTTTTGACAGATAGCACTTAACCAAGTGATCAAGGTTACCATCACCAGTACTATGTGTCAGCATGATGTACCTTTGATATGATGAACTGAGAAGGACAAATTCATCTCTGAAGCATCCTTCCCAGTAACTCATAACCTCAATCTAAAAGTAAGAAAAAATCAGATAAATTGATTTTCATAAACTGCGTAATCCAAAGGTACAGAACTACTTTAAACATCTTAGCTATTATACAAATGTCTTGGTGCTAAATGTTAAACCTTCTTAACACCTCGACCTCCAGGAATACAATATATTTTGCTGTCTATTAGACTTGGAGACAATCTTGCATGCTTAAACCAACGTTTACATTTTAAATAAGAACCACATCAGTCTTCTTTCTTGTAATCCCCTCCAGATGAGAAAGAGATTTTAGTTTTAAGCTAAATATTGAATCATATTTTAATTACGCTAGGGAAAGGATTTCATATAAAGAAACCAAAGAGTGAATCTCTGGGATCATGTATTTCTATCTCCAGCTTGAGATGTCTCCTGTTAGATTTTCTAGTATGTCACTTTTTTTACCCTCTCACTCCCACTTTGCCAATTATTAGCCTTAGAAGCAATTTGGTGGAGGCTGAAAGGAAGAATAGAATGATATTTGAATAGTAATATCCAAATATTATTCGATATTATTAGTGAGCACTTATTTGATACAGTCTGTCTAACTCCAAAGTCCGTAATATTTATTATAGAGCATAATGTCCCAGCAGTTATGATATAGTGTTATAAGTGCAGTCACACACACACACACACACACACACACACACACACACATACAGACACACACCCCCCATCCACCAATCCTCCCCACGCACACCTCCGTCGGTATGCATTTTTGCCTTAGTACTTTGGCCCATTTGAATGAAACTTCTGTTATTAAGCTGACTTTAACAAGTTGCCTTATATTTTAATAAAGATAAGGAAACATAGGAAAGGTTAAGAGACTACATAGCTTGGGCCTTATTCATTTTGCAAAGAAGATAATGCTCATTTCGGATTAGCACTTTTTCTCAAGGCAAAAATGTGCTATGCCCCATGTTCCAAAAGCCTTATCATGTAAGCACATTAATTTTAATAGGGCACGCTAGCACATATTTCTATTATTATGCAAATCTGTTTTGAATCACTGCTTTAAAAGGAAACAATCTAATTTTCTTTTCTTTAAGCTTCTTTTTGATTGTCTCCAAGCTGTAAACACATGAGCTAATATTGAATCTATGAAGGAATCAAAAAGAATAGGAAACCTAGAAACCAGGCCTTTTCAACCTTCCAATTAGAAGAACCACATTATGTAATTAAAAACTGGCAAAAAAAAAAGAGTCAATATTAAATAGCAAGGAGGTTATGAGGTTATTTACAAGTGATGGGATAGCGATCTCTAAATTATGTCACATGGAAAAGTTGCTTGTATTTATTCCCTGGGGTCTGCCAAAGAAGGCAAAATTGGGATACCCAGAAAGCCTTACTGGGATTCAGAGTCCTTATTTATTTGTATATGTATATGTGTTTTTAATGAAAGTGCAAATTTAATGAAAATGTCTCTATCCAACAATAACATAGGCTGCCTTGGCAAGTTGTCGAGTTCATTGAAGGTGGCTGGGCCTGCTGATTGGAAATGACCTAAAGGGGAAGAAAATACCCTATAAAGGTCATTTAGGGCCTTTCTGAGGTTTCTTTCAACCTTAAGGTTCTATAATTCATGCATCTGTGGGCATATCATCACCTACACAGGTATGTATTTTATCACTCCACTTTCAACGTCAGGCAGTTGGTCCTAGCAACTTGATCTCCTCCACTATCAGGGACCTAGGGACTAGGTCAAATCTATACAGTCACCTGTCTTACTACAGCTTACTAAGAATGATTTTTACATTTTTAAATGGTCGGAAAAATACAAAAGAAGAATATTTTTTGCGACATGTAAAAATCATATGAAATTCAACATCCAGTATCCATAAGTAAAGTTTTATTGGAGGACAGCCACACTCATTTGTTCATGTCTCGTCTGTGGCTGATCTCATGTTACAACAGAAGAGTTGAATGGTTGCAACAGGTACTGTATATCTGTAAAGCTGAAAATATTTATTATTTGGCCCTTTACAGAAAAATGATTGCCACTCCTGCTTTAAAACGTAAACCTCTAAGGGCTGGCATTGTGCTATTTGTTGTTTATTTTTGTAGCTTCAATATTTGGCACATAGTGGCTTCAATGTTGTGGTTGTTGAATGAATAGATGACTGAAAGATGACGGTGTTCAGAATTTATGAAAAGCAGCTAAATCTGACTATAAATAGTTTCATCTTCTAGAAACCACCAAAAACTTCTATCCTTTCCAAACAAAGCAGAGGTGCCTCATATGCAAACAAGAGACTCAATCAGGGCTGCTGTCGAGGTGTAGTGACCCTGTGTAGCATAATGCTTAGCTTCTATTCTGATTGGCCTGGGCCATACCTCACTAGTCATAAACAATTTTGGAAATCACTCTTGGACATATAAAGGTTATTATTTTAAAAATGTGTGACTTATTCAGACCCTGCTGAATTCCCAAAATACCTTGGGAAACTTTGTCTTTTCTTGCCTTAATCGGTTGGCAAATTTAATTCTCCCTGGAGGAATAATTGTAGGGAATTATTCTCCCCTTTCAACACAGAGAGAAAGCCAGCTCAGCAATTCAATGACATTTGCTGCAGGTTAGATGAATGTCAACACCTCGCTCCTCCCTCCACACAAAGAGAACCTTAATACACTAAGTCACATTTAACAAAAATCTCCCAAACATTTCATCAGCAACATTTTTGGAAACCTGTTTTAGAATGTTAAATTTTGTTAAAGATGCTTACACTAATTCTCATTCCTCCTCCCACTTTTTTTTTTTTTTTTTAACTATTAACCACATAGTACTAATTACCCAGCTGGCGTTTTTGCAGCAGCAGTTTTCCAAGTTACCTCCCCAATATGAAGTTGTCAGGAGAAGAGCTGAAGACTTGCATTTACTCCTACAGCTCGGTGCTCTAATTAAAGGAATAAATATGGTTCCCTTCCAGGGAGAAGTAGGCAGGAGGAAAGATCTCTTCCGATCCATTAGTCTTATAACATAGTCTATAGGATTTAAGTTCCAATTCATATAGGACAGTGGGAGAACCTGTACACAGAGACAGAAGGGGAAAGAGGTAGCTAATGGGTAGAGGAGGGTGGGAGAACAGCCCCAGTGGCAAGGCCAGAGTAGACAGTACATGAGTTGTCTTCTGCTGGGAAGGAACAAATGTCTTACCAGTTTTCCCATCGCTCATCAGCTGGAGCCAGCCTGACAGGATTTAGAATTACAGAAATCTCAACGATCATTCGAATCACAATTAGTTCATTAACTGCAGAAAGGACGAGGTTTATAAATTTGGAAAGGAGAGCTTTATTTCTCATAAAGGGGTGCAGCCTGTAGGTGGCCATTCCAGCAGGCTGGGAAGCAAAGCCTCCAGCCAGAAGCCAAAAACACGTGCTTTGAGGGAGTGACAAGGGGAACGGGAATTTACGCTGAGCAGGGTGGCCAAAATATACATATTTAACAAGCTATAGGAGGAGTCGTGAATATTTATGAAAGAAGAAACATGTGTATGAGCAATTGAGCTTTGTGCCCCTTTATGGGGTCCATGTTCAGAAAATGGCAGCCGTCTGATGTCAAAAGGTAACGCAAGGACACAAATCCCTTACTGCACAAACTGTAGAGCGGTTAAAACCACTCCGTGGTTGGTGATCTATTATCAAGAAAGAATACTGGTCAGTTGTAGTGTTGAAGCCACAAATAGTGAGATTGGTTTCTGTTTCACCCTTGGGAAAAAAAACCTGATGGCTGCGGGCAAGGGAGGGGGTATAATCAGTCGTGTCTGACCGCCCATCCGGTCAGGGCTGGGAGCTCAGTTTTAGGATTTCTCTGGGGTTCCTTTGGCTGAGAGGGGAATCTGTGCAGTGGGGGCAGGGAGGGGGCCTTAGAATTTTATTTTAGTTCATAAGTTTGTGGAATGAGCCACACAATTTTATTTTTGTGTTTGTTTGATATTTGTTTTATTTTTCTTGTAAAGGAGAAAAATGGCTAAAGTTCTTGTAAACTTATTACATAATCATTATAAATAATTTGAGTCATGGAGAACAGTACAAAGAAGAACATTCCTATGTTGCCTTAAATCTTCCATCAAGAAATAGCCATCATTATTAGGGACATATCGTTTCAGATATCATTTTTATATATACACAGAATAATAAATAGATTCAAAACTTTATTTAAAAAGGATCATGTCATGCTTTTGCATAAAATCATTGACTTCAACTTGATTTTAACAGAAAGGGGAAAAGTACAGTGACCTTACTTCATATTTTCCAAAAATATCCCTCTAAGACTGAAAAGAATATTTAGCAATTAAAGTTATTTTTGACTCTATCAAAGAACAATCTCATACCTTCTCCTATCTCCTCTAACTGCATTTTTAATTTTACAATAACTTCATTATCTTTATTATATTTTGCCACATGAGTAATCTGTTCTGTAAATATTATTTGCATAATTGGCTCATATTAGTTTTAGATTTAGAAAGATTCACTACATACCATTTAATGTTTTGTTACTGTGGCTCCTTCAGTTCTCATTTAATTTTTTTTTGACTCATGCTTTTTGTTAGACAAATTTGTCATCAAGAATATGTGTGTATCTGTGATAAAAAGGGCTGTTTGAGTGCTGAAATGCTTCATGTTTGAGTGTATCTAATTGTTGTACTTGAAATGCAGCTTGGCTCTATTCATTCTATTTCATCAAACTCTCAGAACTTTATAGAAGACTTTTGCAACTGAATGCTTCCATGAAAAAGGAAATGTCAATCTGATTTCCCCTTCTTGGCTCCTATAGGCATTTGAATTCGTGACACTTGACTCTACTCCAATTCCTTCCTTAGACAAAATAATCATAACCATCATCATCATCATAATAATAATAAACCCAAGTAATTTTCAATATAAATTCTCACCAGCAATATATAAAAATACTTAACCTTTGCCATTCCAATTAACAAGGAAAATCATAAGATACGATTGCTTTAACATGCATGTCTTTGGTCTCTAGGAGGAGTTGAACATCTTTTACTTGACTAATTGATAACTATACTAGTTCTTACAAAACTTAGCTGAGATGCATCTGGCCATTCACACATATGTTAATTAATACAATAATAATGTAACTGTATCAATTTAATGGAGCCCATGTATAAAGGTCAGCATACCAAGTAAATTTGATTAGATCATTCTTACCCTAGCAGGGTGATATGGGTTTTACTAATAGCAAAATACATAGAATAATGGAATTTCAAAATCAGAAGGGACTGCAAGAGATTCTAATCATACAGTGGTTTTTAAATATTGTTTAAGTAGTCAAATTTTTTTTTAAAAAATTCTTATACTAAAACCTATTAAGTAAAATAGATAAAGTGGATATGCTGGAAATAAAATGAAATAGGGGAGGGGGAGAATAGAATTCAGCCCAGTTTTTCTCTTTCTGACTCCCAGGTGACTCAAAAAACCACAAGATCTTATGACTCACAATTTGGGGACCAACAAGGACGGCATGATAATTTTATATCTTGAATGTATCCTCTGCTTGAAACGCTGAACAGGACAGATAAATCAGTCAGAGTATGTTTCCTGACCACAATAGAATGAAGCAAGAAATTGAAAACAAATGGATCACTAGAAAATTTCTGATCTTTGAAAAATAGTCAATATAGTTCTAAATAATCCAAATATCAAGAAAGAATTAACGAAGCACATTATAAAGTAAATTGTACTTTATAATGATAAAAATACTATTATCAAATGGTGTGAAATACAACTAAAGCTGTGCTAAGGGTGAAATGTACAGCCTTAAGGTGAATATACATTAATATTAGAAAATATGAAAGGCTGAAAATTAACTATCTAAATATCCAACCCAAGAAACCAAAGAAAAAAATTAACCCCAAGGAAGTGAAAAATTAACCCCAAGAAATGATAAAAATGACGTGAACAAATTAATAAAATAGAAAACAAATTTATTAATACAAAAATTAAAAAATAAAGTGGTTCTTAGAACAGACTAATCAAGTTGATAGACTTCATGACTGATAGATGTTGTAGATATTAATAAATAATAAAAGGATATTAGCAACTTCATGTGAATAAATTTGAGAATTTCAATCAAATTGACACATTTCTAGAAATCCTGAAAACTGAAATAAGAAGAAATAAATATAAATAATTCCATATCTATTAAATAAATTGAATCTGTAATTTAAAACCTTTCCACTAAATAATTTCAACAACTAGAAGACTTTCCCAGTGAGTCCTCCCCTAACATTTAAGGAAGAAGTAACAACAATTTCTCACACACCCTTCCAGAGATGAGGGGAAAAGTGTTCAGCGGTTGGAGTTGATAGTAAAATTCTGATCTCAATTTATGAGAGCAGCATAGCTTGATATTAAAATTTGACAAGAAAATTACAAAAAAACAGGAAATTTAAAGGTCAACATCTCTAATACACATAGATGCAAAAACAGTAATCTAAATGTTAACAACTAGAATTCAGTGAAACAGAAAAGAATAATATAACCAAGAAGAAGTCTATTCCAAGAATGCAAGTCTATCAGATATATATTGAGACAATAATGTTGTATGAAAACTACCCTAAAACTCAGTGGTTTGAAACAATAACCATTTGTTTAGCCTACAAGTCTGTAGATGGGCCATTTTACAGGTGATCTCTGTAATCCATTTCTACTAATCTGAAAGCTCTGTTTCAGAGATTCTAAAGACTCTTCAACTCTCTGAAACTGAAACTGTGTGTGAAATGTTCTGAATTTCCTGGAGAAAGGACATTGGTAAGATTGTCAAAGACATTTGTGGCTCAGTAATGATTAAGATGACTATGCCAAACAAATGTTTATCACTCTAGGCATAAACAGATTTTTAAGGAAAAAAAGTACCTAAGAGCTCCCTCTCTCTCTCTCTCCCTCTCTCTTTCTCTCTCTCTCTCTCTCTCTCTCACTCTTTTAGCATAGGATTGCCACAGTTCCTTCTTCTTGCCCTAGTCTGTTTTCATAACATAACAATTCTTTTCCACATGAGCAATGGTTTGGATAGTTGAGAAGACATGAGTTTCCAAATCTTGTCAGTCACTGGAATCACCTGGAGAGCTTTTAGAATAATGTCTCCAAGAAATTCTGAAGCAGCAGGGTGAGGAACAGTGATACATATAAAAAAGCAACAACCCTCCACTTCTCTAGCTGGGTTTTAGAATCACTGAATTAGAACATTATGCTAATCAGAGCAGCTTATGTTTTTGATCCACTAGGGTCAATGAATTTTACACAGAGAAAAACCTCTAGCCGATGGTAACAAATTCTATCCTTAAAAGCTTTTCTACCATTAAATCCTTTTTTACATGCAGGAGAAAAATAAACAGAGGACTAGCTATAAAGTGAAAGTGTATGAGTATAGCTCATTTTTCTCCTCCTGAAAAGGTGACTGAGGCTTATGTCCCACTGCAGGTATGTGATGGAATCATCATCCCATGACGTCCACAGGACTTATTGTTTGTTAGATCTTTATAGAAATGCTAGAACAGGAAACGGCATGCAAAGTATAATCGCAGTCTTTAAACCTTAATTTTGGGAGTTCTCGAACAAATCTCATAAAATTGGAAAAGAAACTCCAAAAATGTAAAATGTCTTTTGATAGAAAAGTCCTAACCCAATTTGATAAATTAAAAATACTGAACAGAACATTAAAGTACATAGCATGTCACATACATGTTTTTTAAAGCAGCTACCATTTATTTAGTATTTGTTATACAATAGGCAGTTTGATAAGCACTTAGGTGGTTGTTTAATCTTTCATAAAGCCACACTCCTGTGAGGTAAAAACTATTTACTACCTGCTGTTTTATAGCTAAGAAACACAGACTGATAAATTACAGTGATACAACTTGATCAAGATTACGATCTAATTATGACCTATATAATTCCAGAGCGTGGTTGCATTGACTTTGGTGGGTCCTAGGTACTTTTACTTTTGTGGACCCTTTCCTCAACAAAGGATATTAAAGATTATATTTTATGACTGCATTGGTATAAAAATGAGTATAATCTGGGCTAGATTATATTCAGTATTGAATTTTGAACAGTTTTTCTGCATCAATTGATGTGATCATGAAGTCTTTCTTATTTAAACTGCTTGTGTATAAACTAATAAATACAAACTTCAAGTAATATAAACTCAAATCCAACTGTAATATGTCAGATTATATTGATAATTTTTCAAATGTGGAACTAGTCTTTGTTTTCCTGGAATAAACTCTTCTTGGTTATGACATATTTTTATATTGAAGAATTCAACTTGCTTATCTTTTATTTTAGAATTTTTAAATCTATAATAATGAGAGATATCAGTCTGTAGTTGTATTTTTTGGCACTGGTCTATGTCTGTTCTTAGTGTTAGGGTAATGCTGGTCTCATAAAATGAATTGAATCTTCCTTCTTCTTTGTTTTCCAAAAGAGATTGTGTAGAATTAGTGTTATTTCTTCTTTAAATGTTTTGTAGAATTTGTCTGCAAAACAATCTGGACTTGGAGATTGCCTTTTCAGCCATCTAATATGCATTTTTTAAAATTTTAACTACTGTGTTTTTTACCTCTAGAATTTCTATTTTGGCTCTTTTTTGTAGTTTCCAAATCTCTCTTGAGATTCTTTGCCTATTCATTTATTTTCTTTATCTTTTCCTGTACATCCTCGACATGATTATAATAATACATAAAGTCCTCGTCTGCTTGTTGCAACATCTGGTTCATCTATAGGTCAGTTTTTGTTGAATTCTTTTTTTTTTTTGGAAGATGAATATTATTTTCTAGCTTCTTCACATGCCTCATACTATTTTATTTTATTAAATCCTGTATAGAGTTACAATGGAGACTGAGTTATGCTGGTATTTTGTTCAGTTTATCCCAGAAAGCATGAACTCTTTTCTATGTATGATAGCTAAGTTGAGAAAGTGAACATTTGCATTTTATTATATGATAAGTTAATCTAGGATTGGTCACCAGGATTAGCAAGTTGAACACATGTCTGGTTAGCACAACTCCCAACTTCCAGCTTTGTTGCTATAGACTCTGAGATTAAGGGTGTGTCTTTTTATCAGTGTTTGATTTGAAAGCCAAGGGAGCTTAGGCTGCAGTATAACCTTTGGATTGAATGGTTGAAGGCCACCTTGGTTTTGGTCCTGCTTTTACTGCCATTGTTTGGTGGTAATATTGAAGGGTAAATATTAGAAAGAATAGTTATTTCAAGCAAATTATTAAGTGCGTGTGGGGGTGGTTTCTGAACCGAATCTGTCCATCTGCTCCCCTCACAGCCATTCATTCCATGAGCTCTTCTGGACCCAGTAAAGGTAAAGTTTTCTTCTCCCTCTGCCTGTACATAGATCCAACAATTTACCCTCCTCCCAGAAGATGCCAAAACTTGCTACTCACCTATAAGATACCCTCGCTCTCTCTGTGAGTGAATTCTTCAAGACTTCGTTACATACACTCCCCTTTGATAGTCTGATAGGTAATATGATGGTTAATTTTATATAGCAACTTAACTATGCCACAGGGGGCCCAGGTATTTGGTCAAATATTATTCTGGGTATGGCTATGGGGGTATTTGGGGGATGAGATTAGCATTTGAATTGATAGACTGAGTAGTATATTGCCCTCTCCAATTAGACCTCATCTAATCAGTTGAAGGCCTGAATAGAACAAAATGGCTGACCCTCCTGTAAGAAGGAACTTTTCCTGCCTGATTGCTTAGAGATGGGCAATCACTCTTTTCTGGCCTTTGGACTCAAACTGAAACATCAGCTCTTCTTGGGTCTTGAGCCTGCCAGCTTTCAGTCTGGAACTTACTCCATCATTTTTCCTGGTTCTCAGGCCTTCAGATTCAGACTGGATCTACATATTGGCTCTCCTGGGTCTCCAACTTGCTGACCGCGGATCTTGGGACTTCACAGCCTCCATAATTATGTGAGCCAATTTCTTATAATAAATCTTTTTTTTCCTCTCTCTCTCTCTCTCTCTCTCTCTCTCTCTCTCTATATATATATATATATACACACACACACAAATATCTCCAATATATCCATATATATCTGTATTTTTATCTGTCTCATATATGTATCTCAAAGAATATATTTGGTTTTTTCTTTCTTATTCCAGGGAGAAGAACCAAGGCCAATGAGCAAAAATTTAGGGAGGTCTATTTTAGTTTCAATTAATTCATTGAGTAAATATGCCCTGAGAAGCTACTACATGGCAGTCACTGCTGACACTTGAGATGTATCATTGAACCAAGAAGTCAAAATGTCTGCCCTGTGGAATTTATAATCTAGCATGGGAAATCTAAGTAAGGGGGAACCTAAGAAGTCAGAAAAAGGAAAACGTTGTGCTGTCAAGAATGGAAAAAGTGACTTCTGTGTGGCTGAGTCTCCTGGCAGAATCTTGGTGATTGAATAGCATATTTTCAAGGAGATACCTAAATAAGAAGAGAGTTGATTCAGATGACGTCTGAGGCTTCTTCGCACTGCAGGATTTCCCTGAATATTTGTCAATTTAAGTTACCTACAAGAACCACCATGGCCTTTGCTATGAGCTTTCACTCAGAATTAGAGTGGATTAATTTCTTCCTTGGATGCCAGAAGATGAGGTCAGCATTGTTACTTTCAAACAGCCATTCTAAGTCAATAATTCGGTCTCCACCCCTGGTCCTTACACACAGTGTACCACGTAGACACTTCACTTGGACACCTTCCACATATCCTGTGTGTCTTAGCTAGAAAATCACTTCCCCCTTCCCTGACTCTTCATTTTAAATTAGGTCCTCTTATACTTTATACTTTATCTTAGTTACCCTTTCTTTTTCCTGCATAGCACTCACCTCAATTTTTAATTTCACTCACTCTGTGTGTGGTTATTGGCATAGTATCTCTATCCCCACTAATCTGCAAGCCTCATGAGAGCAGGGACTATATCTGTCGCTTCACTTTATACGCAGGCCTCACCCCTGCCCCTGACACATGGTAGAGTACAATGAATCTGTATTTGGTGGTGAATGATGAGTTAATTGAGCAAGATACCTGGAGAACAGGAATTATTCATCTCCAAGTTATCAAGAGCATTGAGTAACTGGTTTAGTTGCATGAAGCTACAGAGAAAGTAAGGATTTCCCAAGGGTTGGGACTTTTCATAGATTCCTCTCTATTCTTGTACACCTGGAACTCTGGAATGTCAGAGCTGCAAGGGGCCTCAGAACTCATCTAATGTCTCATTTGACAGGAAAAAAAAACAAAACCCAAATCAAACCTACTGAGAGGAACAAGCTATGAATATGCATGAATCTGTGCATACACAGGGTACATTTTAAGAGCTACTTTCTCAGAAATATTTTGGAAAACACACACACAAATAAAAACAACCCTCTCAAACCATCCAACTGAAGTTGGAAATTCATCCTAAGCTGTTGATCCCAAAGTGGCTAAAGATGGGAGAATGTGTGTGTGTTTGGGGAGGGGGTGGTGCTGGGCTGGTGCCAAGCCAGTGACCCCGCCGGGGAGGCCCAGCCCTCACGTGCACAGGGTCCCTGGGGGCCCAGGTGCTGAAGGAGCCTGCAGGGCCCGCCTGCAGAGCTGAAATGCTGACAGCCTTCTGGCTGTGCTGGTCACCACAGTAACTTTCCGAAACCTCCCACGGCGGGGGTGGGGGAAGGGAAACCAAAAATCCCAAATATAATTCAATTTCCAGGGTAAACATTTTCTTGTAGAAATGGCCAAGGCTTTCCTCGAGGCGAGGCTGCCTTCTTCGGCATTACCACACTGCCCTCTTGAGCATCCTGCAGAAACCCTCCGCAAAGCCTCTCCGGCTGCAGGCAAGGCTGGAAGAAACTGTCTATGGAGCAGAGAAGGGGATACAGATAGACCGAGGTTATAACCTGGAGGACCAGCGAGAGGGGAGAGGCTGAAGTGGCTTCTTTTCTCAAGTGGGAAAATAACACAGACATTAATTATTTTAATTATTAGGAACATTCAGCTCAACTTGAAAGACCTATGAGCAAAGTGCAGTATGAGAGGTCAAAATAAAGAATATCTATCTGCTGGTGCATCTGAGGGCTAGAAGAGTACCATGCTTCAAAACATCTCCTCTAGGATCTTGCTCCAGGACCCCAGCCTGCTGTGAGGGGGAAAAATTGCTCAGCATGTATGTGTTTACTACATGTCAGAAGCTGTGCAAAGTCCAGGATATATATTTTCTTATTTAATCTTTGTAACAACCCTGGCAGGTAGGAGGACAAGACAGAGACTCTGGAAACTTAAGCAGCTTTTCATTAACTGTGTGATCAGTAAATGGCTGAGCAGGGATTTGAGCCTTGGTCTGTGGGACTATGCTGGGATGTCCAGAAGAACCCGGATAATAGTCCCGCTTCTGTCAGCTCTATGACTTTGAGATGTTTCCCTTCCCCTCTCCAGAACTTCCATTGCTCTTCTACAAAATGAGTGCATTAAACCTCAAAGGTTAAAACTCAAATCTTCTGTGAATCTGTGGCATTGGAAGCTTAACAAGAATTAATTCAATAAAGACCAGCAAGTCAAATGCATCAAAAGGAAGCACAAGATAGGAAGATTTTGATAGGCAGTCATGAAGCAATGGAGGTCAGCTTTGCACAGGACACAGTAGATGGGGACCCAGAGCCTGGGAAGATGGAATGGAGGCCTAGGGAGAGGAACCAGGTCCAGACAGGTGTCCTGTAATTACGCAGATTCCACCTGCTTTCTTATTTGGACACAAAGTAGCTTCGAACAGATAGAGTTGTTAGCTGATCCATCTTAGATCGCAGCCAACTATTCTGCCATGCTACAATTTGATTCATTTCATTTATAGAACAGTGTCGATGCCGGTTGGAGTTCATATGAAGACAGCAGGGATGCAGCATTTAAAAGCTGCGAATGTAAATGAAATTGGAAAGCCATTTATCTCTTCCTCCTATCTGTCCCCTGCAGGGTTGTGGAGAAGTCAGTAAGACCCAGTAACTGCTCATGGTGAACTGCTGAGCTTGGAAAATTGCTGCTTATAATAATAGTTATGACTTACTGAGAGCTTCTCTGTCGCTAACATTAGTTTACTGATTGCCATGAAGTTGTCAGTTTCCTTACCTTGTGGATACTGCAATATTTGAGACCGGCAATGCTTCAATTCAATTGCATACACACATACACATTGAGCCACTATATATGCTAAGCACTATGATCCTCTTCTAGCAGCGGGGGTAAGAGATCACTTCAACTCTACCCTCAAGAAATTCTTAGTCTTTGTCATAAGAAAACAAAAAGGGTAACTCTTACATTACAAGCTGGTAAGGGCCATGAGAGAGGTATGTCCAGGGTCCTACGGGGCTCACAACCCAACTCAGTCTGAAGGAGAAAGAAAGGTTAGGAAGACTCTCAGGGGGAAGTGACAAATCCAGCCAAGTGGGCGAGGGTAGGAAGGATGTTCTAGGCAGAGGAACTGTAATGAGAAAATACACTGCTGCATGGAACGGTGTGATTTATTCAGAGAATTGCATCAAGTTGTTCTGGCAGCAGGAGGCTGCCCAGGGGAGAGCAGCACAGGACAAGTTTGGAGAGGTAGATGGTGGGGGTGGGGTGGGAAGATCAAAAGCACTTTGTAGTGTTTTATAAACCATCTAAATTTTATCCTAAAGAAAGCAGGATGCCACCGAAGGATTTCATGCGGTGCAATCATCCTTAAATACAATCAAAAAGCATTTTAAAGATCCCGATGCCCAAGACCTGAAAAAAAAAAAAAAGGCAAGACTGAGATTAGAAGGAATAATATAACATTATGTATAATGTAAGATATTATATATTATTATATATCATTAATATAATGAATAATTAGGATTTTTTACACTGTTGGAAATTTCTGGGCTTTATCATTGTTAGATGGACTGGTACATCTACATAACCCGTGCTTTATTTTTAATGTGTTTACAGGGCGATGATAGCAGCTGTGAATCAGCTTCTTGGGTTTAGAGCCCTATCCTACGGACAGTAAATAATTCCATTTTCTTTGTGTCTTCTCAGCTTTGGCAGGACGTGGTCACCCCACATGTGCTTTCCAGGGCCTGTCTTATTTATGCGTCTCGTCTCCTTCCAGTTAGCTGGTCTACAATCAAAACAATTCTTCCCAGGGTTATAGACAGGATGAGCCCTCTCTCCCCCGCCCCATCTGTGAAATTCCAACATCATTCTTCTGGTTTTCCTTTGGAAACAAAAGCCGCTAAAGAATATCTTTGAAGAGTCTGAAATCCATAAAAGGGAGAGCAACATAAACTGAAAATAGAACCCAGAAAACGTATTTGTTCTTTCCCTTGAGCTCTTGTGCAGACCAGGAATTATGATGCAACCTGACTAGCGACCATAAATTGTCCAATTTCTTCACGCCTCCAAGCTGACGCCAACCTGTCATCGGGATCTGGTCTTGATCTTTCCAGTCTGGTTCTTCACTTTTTTCAACTACGGCCTGGCTCTTTGCAGCCTCTTTCTGATTAACTTACGATCTGGCTTTTCTCAGTCAATCTTCTGCCCATTCAAGAACTGATCTAACAATGCACAGTTTCCTGGGACTTCTAACATCTCAATGAAAATAAGGCAATGGAAAAACCGTGTAACTGAAACCAAACAGTTCCCATTTGCTGTGAGGTTTAGGAGCCTGTCCTGGATAATACGTGCTTCTATTTATTCGAGTGTCACTTCACCGAGGACTTTTCTGACCCCCTTATTTAAAATTGCAACCTGCCCCCACACCCCATTCCCCTTGCTCCATGCTAATTGTGTACCTTTTATTGTAACTTACATATAATAATTATCATTTATTTTCTGTTGTTCCCGCCCCCTAAAAAATATAAGCTTCACAGGGGCAAGGACTTTTGTCTTTTTTTGTTCATCGAACTATCTAAAGAGCATATAAAAGTACCTTGTGTGTGATACGAGTTCAACAAATGTTTTCTGAACATTTATATGTCTGTGGGGAGTGTATGTACGTCTTTTCTGTGTATACACATACTCGCCTACTCGCACTTCCATTTCAATAAATAGAACTAGCTAGAAAGGTAAATAGAGGTGAAAAGACAGGTAAGTAGGTAGACAGAGATGCTTTTGTGTTTCTATGGGTGTATAGGAAGAGATATAGGGAGAAAGAGAGGGTTAACACAACCAGCTGGGATGAAAATCACCACGTCCTTTCTCTAGACTCAATGATTTCTGCACAAATAATTAGCATACCCAATCTAACAATCACTTATGGAACAACAGAGTGTTTGGAATTGCTTCTCTTCCAGAAAATTCGGGGTAGTCTCTGTGCTCATTATTTAGGCCTCACCCAATATATGGTGGCTCCCTCCTCCCTTGAGATATCAGCCTGAAATCCAGAACCATCTATCCTTACAGAAGCTCTAAAACCACAGACCTTGATGTCAGTCTTACTTGGAGAGGTGAAATAGAAAACCGGAGAGCTCTTCTCAGCGGCAGTACCGAGTGGTGACTTGAGGGACTTTTATGACATCCTCATCTCTAAGTTCAAATATAATCTGCATAAAAACCATAGTGAGACTTCATTCTGAGTATTCTGAGACACCTCCATGCTCACCCTGCTCCACCCTGCCCTTCTCACCGGATGGCTGCCCTCAGCCTCTCCTCTGCGGAAGTTCCGACAACTGCGATAGTTCTCTTCTTTCCCGGGGTGATCCACAACCTACAGTCCAGTCACTACTCTGGGAGCCCCTGGAGTACCAACGCCTCAAGTGCTTCAGTAATCAGAGTACGTTGGGAGCTTTAATTCTGAAAGCAGGCAATTATTTAAATGGATTTTCCTCCAGAAATTTCCACGTACTGTGATTTCAAATCTCTCCCTGCCTCTCTGTCTCTCTCTCTCTCTCTCTCTCTCTCTCTCACACACACACACACACACACACACACGCGCGCATCAGTGACAGCAGCCTCCCCTTATCTGCAGGGCATATGTTCCACGACCCCCAGTGGGTGCCTGAAACCACGGGTAGTGCCTCTCAAGTGCAAGCTGAGTATCCGTTATCTGAAATGCTTGGGATAAGAAGTCATTTGAATTTCAGAGTTTTAAAAAAAATTTTTGGAACATTTGCACTGATTGAGGATCCCAAATCTGAAAATTTGAAATCTGAAATTCTCCAGTGAGCATTTCCTTTGAGCATGATGTTGGCATTTAAAAAGTTTCAGATTTTGGAGCATTTCAGATTTTGGATTTTTTAATTTAGGTGCCCAACCCTGTACTGTTTTTGTCCTACACATACATACCTATGATAAAGTTTAATTTATAAATGAAGCACAGTAAAAGATCAACAATAATAACTAATAATAAAATAGAACAATTATAAAAATATACTATAATAAAAGTTATATGAATGTTCTCTCTCTCTCTTTGTCTCTCTCTGTCTTAATATTTTTGGACTACCATTAGCCACGGGTAACTGAAACCATGGAAAGCAAAACCATGGATAAGGGGGGACTATTGTACGGGTTATTTTCCTATGGCCTCAGCGAGCACATCATTCATTTCTGGTGGATATGGATTAATTGGAATAATTACCCACATGGATGCAGAACTGTGCTTATGCAACTGTAGGTTGGAATTACACAAGCTTTCTTTTTCTTTTTCAAGTAAAGGTACACAAAGATACAATTTATTCCATTTTCCCTTTGGGGAATCTACATATTCATGTTGTGTGCAATGAGTGTGTTGCTATGGTAACAATTAAGGCTTTACATTAAGTAGCAGGAAAACCAGAGCAAGAAAACTGGTTTTATTTACCGTTCAGTCATGCTCCCTCTCTCGTGTGCTCCCTCCCTCAGCATCCCCTACACCCTGAAGTTTGCCAGGATTCCTTGCTCCAAGTACAATTCACTATGACCCAGGTCTGGGTGGCCACTTTTGGCAATTGTGGGTGGTACAAAATAAAAAAAAAAGTGTGTTGAGTCTGAAGGATTAAAATGACATATGATAATAGACAAAACACAGTCAAGAGAGATTTAGCTTCTCCCCGTGCTCTCTTGTGGATGTTCTACGTGAATTTTTGTGTTTTGTTTTGTTTTGTTTTTTAATCATGACCCTCAGCTTCCTTTTCAGCAAGATGACAGGATTAGATCAAATGTTTTCCAGTTCTCCCCCAGCCTTAGCATCCTGTATGCTATAGTTGAAACAGCACAGCCTGCAGAAACAGACCTAGATTTTAATCCCAGATAGATATCACTTATGAGCTCTTTAATCTCTGGCAGGTACACTTCTCTGAGCTCTGCTTTTCTTTATCTTTAAAATTAAAAAAAAAAACTTGTTTTCCAGATTGTGGTAAGGTCTGGGGTAGTATGTGTAAAGTGTTTGGTCCACATTAGACACCCAATAGAAAGCACCACTAGATATGTGTTTATTTACTCACTTTTCACTCAACAAACACCATTGAGAATCTTTGAGACTCTGGGCTACAATGATGAGCAAAAAACCAGGCCTAAGTCTTGCCTCTTGGAGCTCACAACCTAGAAGGGAAAGAAAAATTAGCTGAGACAAATGCAAAATTGCAACAGCAACAAGCACCAATCTGGGGCTACAAGATGCTATAATAAGAGAATTTGACTGGTCAGAGAAGCCAGAAGAGGCTCCCCAAGGAAGTGACCCTTGAACTGAGAGGAGGTGTAGGAAGATGAGTTAAGGAAGTGAAGAGAATAGGGCAGAGGGCACAGCAGGTACAACCTCTGGGGCAGAATTCTTCACTGCGACAGGAGCAGAGCGATGAGGCTGAGAGGTGCTTGCAGCCCTGGTGCCAAAGGGGCTCAGGGGCTGTGCTTAGGAATATGGCCTGAATTTGAGAGCAAAGAAAGTTATTACAAGATGTTAAACAAAAGAGTGATACTTACTAAATTTGCATTTTGAAAAGGTCGCTATAGCATGAAGACAGATCGGAAGGGAGTGGGCAGAGTGAGGGCAATGAGGTGAGTGAAGACAGTAGTCCTGGGCGAGAGATGAGGGTGGCTCAGGCAGAAGTTGGCCACAGAGATGGAGCAATATGATGGATTGGAGCGATATTTAGCAGGCAAAATGGACAACTTTGGAGAAAGATTTGGAATGGGAGGTGGTGAGGGAGAGAACGAGAAAGGAGAAAATATGAGGATTCTGGATTGCAAAACCGAAGGAATGTTGGTGCTATTTGCCAAGACATGCAACCCAGGTTTGGGATTTTGTTGGGGGAGGGGACATTGAAGAAGATCATGAGGTTTCAGCATGTTGAGTTTTAAGTGCATCTGAATCTTTCAAGAGGCACATTTACCAAAGGCAAGTACTGTTATAAGTACCCAACAAATGTAGTTTCCCACTCAAGAGGCAACATTACATGAATACAGTCTGAGAGTCTTCTGCGCCCACTTACCTCCCCCGATCCATTGTGCACACAGACTCCAGAATAGCCTTTACCAATGCAAACCCATTTGGGCTGCTATTGTCTAACATCTTGCTGTTACCACCCGCTGGTTGTAGCATTGTGTCTAAAGTCCTCAATGGGGCTCACAAGCCACCTCCTCTGTCACTGGCAGCACCTCCTTCCTCCTGTAATCTCTTTCCACTTTCCCTTCACACACGACCTGCTACATACTGTTGTCCGTTCCTTTGTCAAACATGCCAAACTCCTTCCTGCTGTTCCTGCTATTATTACTATGACCGAACCCCACCCCACCATACAACCCCACATCACCAGCAGGCAGAGTCCTGCTACTCCTCCAAGATTCAATTTAAACGCCCCAGTCTCAGGGACACCTTCACTCTTCCCCGCTCCACTGCCAACTAGGTTAGGTCTCAGATGTACATACACTCCCCCAGCACCTACCACACTTCAAAGTGTAGGATTATTTGTGTAATTTTGGCTTATTTTTAGTACTATTACTAGAGCAGGGGCCATGTATTTATTTCTTACTGATGCAGTCCTAGCATCAAGGTGACCAATGAAAGTTTCATGAGAAGAGACAATGAAATTATAGCTGAACTTTGAATGTGTCCTGAGAAGAGACAATAGCAGGACAAAGATATGAAGTTGAAACCACACAGATATACAAAAACATCTTTGATAATTCAGCCCTAGACCAAAGAAGATCTTTAGGGAGAAGAATGCTATATCTGTGAATAGAAACAGTCTGTTTTGCTAAAGATCACCAGGAAGCCCCCTAGCTCTGCACAGAACATGTCTTAGGTGGCCATTGGAGGAAGGTGCCTCCAAGGGACAGATGAAACCAGAACAGAGCAGACGCTTCACCTCATGGGCAGTCAGAAGCCCAACGACTCAACCGAGTGTTGACCTTGGGCTTGCCCTGATTTGGGGGCACTTGCTATGTTAAATTAAAAAAATAATTGACTACATAATCATGGTCTAAAGCAGATACTGTTTTTAGTTTCTAACATACATAAATATTATCAGTTGCCAAAAGTTTCAGAAAACTTTTTTTTTGGAAGAAAATTATATTTAGCAAAATCCGTGAACTTAGGTAGTTTTTCTCTAATTTTCTTCCAAGCTAGGATACAAGCTCTCTCTCTATCAGGATGACTTTCCAGTCCTCCCATCTTCTCAGAAAACTCTATCCATCCACTATCTACACCGTTATAGGTGTGGGGCTCGCAAAGACCACATTCCTACACACAGATAATTGACTTTAGGTGAAGAGCTGATCTTATCTGGGCTAAAATTCCTCAACCTGGAATTGACACTGGGAAAGACATGCAGGCTCTTTCCTGGTGGCTAAATCTGTTGCATTTAGGATTTACAAACTGTGGCCATTTTCTGCCGTATGGACTAAGAGGCAGAGAAGGCCAGTGCTCAACAAGGAGAGAGAACAAAACTGACTCCAAAAGCACAGCAGACACAGGGACAGGCCAGGGTGCTGTGGGCATTCTAGTCCCTGATCTGAGTCAGCTCCTGAGACCTGCTGCCTTCCTGTGCACATGTTCCATGAGACACTCCTCTTCCATTATATAAGTACTAAATTCTCCTTTTGTGTAACTACTGGCTTCAGTCATAAACAAGTTACAAATACATTGTAAATACGCTCCATCAAAACCCACTCTTAAGGAAGTTTCTGATAAGGGCATACTTCACATTGATAATGTGAAGGATTTGAAGGTTCAAAATGTTTTATTTTCCAGGATAATCTAGAGCTAGAAATGATAATCCATATATATGAATCTAAAGAATGGAAGTTCCAGACAACAGCAAGCAAGAGACAGGTTTTTTGTTTTTTTTTTTTTTTTGGAGGAGGTGAATATTCCAATTACTTTGAATAATATTGTGCAAGGAGAATCCAAAATTATTCAGAAGTTCTCAAACTTGAGCATGTATCATAGTCACCTAGAAAGATTGTAAAATGCAGAGAGCTAGGACCACTTCTAAGTTTATAAATCAGTAGGTCTGAGCACAAGAGTTTGCCTTTCTAACAATATCCTGGGTGATTTCATGCAGTTGGTCGAGGGAACATACTTTGAAAACCACTAATTTTGAAGTCTGGCGTTGCTCAAGAAAAACAGTGCCGGGTGGTATATCCAAGCACTTGAAGACTTTTTCTCAGTATGGGAGGATACTTTCCTTGTTCAGGCCAGTGCTGTGGATCAATTGTTCATTTTCGAAAAGCGTTTGGAGAAATTTAGAGGAGGTATGTAGAAGGCACAATCTAAGTTCCTTCTCAGACTGTTCTCTTAGAAATAAAAACCCTGGCGGTTCCTTGTGGTATTCAGGAAAGAGTGCTGGCATCCAAATTTGAGAACGTTAGTTCTATGCCTCATACTTTCTGTAGGATGTCTTTGGCTTTCGGGTTTCTTATCTGTCCAGTAAAGGAGTTGAATTATTTTATGTCTTAGGTCCCCTCTCGGCTCTAACATCCTCAGATCCACGATATCGCTCAGTCTTTGCTCCTGAAACTCCCATAAGTGGTATTTCCTGGGTGAATATATTCAAAGACCATCTCTCACCACCTCAGCCCCCACTGCAATGGAAGGCAGAGTAGGGTGACAGTCAGCATGAACCATATAGTACCCTGCAGTGTTCCCAGGGAATACAGGACAGAAAAGTAGAAGCAGGAGGAAACTTCCCCAGAGGAGAAAGCTAGTCTCTTCAAACTGCTAAACTACTTACATTGAATTGTGCCGAAGGTGTTCCAGCCATTTAGAGCCCCCCAAAGTCTTCAAATTAGCTGGTGGTCCCAGTCAAAAAGCATAGGCTGTTGTAAATCATACTCCAACATCCTGGGCCTAGCAGCACACAAGCCATATTTGATATCTAGCAAAACTTTGTTAGCCCATCAAACATCTCAATCCAGACTCAGACACAATTTGGTGGAAGCATGTACAAGCCATGTTCTTAGGTGTTACACACAGCAGTTCTCAAAGGCCTAGGAACATAATGCAATGCATAAATGTAGGGAACACGCTCAGGTTAAAGCCACAACTACTCCTTCAACAGGGCATTCTTGCCTTTGGCAGAACTGCAAGCAAAGAGACAACACTACAAACGGGCGTGCAGGCAAGAGGCTTTTAAGAACCTGGGGGCAAAAGAAGAGAAGAACAATTTGCTATTTGTGTTCCTCATTCCAAGCCTTCCTGGAGCAGAAATTTCTCTTCCCCTCTCTCCCTTCAAATGTCCTGAGGTAGTAACCATTTTAGAAGAAGGTCGAGTCTGGACATTAAAATAATGGTAATAATAGCATGTTACTTTGTGCAATCAACATTCTGGACTCAAGGGAAAACAGATGATTGACACATAGGCCTTGCCCTTAGGAATCTCATATCCTCATTTTAGAGGGAACTTTAAAAATATACCTACAATAGCATGATGACAAATCTACGCAGTGTGCTACACAAGCAGAGAGGAGGGAGGGCATCACCAACCTCACTGGGTGTTGCAGATGCAACGGCAAAATGTCCAATTAAAAGAGTTTAAAATATTTTTTGTTACTGAGGTCTCCTCCAGCCCTGCTGCAGGAGAGAGAGGGACTGATGAGATAGCCGGTCTCAGGCTGCAATTCTGTGCAGGTGGGGAAGGGTTTCCAGGAAGATACCTGTGAGCATACGCTGAAGGTCTCATTCTGAGGCCTGTGCAGTTGTTCTTAAACAGTAGACCAACCATGCACTGGCTACACTGGCATCACCTGGGGCATTTATTAATGACTCAGACCCTCGGGCCTGTCCTCAGATGCAAAGAAACAAAAGGTCTAGGAGGATAAATCCTTACAAAGAAGTGAGAGGCAGAAAGATTGTGGACATCTATCTCCAGCAGCCCCTTTGCTGCATAATCTATATCTAGATGGCTAGATGCAAAGTATGAATCAGAATTTGCAGCTTTTTAAAGGCTGTAGATTCTGTCTCCTCTTTGCCCTCTCAAAGACAAAATAAAGTGTATATTGCTTTCTGAAAGGAACAGGAAGAGTCAACAGAAGATAAAGACCCCCTGTTTATAAAGTCAGTAAGTTTGAAACATGCTAGGTAAAATAGGTTACTGCCAGATATTTTACAACATTTTAACAGGTTTATGTGTACTGTGAATACCCAAGAGGTTGTGTATCAGTCAAATGTATCAGCTGCTGATAACAAAACCACTCTTATTTTAATTAGCAAGGGATTCGATACAGGGAATCGGGAGCTTATAAAATTATTTGAACACTGGCGAAGCAAGCTCCACGCTGGGCCCGCAGGAATAATTTTTCAGAGCCACAGCAGAGAACTGGCTTGCTAAGAGAACTCAGCCACAGTCAGGAGACTGTCACAGGAACAATTCCACGCGAGCTAAATGAATGTCTCCCTGTCTGCTTACCGCAGTTCCAAATTCAAGTCTTGTACAAATACATCTGACCGGAACCTAATCATATCTGGAACTCTAGTGCAAAGGGGTTTGGGACACACAGTGTTTAGGGAACAAACTTGGGGGACGTTGGAACAGATGTTGAGTGAGGCAACCTACTGCATAGACAAGTCTGGTACGCAGCATTTCCTGAAGTTATTTAAGACCACAGAACCATTTTCTTAAGAAGCATCATGAGAGACTAGTGTTCCAGGGAACACCTATTCGCAAATGCTAACCCAGGTCTGCCTTCTCATTGGTGAGGAAGGCAGCTGACGCCCAGAGAGATCTGCTGCTTGGCTGACACCACCCATTGAATTAGCAGAGGAGCAGGGACAGAGCCAGGTCTGTCCCTTCCCAACTGTCCTCGCTTCTTGCACAGCTCTCTGCAGTTCCCTCCATCCTGATGGTTTTTGCCAAAAAGGACCACTTGGAAAATGGTCCTTTGGGACCAAAAGCAAAGAAAAGGCTCTAAAGGAAGCTTGAACTGAACTCCTGAATTATGTAACAATAGAGCAGGCTAATAAGCTTTCCAGAACCTCCAATTAAGTATGAGGATAATTATACCCTGGAGTTAGGAGAGCAGCTGAGACTGGGAGTATTACAGGAAACTGTCAGCCACTGAGTCGCATTTTAAATCTAGCGTTTCATCCTTGCTCCTTTTGGAGGGAAAGGAGGAGGAGGAGAAGAAAACTACTTGGTCTCAGCCCTCCTCGGACAGCCTGTAATCGACTGAATAAACTCTTCTCCTGTCTTGGCTAAAGCGAAGAAGCTTGCTGCCCTACAAACCTGACTGTGAGAGAAGGCACTGACAGCTGGCAAGAAGGTTTTCTGTTGGGAGCACATCTGCCTTTGTACAGTTTTGACCTCAAGTTTTCAACCACTCCTTCCCAATGTCTGATTTTTCTCCTGCAGGACAATTCCACCTCCACCTTGCAGCAGCCGGCCTTGAGCTGACTTGTGTGTTCCTAGGCATGTTGAAGCCCTCTCCTAGAAATCTGTCACCATGGCATCCTCCATCTACTCCTGCCCTTCCCTTCAAAAATTACTTTTTTTTGGTGTTTCTCTGCTCAGCATTTACGAATGTGTTTTGCACTGCTTCATTTATTCTGATTTATTAATACCACGTGTGTCATTCTCTAGCATAATTGCAAGCCCTCCTAAGATACCTGAGATTATTAAAAAGTAAAAGCAATTGTCTCAGTGGTAGAAAGGAAACCCTCTTTCAAATGCACATAATGATGTTGTTTTTCCTGCTAGAATTCAGAATTTCATCAACCAAGTTTTATTTTTAAAGTGACAGGTGTACTTTTATGCAGCAAGATGAAAGTGATGAAGTATTTGATTGAAACTGACAAAACCTAAGCTGAAAAAAAATCACTAACTAGCCAGAAAATCTGACCCAAATCAACGTGTTTCCAGTCTATCAACAAAAATTGCATTGCAGTTAACAACTGTCAGAAGTAAATGAAAAGACAAAAGAGATAACAACAAAGTAGCTAACCATGCACCCACAGCAGAACTTTCCACACGATAGCCTTCAAACCATCTCTAGCCCCACTGTATAATCGAATCCCCTGGGAGCTTTGAAAATCCCTGATGCCCAGGTTGTAACCCAAATGGATTAAGTGGGGATCTGTGGTGGCGGGACCCAGACATCAGTGTTTTGAAAGCTTTCCAGGAGGTTTACATGTACAGGGCTGGTTGCTTATCACAAATTCTCATCAATAGCAGTTCAAATAATATAAATTCTTACACTTAATTCAACATGCTACATCTATTTGGCATTATAAAAACACAGACAGTAGGAGACATGCCTGAAATACTTTACAAGTATAAAACACTTTACAAAATAAAAAGCAATTTCACATCTCATTTAATCTTCCCATTAGACCCATGACTCATGGTCCTGGTTTGTAGATGAGAAAGCTGAAGCTCAGAAAAGCTGAACACAGTGTCTGATATCACAGGACTAAGAAGCGGAAAAACAAGGAGCTATCCATCGGTGAGATACGTTTCTGGCCTCAGTAGCAACAGCACTGCAACACATAGAAAGTTCTTTCGCAATATTGTGTGTGTATGTGGGGGGGTGTTTTAAGTTATCGTCCAAGCTGTGTAGATGAGGCAGCTGAGGCTCAGAGGTGGGAAAAGATCTGCCAAGGTCACACGGTTTAGACTTGAGCTCCTGTACCTCCTCTACCAAACTGCCGACTTACCAGGTGAAGCGCGTGCGTGTGATGTGTTTTCGCACTTGCGGAACTTTGAAGCTCCTTCTGCCCCTCTTGATCAGATCTTGGGCAATTCTCAACCTGTATACGCACTCAGGTGTGGCGAAGTCTGGTTCAATCCGATCCTGTTTGACATGTCAATCCCATGTTGAATTCAGCCCCCGCTTTCTCCTCCTTGCCCTCCAGCGTGAGCTTGTCCCATGGCGCTGGTCCTCAGTGACACTTGTTGCTGTAGTCTGCTCCTTCATCCCTGGGACACTTTCTCCTCCTTCTGTGTCTCTTTCACCTCCAACACACAGGGGACTGGGAGGAAGACTGGAGGCAAAGGGGCAAGAAGTTCTTTGTCTTGACTGGGGCCACGGTAGTACTCTCTCGGCTGTAGTGCCCACTATGAAGCAAAGAGTCCAAGTTTTCTTAAAGTGAATTAGTGCCCATTCCTCAGCATGGCCCCATCTTGCCAAACCCCTCAGTTCCTTCTCTGGTCATATACCTCTACAGCTCCTCCTGCTGGGTTCCTCCACCCACCAGCCAACCCTTTTGGACACTGTCTTGGGTTGAATTGTGTCCCCTAAGAAGATATGTTGAAGTCAAGTCCTAACCCCTATACCTGTGAATGTGACTTTACCTGGAAATAGGGTCTTTCTAGATGTAATCAAGTAAAGATGAGGGCATTCGGGTGGATCCTAATCCAATGACTGGTGTCCTGATAAGAAGAGGGAAATTTAGAAACAGATACACAGAGAGAGGAGAATGCTGTGTGAAATGTGAAAATAGAGGCAGAAGTTAGGGTTAGGCTGCCGCAAGGCAGGGAACGTCTAGGGCTACCAAACACTGGGAGAGGTAAGCAAGGATGCTCTGCTGGAGGACTCAGAGGGAGCGTAGCCTGCTGACACCTTGACGTCAGACTTCTAGCCTCCAAAACTGTGAGAGAATAAATTTTTGTTGTTTTTAAATCATCCAGTCTGTTGCAGCAGCCCTAGGAAACTAATAGAGACACTGTGCTGGCTAAACGGTTCAAGTCCGGCTACCCATTCCCTTCTCCCATAGGAAACTCACACCTCCTTGCTTCTCTAGTTAGTTATAGACGAGACTAACATACTGATTTTCTATTCTTTGCCTTCCATCACAGAGTGCTCCAGAAAGTTTCCTGCCTTCAAAATTTTCCAAGTGAGAAGCAGATATCAGGCAGTGTAGTCATATGCACCTTCAAATTCCCCAGCTTAAAAGTTAGCCTCTATCAAAAACTGCTCTATCAGGTTTCAGTCTTCATAAACAACAGAGTGGTTTATGGACACGCATCTTAACAAGCATCTAGCCAGGGAGTGATGTTACGAGCCCCACTTCCTGCACATCCTCTCTCCTACCCTGCCAATCTCTACTAGTGGCTTTACCAGAGGTTCCTCCTAATTAGCCTGGGATGTTAGTGGAAAAACCTCTGACTTTCTCCCAGAGAGGCAAAATGAAGTAAATTCCTATCAGGGACATTTCATGCTCTTTTTAAACCTCAAACTCCTGATCCTGGTGACATATCCTCTAACGGAGAATGTTCTAATTTTGGAGATTGTGGTAGGTTGATAACAGCAGACCTGGTTCCGCCACCTCCTTAGTAAGTCCTACTGGGAGGCGTCTAGGAAATGTCTTTAACATAAAAATCAGTATTTTAGTCTCATCTATAACTAATTAGAGAAGCAAGGAGGTGTGAGTTTCCTATGGGAGAAGGGAATGGGTAGCCGGACTTGAACCGTTTAGCCAACACATTAGGCTGTCAGCTAATGCTGTGTAACAAGCCGCCCTGAAATTCAGTAGCTTAAAATAACAAGTATTCATAGACAAAATGCCATCACCTGGGCATTTTTGCTGCTCTGGGCCAGGTTTAGCAGAATCTAGCTGCACTTACTCATGCTTCTGTGGTCAGCTGGTGGGTGGGCATGAGGCTGGATGAACACTGAACTGGGATGGCCCCATTCACATATCTGGTGGTTGGTTGGGGTGACTTGACCTCATGTCTGTCATCATTTAGCGGGTCAAGGCTCATTGTCATGGCTGAGCAGGACTCTAAGAGAGTCACAGAAGCATGGGAAGCCTCTGGAGACCTAGACCCCTAAGTGGCATATTGTTACTATTTGCATTCTCTTTGCTGAAAGAATTCAGATTCAAAGTGTAGGGAAATAGACTTTGCCTCTTTAGTGAGAGAAATACAAAATCAAATTGCAAAGAGTCTGGATATGAGGAGCAGGGAAGAATCTTGGCCATATTTTTTGCAATCTACCACAGTAGGGATCCTTAATATCAGTCAGGTTAAATGACGTCAATGGCTGTAACAAACAACCCAAAAAACCTCAGTGGCTTTTTTCTTGTTCATGACCCAATCCAATGAAGTCTAGTAGGTGTTGTGGAGAGAAGAATCTCTGCTCCAAGTAATTTTTCAAGGCTCCAGATTTGATCCCACCTTCTTCTAAGACCTCAGTTACCCTGTGAGTCCTGCACATGTAGCCCTCCAGTGAAAGAAGAAAAAGCACATGAAGGCTCATGCAGCAGGTTTCAGAGGCCAGACCTGGAGTGACTTTACATCACTTCCATTGGCCTGAACTTGGCTAAGGTTTCATAGACCATCTAACTGCAATGGTAGCTGTAAAACTTTTTCTGATGCCAATGAAGAAAACTAAACTAGTTCATCTCATTGTCTTTGACTTTATGGTTCAGCCCAAATCCCACGGGAACAGGAGTCCCATTCTATATCCTGCCCACCAACTTCAGTGTTCTTTCCTCTGTACCAAAGCGACTGCTGATGTTGTGCTTAGATCGTCTTTTTTTTTTTTTTCTTGCCTTTTTAATTCTTCAGAGATGAATACCTGCATGAATCACTGAGTTTCTTTGGATGGGGGAATGGAGGGGATGAAATTAGTGCCCAGAGTCACTATCCCTTTCTGGCAGCTTTGCTCTTGATGTGAGTTTATTTGTACATCTAACACCTGCCAATCCTTTACACTCAAGGACATCTGTGTTTTCCCAGCATTTGCATATGCACTGGAGGAGGCCAAGTGAAAACGTTCTTGAACTCTGCTCCTATGTGAGCAGAGGGAGCGTATTCTATTATTACACACTCAGTGTTCCATCCCAGCACCAGATCACTGTGCTTACCAAGCCATAGAAAAGTCCCCAGACTATGAGACCAGATACACTGGGCTCAAACTCCAGCTCTGCCACTTACTGTGTGACCTCTGGTAAATTACTTAACTTTTCTGATCCTCCATTTTCTCATCTTTCACATTGAGATGATGCCGCCTTCTGGGGTGATAGGGAGAGCAACCATGCCGTAAAGTACTCGTACAAAGTAGGCACTCCATCATATTATACTTCTCTCCTTCCCTCCTTCTTCCTCGTTCCCACCTCCAGCCACCATGTGAGTCCAGAGGGGATGAGGAGGGATGGGACTGGAATTAGAGCTCAGAAACTCACCTAGATGTCACCTCCCTTCCTAATCCTGCGAGGCTGTGGTAGGCTGTGTGGTGATGCCGTTGTCCTTGGAGTAAAAAGAAGACTCTTTACCTTCCCCTGGCAACCAGGTGTTAAATCATCACTAGATGGCAGTAACATCTAACACTTAATTCTCTAAGAACTGATCAAACCATTTCCACCTTGTTTTCCTTTTGCTTCTCTATTTCAAGCAAGCATTCATTCAACACAAAATTGAGACAGCCTTGAGCTTATTCTGAAGTTGACTCGGAGACTCACAGAACTTAAAAAACAAAGGAATGAGCCATTTCTCAAACTACAGACAACAGAATTCTCACTGAGATCTCAGAGCTCCAATTAAGAGACTTCAACCTTGTCCTGGGCATGGATGAACAAATCAAGTATCTAGTAGCCTCTGTACTTGACAAAGGGTCATGAACTTGGACCAATTTCTCTTTTTCTTAAACAAGAAGAAAAAGGACATTTTAAAAAATAATTTGTACATGGTAGGGATGAGCTCACTTTCCTTACCATAAGGGCTATTTTGTTCTCTAAACAAGTTTTCTTTTTAATTTCACTTTTGTTTTCTCTCCCAGATCTCTCTCTCCCACTCCCAAATCCATTTGTACACTCAATGTTGGATTTTTTTCCAAAGCATCATTAGAATAGGGAAGAAAAATGAACAGGGCTGGCAATAACATGAAAGTTATACCATGCTTTGTGTGCACCAAGGAATCTGGGGCTATGGATCCCAGGATGTTCTAAAAGGGAGTTTAATGGGGCCCTGAATTAGTCCCAGAGAACTTCCAGGCCACTCCTGGCTCCAAAGACTTAGCCTTCTCCAGAAAACTGAAGTGTAAATATGAAACCCAGGTCAGCCTATCTCTATGGCCAGGAGCCCAGTAACTTAATGAATGTCTAATAGGCCTAATAAATGTTGACACCAAACACCTTCCTCCTGCCATGAAATAATTCCAATTACAGATCATCATTGTTTGAGACTTGGACCTTAGACACTTTGCATTGTTGCCTACAGTATTGTCAGGTGAGCTGGAAATGGAGCAGGAATTAGCTTGAGACATGCACACTGAGGTAGAACAGGCAGTAATTCCAGAGGTGCTGGAGATCAGATCATGCCTGCTGTCCTTGGGGCTATACCTGTTTCCATCTTCAGTTTGGAAATGGCTATGCCAACAAGTTGCATTTAGTAAGTGGAGCCTAAACCTAGACTGCTGGACATTGATCAGTCTAACAGGCAAGTGGGCACACTCTCCAAGGTCTTACTCTAAGCAAGAAGACCCAGGGCAGTAACTGGGTCACTGGAATTAGAATCTCCAGAATTGGGACTAGTGCAATAGATAAGTTCACTGGTTGGATTAAGGAGAGAGGGTATTGTGGCTGCAGCTCTATTGTATGGACTAAGAAAATGTAGGGGAAGAAGGTAGGAGAAGGGAGCTGCAACCCCAACTTAATTCCTTGTGGTCATCTCAGATCCGCCTGGCAGCAAGCAGTGTGGAAGCCCCTCAGTCATCTGGGGCTATTGAGCCTTGGGTCTGGGCAGTAGGCTTAGCACGATACCAATCCAGAATAGGGAGTCATGCAGCATTATCCATCTCCATCAAGAATAGCTCAGGAAGAGCCGAGGTTGCAGCTGGGAAGCATCGGATGAGCCAGGGGTAACCAGCTGGGGACTCAGAAGCAGTGAAAGCAAAGCAACATTGAAAACGTTGTGTCTCTTGGCATGTCCACAATAGTTACCATATAGGAGCTCTCTTGATAATTGCCTGAACCAGAATCCACTAAAAATGACATTTACTACCACAAAGAATTAATATATGATATTGACATGCAGAAACGAAAGAAAGGGAAGATTGGGAGCTATCTTTTTGCATTGAAGGGAGAATCCAAGACTGCTGGTTACTTCTCTCGCAAGCTTCTAATTTATATCTTTACTTTCAAATTTTGCTTCTTCAGTGAATAAAAGAGATCCAATGATGAGAAGACAAGGATAAGATACGAGAGCTCTGAGGAGGAAGCTCTGGCTCCATGCTATTATATTAATATTAATCTCTATCCCAATCTGCATTTTTTAGTCATTTGGGAAAAGTATTTTAAAGGATGAATTTAGTTGTTTTTCCTTCTTAGAAAAATCTAGCATCGGGCATAAGACATCATGTCAATGGTAAAGACAACTTATCCCATCTGGAGTGACAGTGGAGGTCAATGCTAAAATTTATCAGCGAAATAGAATAAATATTTGTAGTACTAAGGTAAAAATTCTGACAGGGCACTGTATCTACTTGTTGCAGAAAAATTTAAATTTTACCTCTCTTTGACCAACTAAGCAATTAACCTCTAATAACTTTCTTAATTTAACATTGTGTCTCTGAAATGACAATGTTATTTTATCCAATAAAACATGAACTTTAGGAGGGCAGGGAATTTTGTCTGTTTTATTACAAATTGCTATATTTCCAGTAGGTAGACCATAGTGAACACTATGTAAATATTGTGAATAAATGAATTAGTTCAGGGTTTATGAGAGGAACCAATGGGATAAGAAATAACATCTGCTCATCTGCAGCTTTGCACCTGTTTTGGTGCTTCGACGAGGACTCAGCTATTCTTCCCTGTCTTTATCATCGCCTTCCTCTTCCTTCCACTCAATCCATTGCAGAGTGCTTGGATTTGCTGGAAATGGGAAGAGATCTCTCTGATTCTGAGCATCCCATTTGGTTCTGCTTTGACTCTAAAGAATCCAGTGAAAATATCTAAGGATGAGAGTAAGTGAGGCTACGAAAATTCCTGGGGGTGCTTTAGAGTGCACAGAATAAGGGGTTTGGACAGTCACAGAAGGACACAGGTCCCCTTCTAGCCTCTGCTTACAAGGAGGAGAATGGAAGGATATGTTGCTTCTCTTTGGGACTTGAATTCAGTTACTTGAGTTGACGTTCACCCTCTTTCTCTAAAACCCTGTGAGAATAAGCACGTGCATTGTTAATACCCCCATTGAAATATCCCAACTGACAAAGGGTACCATTGTGCCACTTCCCACAAAAGGGTCATCATGCCTGTGGCTTCCTTCTGACTTGGATGATTGCAGGCTGTTTAGTCACCTTTGTCCAAGAAGGGAGGGCCACAGTCAAGGTAATAATTCTGCCAAACTCAGTCAAACATCCTGAAGTGTTTTCCAACATTTTGAGTTTGACAAGATCCCAAGCACATTTGGCGTTGGTCCCCTTTTCCCTTAATTGCTGAGCCCAAACAGAAAATGTAATCCATCTGCTTCAGAGTCATTTTCCCAAAACTCATCCAAATTTTCCTTGGTGAGGGCCGTTTGACGTCTTTGTCTTCGTGGGCTTAACGCCTTCCTTCTCACGTTTTGTTTCTTGGAGCTAGGAAGCAGACAGAGCCAACGGCAACAGGACTCTGTTTCAAACACAAGACATAATGTGTAAAATCAGGTGCTGGGGGTGGAGGGCCAAGAGTCTCACTCCCAGAATGACAGCTGTGGTACCTGAGGGGGAATTAAGGGAGCCGCTAGAACAAATGAACAAATCTGTCCTGAGAAGGCCGGAGAACAGAGTTCACTGAGGATAGATTCGTCTCCACCCCACTTCCAGCAGTGACAGGGAGCCAGAACCCCCGTTCCATGGTGCCAAAGTCGGAAGCAGAGATTTCACGAACTTCTACTGTTTGGTGTTGGTCACTATTGCGAACACCCCAGACTTGGAACACAAGACAGCTCACAAGATCCATCCAACACCTTTTTGTAAGACTTTGAAACTCAAAGTGAGACAGAAATGGGCCAAAATCCTAACTCCTAACTAGTATGGTACTTGCTGGTTCTCTGACCTTGGGCAAGTTCCTTACTATCTCTGAACTTATGTTTTTCCTTTGAAAATAAAGATAAAACTTTCATGGCATATTTACTGTGAGACTTAGGTAAGATTTTATAGCTTAGCACAGTGCCTAGCATTTAGAAAGCACTAAATTAACAACAACTATTTGTATTGTTATTTTTATAACAGCTTTATTGAGATATAATTCCCAGGCCATGCAATTAACCCACTCAAAGTGCACAATTTAATGGTGTTTAGTATATTTGCAGAGTTGTGCAACCACCACCACAGTGAATTTCAGAACATTTTATCACCCCAAAGGAAACTTCAAGTCCATGAGCAGTCATTCCCCATTTTCTCTCAATCCTAGGTAACCACTAATTTACCCTTTGTCTCTATGGATTTGCCTATTCTGAACATTTTATATAAATGAAATGATATAACATTGTCCTTTGTGCCTGAATTCCTATATTTGAGATTATGTTTTCAAGGCTCATCTATGTTGTAGCATGTATAAGTACTTCATTTATTTTGATTGTTGGAAAAATATTCCATTGTATGGATATACCACATTTTATTCATTCATTCATCAGTCATTGGAAATTTTGATTGTTTCCATTATTTGGCTATTATGAATAATGCTACTGTGAACATTGATGTACAGGTTTGAGTGTTAACCTGTTTTTATTTCTCTTGGATATATACATATGAGTAGAATTTTTAAGTCATGTGTTAACTCTGTGTTTAACCTTTTAAGTTACTGGCAGATGTTTTGCAAACTGACTGCACCATTTTACATTCCCTTCAACAGAATATGAGGACTTCAATTTCTTCATATCCTCACCAACACTTGCTATTATTTGTCTTTTTCATTATAGCCATCCTAGTGGGTGTGAAGTGGCATCTCGTTGCAGTTTTTATTTACATTTTCCTGATAGTGAATGATATTGAGCATATTTTTTGTGTGCTTATTGGCCATTTGTATGTCTTCTTTGGTGAAATATCTACTCATATCCTTTCTTATTTTTGTCTTTTATTAGATTTTTGTAGGTGTTCTTTATATATTTTAGATACAAGCCTTGCTATCATCTGAATATGTCCCCTCGAAATTCACATGTTGAAACTTAATCACCAATGTGATAGTATTAAGAGGTGGGGACTTTAGGAGATGATTAAGTTATGAGAACAGAGCCCTCATGAATGGGATTCATGACCTTATAAAAGAGGTTCAAGGGAGTTGTTCATCTTTTGGGCCCTTTTGTCCCTTCCATCACATGAAAACACAGCAACGAGGCATCATCTTGGAAGCCGAGAGCAGCCTTCACCAGACACCAAATCTGCTAGTCTCTTCATCTTGGACTTTCCAGCTTCTGGAACTGTGTGAAATACATTTCCATTGTTGATAAATTACCCATGCTGTGGATTCCAATTTATCTATTTTTTCTTTTATTGCTTGTGCTTCTGGTGCTATATCTAAGAAATTATTGCTAAATCCAATGGCATAAAAAATTTCCCCTATGTTTTCTTCTAAGAGTTGCATAATTTTAGCCCATACATTTAGATCTTTGACTCATCTTGAGTTAATTTTTATATATGGTGTGAGATAGGTGGTCTAACTTCATTCTTTCACATATGGATAGCCAGTTGTCTCAGCACCATTTGCTAAAAAGATTATTCCTTCCCCACTGAATTTTCTTGGTACCCCCAGTGGAAAATTAATTGATTATAATCGAGAGGGTTTATTTCTGGACCCTCAATTCTCCACTTATTTGTATATCTGTCCTCATGCCAGGACAACGACGTCTTGATTACTGTAGAGTCAGTAAGTTTTCAAGTCAGGAACCGCAAATCTTCCAATTTTGTTCTTTGTCAAGATTGTTTTTTCTATGTACGAGACCAAGACATCTGTAAATAGATAGTTTTACTTTTTCCTTTCCAATCTGAATGGCTTTTATATCTTTTCCTTGCCTAATTGCCCTGGCTAGAACCTCCAGTACAATTTCAAATAAGTGATAAGAACAAACACATTTGTCTTGTTCCTGATCTTAACAGGAAAGATTTTAGTCTTTCACAATTAAGTACGATGTTAGCTGTGGTTTGTTCCTAAATGTCCTTTGTCAGGTTGAAGAAGTTCCCTCCTATTCCTAGTTGGTTAAATGTTTTTATCATGAAGGGGTGTTATTGTTATTATGCAAGAATGCAGCTGTTTTCTTTTTCCCTTTTTTCCTCTCTTCTTTCCCATTTTTGATTTCTTTCCAGAGCCTGGTAGGACATCGGGACAACATCAGGAAAGAGGAAGCCACAGGCCGCTGTGCATCCATTTTCTGAAATGCCCTATAAGCAAGCATCTGCCACCTCCTCCCTCCGCCCCACCTTCTGACCTGGCAGTGCCCTGGCTGTTTTGGCACAAGATGCGCCCCTAACGCTTTGATCAGCTTTACTGGCTTACTGTCTTCTGGTTCTGGGGTCTGCGGCTTCCTGTCACTCTTCCTCAGGGTTTAGATCCCTTTTCTACCTCTTTCCAGGTGTCCTAGACTGCTTTGGCAGCTACTGGTGTTTGGAAAGCTGAAGGCTGTTTTCCAGACAGCTGAATTTCCGTTTCGCTCCTGTACCCACTTTGATTCCACAAATATTTTATGAGCGTTTTTTTTTTTATGCCAGTCATTGTTCTTGTTTGATACTGATAATGCTCGCACTAACCCCATGAAGTTGTTCTTGTTTAGGCCCCATTTTGCAGAAGAGAAAACAGAGCCCCCATAGAGCTAATTAATTTGTCCAAGGTCATGTACATAGTAAGTGGCAGAACCAGATTTTGAGTACAGATCTGTAAGATCTGTTTGTTTAGAGCAAAAGAGAGTGACACTCATACAGTCACAAATGCTGAGATAGAACTCAGGGCACCAGGTGCCATGTTTGAATAGCCAGGAGGAGCTAGGAAAGTGGTATGTCTTGTTTAAAATGCAAGGCTGCTATTATTGATCATGCCACTGCCAACCTGTCTGGCCTCATCTTCCGAAAAGCACATGCCCACCCACCCAAGACATGCCGAACCACATCATAATGTCTCTATTTCTGTACTTTTTCATATGCTAGGCCCTCTGCTCAACCAAACTCTCTCTCCTATGCAACTGCCAACTTCTAGATGCCTGGCCAACACCTATTCTCACTTCATTTCCCCTGGAAAGTCTCTCTGACTCACCCCAAGCTGTGGCTCCATCATATCCTATACATATCTGTATCGTAGTACTCACCACACTATGTCCTTCTCCCTGTCCCTCTCTCCTATAACCAATCACCAATAAATCATGAGCACCTTCAAGGCAGGGCCATGGTTAGTTCCCCTCTGCAACCCCAGGGTCCACGATAGTTCCTGGCCCATACTGGGTTCTTATCCAATGTTTCTTGAATAACTAATTGAAATCTTTACAATGAGCTCCTGTAGACAGATTCCCTTTCTGGCTAGGAGATTTAAATGACCTCTCTGACCAAATAGATTAACAGCTGGGACGTTTTCTTGTTTCCTTCCATTCTGGAGAATCTGAATCTTAAACCAAGGGGCACAAGCCTGTGAAATTTGAGCTTAAGACATTAAGACCACTTTTCTACTCTGGACAACACAACTTATAGTCACCAGGTCACCATGAGGCAGACCTCAGAAAAGATGTTGATCCAAAGGAGGAAACCGAGGGGCTCACTTTAAATGCATGGCAGGAGCACCCTGACTTTCTACTGGAAGAACTAACCTTAGGCACTACCCCACATCCAGTGGTTTGCTGTCACCTTTAGGTTTAAAAACATAAGACATTCATTTCTTTAGCTAATAAACAAAATAATGACTTAGCTTCTGTCTCAATGCCAGCTCAGTAAAAATAAGCCAACTGCAAGAAGAGGACCTTTCTGGACTCTTTGTGGCAACCCTTAGAGCACAGCTTTAACACAGACACCTCTTGCTTTCTCCTCCAAGAGAAGGCTGTGAGGTCAGGTCCAGGATGACAATGCGCAGCAGCCCCCAAAAGACTCTTGGTATTAATCCTTGCCAATTTCCCTCCGAGCCCTGGCACAACTTGGGCTGCAAGCACACATGCTATTTTCATTTAAGCATGAATGCTGAACCACTGGGTATTTTTTTTTCCCTAGGTTTTCTGTTAACTCTGTCTACAAAATGTGGTTTTAAGAAATATTACTCCTGGTCATTTATCTAACAGACCATACTGTGATCTGTAAGCTCCATCCTTCTTGCAGCTTTCACATTCTATTAAAATGGGATCTTTTACCAGGAAATTTACTCAGACGGGGGAGTTCATTTGAGGTTGAAACTGTAAAGTGGCCAATTATCTCTCAGTCATTGGTTGCATATGATCTTTACCCCAAGCTTTGGAAATAAAGACAACATTTAGCAAACGTTCGGCTCCAAAGCTAATGTTTTGGAAAGAATAACAGCATGTTGGGAATAAATTACATGGTCTTTAGTGCATTTTAGTGTTATTGCCTGTTAACACGCAGTGTGGTGTGCCAACTCATGAGAGAATTCCAGTCTTCTAGGGAATCGATTTCTGATTTGTTGAGCTTATGGCGTCCGTGTTGTATCATTGAACAGACTCAGAGTACAGGGGGCTGTGTCAGTGGGGCCTGACCTAGGGGAAGCTATGAATCATAGGTTGTCCTTCCATTCTGATAATATCCAGACCATTAGCACACCCTGGCTAATGGCATATGAGGCTTTTCATCCAGGACTATCCAGTTTCCCATTTATGAACTATACTGATCCTAAAAGAGTCATCTAATGCACCTAATACAAGTAACTAATTTACTAGAAGACTTACAAGGTCTTTGGCCAGGCTCTGTGAAAGAATAGTAGGATACTTAAAAAGATCTTTGATTCCATTTATATGAAATGTCCAGAACAGACAAATTCATAGAGACAAGAAGTACATTAGTTCTTTCCTAAACCTGGGAGGACAGGGGGATTGGAGAGTGTCGGCTAAAGGATTTGGGATTTCTTCAGGGGAATCAGAAAAATGTTCCAAAATTGATTAACACATTAAATGCCACATGAGTTGTATTCAACTCACGCCAGTTTTTAGCCCGGGGCCTCGTGAAACATATGTAACTCATACGTCTCTTTACCTTGGGAGCCACATGAACTATTTTTCAAGTTGCATATAACTCCTGCACAGAAAACAATACAAAATAACATATTTTTCATTAAATTAGAAAGGTTCATTTTGTTTTTGAAGATTTTATTCTATTTTTGTAATCAAATATTATAGCCCCGAGGAAAAAAATTTTTTTTCTAGTGTGGCAGTGTGTTAAGGTGATGGCTGCCCAACTCTGTGAATATGCTAAAAGCCATTGAACTTTATGCTTTAAATGGGCAAATTGTATGGTATGTGAATGACATTGCAATAAAGCTATGGAGGGGGAGGGGGAGGAAGAGGGAGAAGAGGAGGAGGCAGAGGAGGAGGAGGAGGAGGAGGAGAAAGAGGAGAACCTTGCCATCAGGAACAGGGGAAATGTTATTCATCTCAGGTGGGAAACACTGAGGACTAAGACAGGGGCCACAGCAGGCCAAGGGGGATCCAAAATAGCTTAACTAGCTTCAGGCTTTGTGGGATGTCCTTTCTCTTGGAAATGTTGCACTGTGTGTCTGGTTTCAAAAGACAAGAGGATGTGTCTGGGTCTGACGGTGGGGGGCTCCTAATAACCAAATAAATATGAAACTTATGGGAAGATGGCAAAAAATGTCCTAGAAGCAGAAACACCAAACTTGGCCCTCTTGGAAACATCCCAAGGCAAGAGGGCCCCAAACCTCTTTTATAGCTTATTGCAAGTAAGGTGTTTTATTTAAAGGGGAAAGGTGGGAGGGGAATTTTTCCTTTAGGCTAATAGGAGCTCCTGTTACTGTAGCCTCTTCGTTCTAAAGACAGTTTCCCAGCGAGCACCATCTCTAGCCCCACTCAAGCGCCCAGACTCCTGCAGCAAAGGGCTCTAGGATCAGGACAGCCCCCCAAATAAACCAGCAAGAACTAGTCCACTGGCAACTTGTAAGCTAAAATATTACCCCATGCACAAACATCACAAAACTATTTTTCAGGCCATACAGGCTGCCGTAGAAATTCTTTAAGCAGAAGGAGAAATTATATTTCAGGCTTAAGTGGTTCATGGGGGTGCGCTTGTTTTATTTAGAAAGCTCCATCGCCACCTTTTCCTTCGCTGCACACCCCCACCACCATTTTTTATTTCCCCAAATCTCCAGTTATTAGTCAAAAGCAAAATTACAAAGTGTATTTAATATAATTCCAAATAATTTCAAATATTAATATGATCATACTTTGTGAACTTTTAAACTTATTTAAATATTTTAAATGGTAAATTGCTTTCATAGGTAATATTGAACTTTCAAGCAATGCTGCACGTAGGCCTTTTAAAGAAGTTTATCAAGAGATTATTCTACTGGACTGAATATCTGAATTCCAGGTTTCCTTTCCCCAGTAACTGTGGGCCTCTCTGCTTTCTGAGGATCTGCCACAATGCCGTGCTGTTCTCTATTTCCAAGTTTCCTAAAGCTGGAACAGAAGCTGAGCTGAGGGTTGGGTTAAAAGGATGGTGGAGCAGGGAGCAGGGAGCCTCAATCTTGGCTGCCCTCCTAGAGATGCCTACGACACAATCCTGTCCCTTTGCTGACAGTTTTGCCAGTTCCTTACTGGAGTTCTTTGAAACTTATACATTAACCAAGCTGAATGATGTGGTGTCTCTCCTGCCCCTCTGAACCCCATTTCCCTGGGAAATCCAGAGAGAAAGAGTTCCTTTTTCCAGTGTACGCCACCACCCGCCTTCCATGACAATGCAAGCATTGGCTTTGGGAAGCTGCCAAATTTCTGGTGTGGTCCTTGAACCCTTGGCCTCCCAGGCAAAGGCAATGATGCTACCAGCTGAGCGACACAGACCTATTTCCTGTGTCAATGACTAAACAGATCCAAAGGTATGTAAGGCATTTCTTTTCCCCCCACCTCGCACAGCCTTGGCAGGGCTGCTGGCACAGCCAGAGGTGCCTGCCCCTGGGAGAAGCTGCTGGGTGTCTGCCAAGCCTCCGGAGGGCAGAGCTGTTTGTCAGCTTGTTCATGCATTTCTTCGCCCTTGGTTTTCCTAACTTGAAAATAACTGGAATAAAAACTCATTTTAACGAATGGTTTTGACCTTTTTTTTCTTGTCTTTCTCTTCCTATCTAATGGCTATTTTATTCTTAATGGAACCCATTAACGCATGCTAGAGTAGACAAATTTTCATTTTCCTCCATTTCTAAGACTTATCCACCCCTAGAATGGATATGAATAAACTCACACTCTAGAATGGAGATTAAAATATTAGAGAATCAGTGAAAAGAAGACAGGAAAGAAGAATCAATAGGCTTTGTAATCCACACGTTGAATTATCTTCTAAGAAATGTTTTTACTGTAGTTCCCGCTACTCAGAAGGCTGAGGCAGGAGGATCACTTGAGCCCAGGAGTTTCAGGTTGCTCTGAGCTAGGCTGACACCATGGTACTCTAGCCTGGGCAACAGAGCAAGACCCTATCTCAAAAAAAAAAAAAAGAAATGTTTTTAAGAAATATGGGACAATACGGAAAAATGCTTATTCTATTTTATGGTTACAGTTACATAAGAATGAATGATACATGAGCAAAGACTAGCAGGGATCATAAAAACCCAAAGCAGAATGTGAATATTTTCTTTATTAAATTTCTTCTAATGTCATTATGCTATTATATTATAATGATATTAGAAGAATATCCTTTCTTTAATAAGAGAGAAAACAAAACAGTATAATAAATCATGAGTACACACAAAACAGCTCTGCTCATTTTCAATTTGCTATGTTGATAACTGGATATGAAACTAATCCTCACTCTACCATTCTTTCCTTTCTTCCTTTCCCCTCTGCTAGGCACAACCTGACCCTCTTGGCTCTGAGAAGGGATGACCCGAGTTCAGCTCTGTTCTCAATCACTCTCTCTCGCTGCCCCTCCCCAAGCAGGGAGGAAGAATAACCTATGGCTGCAGGAGGGCACATTGCTGGGAACTCTTACTGACCAAAGGGTCCTTCTCTTATCTCAATGACAAGGCTATGAATTCCAAAGGGCTTGGCAAAGCACCTGAATTTCCTCCCCAGCTTACTCCCAATAAGATGAAATGAGAAGGACTAAATGACACAGGTGACTAGCCCAGGCATCCTGAGCTCCAGGTCAGGCAAGGCTGCATCGCAATAATCCATCATCTTCCTCAGAGTCTGTCTACAATGTTCCTAAGTCAGCCTTGTAACATGGTGGTCAACGTTGAGGATGGTGTCTTTGGCCGAACAAGTTCCATTGGCAATGTTGGCAGTCTGACCCATTTTTTCAGTGCTGACCTCTCACTTTCTCTTGGTGACCCCTCTGAAGATCTAGGGCAGGGGAAAATCCAACCTAGGATTCCCACATTGCATGTTTGTATATAGCTGTTGTAGCGAGCTATGGAGACACAATGCCTGGGCTTAAATCTTGGTGCTACCATTAGCTAGCTTGGACTCATGACCTAACATCTCTGAGCATTGTTTTCCTTCTTCGTAACGTGGGGGAAATACTGGTGCTTATGGTTGTTGTGAGGGTAAAATGAAGTGATGCTTGTGAAATGTCCCCAGAGTGCTTGGCACACAGTGAGAATACAATGAATGTTAAGTAGTAATGTTTGTAATTATTATTATCATCTTCTTTATTATATTACCCCTCCATTCTCCACTTTATCATCTCAAAGTGAGCTAGAAGCACCTTGATACAGAGGCAAGGTATGGGGAACCTAGAATTAGAACTTTTCCATTCTGTTAGCTGAATGACTTTTGGCAAGTTGCTTCCACATCTGAATCTACTTCTACATTTGTAAAATACAGATAGTAACACACCCATCCCACAGGGCTACTGGGAAGATCCCATGTAATAAGATACAGAAAAATGCTTGATAAAGACTAAGTGCTTGGTAAATAAATGTTTCAATCAAGACAGGTTTGGGTCACTCACCCAGCTTGTCCCATTTTTAGCTTAGGTTTGCAACTAAAGGAGAAGGCATCTCATCTTCCGAATGCCACTTCCAGCAAAGCCCAGCAGGACAGGGAGCCAAAGCGTTAGCAAACTTTTGGCAGAAGCCTGACAAGGAGCGTGTTCACAAGACCTCCGTGCAGAACGTCAACGACCGAAATGTGCAAATTATGCTTATTCAAGCTGGAATATCACCCAAGTGTGTTTTGGAGCCACAGTGACCACATCCCAGCTGCACTGGGGAAGTGAAGCTGTCCAGCCAAGGGATTTATTATTTTTATTTAAAAGTGTGAATCACCAGACAAGCGACTGTCTCCATCCAGGTGCTGTATTCAGATTCCACGTCAACGTCTACTTCTTTGGCAGCTGAGCAAGGCAAAGGGGCCAACGAGAAATTGTTCTGGGCTTGGGGAAATCTCTGGTTTAAGCAGGGTGATCTTGAGAATATCACTTAAACTCCCTAGGACTTAGTTTACTCATGTGTAACATAGGATAATAATAGGAAATACTGCATAAATGAGTGTCAGATTAAATGAGATGATGTGTGAAAAGTGATTGGAAGAGAATATAGTAAATGCTAGACACACATTTGCTATAATAATGATAATTAATGTACTACAGTCTTTGGGACTTTCAAAAGGCATCGTGTTTTTACCTCTGCTCTAATAAGTTTGTATTATTTTTGGAGAAAAGACTTTGTATGTAGCAAAGAAGAAAAATGATAACACAGAGTTGTTTGAAATACATGACGACTGAGCAAGATACCTATAGTAGGCTGGGTGGCTGAGAATAATTCCATGCAGAAGAAAACATTAGAGCTAGACTTTGCAGGAAATTTAGGAACGTAAGTAATGGATAGGAGGAGAAGGGCATTTTACGGATGGTGAATAGTTTGGCAAAAACTATCCAGTCTGCCATGACGTCTTTAAAGAACTCTGGAGGCTTGTGTGTAACTCCACTAAAAAAGAAAAATCCAAGGTTTTCAGATTTTGCTTAAACTGCCTGATTTCCATACATCAATCTTTGTTTTCATTCTCCTGACCTGAACTTTCAGCCACTAACTCTCATGGCCTAGCTACTGTTTTATGTTAGTGTTGCCCATTAGCTCAACACCAGGTTCTGTCTTTAAGTTCTTAACCCTAATTTCCCTCCTGACTATGGTTTCCTCTAGTTGACTCTCAGGGAAGCATCCCAATAGGCTGATCCAGGTCCCAGAATCCCTTTTCCAAATACTGCATCCACAGGGAGCCCCTACAAGTCTCATGAGCAGGTTTTGGGTAAGCAGTCATAGGTCCTGCAATGTTTTAGGAACATTGAGTAGATCAAGTTCACTCCTCTGATCAAGGCAGTAGCAGATAATAAAAGCACATTAGAGTCTCACACAATGAAGGCATTTCCTACAAGCACAGACCATCCAGTGGGATAGTTCCCCTCCTCCTGGTGTCTCAGCAGATGGGAAAATCAGGACTCTAGATTTTATATGTGGGTAGATACACACCAATTTCTAGAAGCCTTCCCTAATAACTCTCATCCGACTTCTATTACTGGTGTTCCCAGCTCTTAATTATGACTTTGCTTCCTGCTTTGGGTAATATCATGTATTTATCCACTAGAAGCTAAATTTCTAGATCGTAACAGCTTTATTGTTTTCTGTTTTGTTTTATTTTTAGTGTTTTTACAGAGCTAAGCCCGTACTTGGTAAGTGTGGAGTAAACACACACACAGTACGACAAAAACAATAACAGCAAAAGCAAAACAAAAACACTCTGAGGGTGCTCTGATTTTGAGAAACAATCTCAAGTCAGAAGTTGTAGGTTCTAGTCTTGGCTCCACAACTTACTGGCTAGCACATGTTGTTGTGTTACAAAATTTTCTAAGCTTCCTTCTCCATCTATAAAATAGAGATTATGGTACTAACCCTGCTTGTCCCAAGGGGTGTCACAGTGCAGAGAGATAACAGATGTGAAATCATACATGGAGAAACTTTTCAAATAGAAAAAATAAGGCTGAACTCAATCTCAGTTTTTGTTGTGTTTTTTTGGGGGGGAAGAAGAAGAGAAAATGAGGACAACCACTCTTTTGAAGACTGTAAGGGAAAAATTCTAAATACTACTTTTTCATGTCAGAATTCCATTTTCTCATTTGGAAACAGAGAAGAAAAAAGGTAGGGTATTATTTTATAATGTTTTAACAAAAATATCTTTTTTACCCCAGGTTGGAGAAGCCTGGTGATGTAGGATTTAGGGTTGGCTGGGTTTTTGCTTACTTTGCATTGCTTAGATGTTTCTTGGACACCACTGCCTCATCAGGTATTGAAGGGAAATGTGTTGAAGTAGTTGCCCAACATTGGATTGGCTCAAGCCCATTATTCTTAGCTGACCTTCTGGAAACTATACATAAAATGTGCCGAGGGGGCAGGGAGTAAATTCCTTTTTTCTCTTTGAGGAAGTATAAGTTGTGGTTCATTCTAGGATAGACTTCCCAGGGTTCTTCATTTTTCCCATCTCTTAGATATCTTCCTTTATTGCCCATTACCGGTGGCAGGATTAAGGTTCAGTGCAACACTGGCTAACCTGAGCGATCTGGAATAATGTGCTAACATCCGAACTCTGTGAGCCTTGGGCTGCTCTGACCCTCATTTTGTCTCTTCTGCTCCTTATAACTAGAATAAAACATAAGAAGGCTAATGGCCAGTGTGGAAAAATGAATCACACACAACCTAATGAGTGCCTGTTACTTGCCAAACTTTTCTAGGCCTTTTAGGTTAAGCTGTTTGATCTTTGCAACAAATCCTGAGGCATGTATTGTTACTTACTTTTTATGGATGAGTAAACTCATGTTAAATAATCTGTCTAAAACCACATTGCCGATATATGGCAGAGAATGCTTCTCAGAGGAAGTGAGATTAATCCAACTTCTGATGGAGGTGAGGTGTACCAGCTATCCTATGGAGTAGGAAAGGCATTTTATGCATCAGATTTGGCAATACATAGATGGAAAAGCCTGGCCCAGAAGACTGAAAACTTGGGTTCCAAAAATCGTTCTAATGTTTATTGGATATATGACCTTGGACAAATCACTTCACATATTTGAGTTTGGGTTCTCTACCTCATAATGTTGTTGGGAAGATTAAATAATGTAATATACGTAAAGAAGTTATCACAAGACCTGGAACATAGGAGGGACTTAAATTACACTCACAATCATCATTATCATCATTATTAAAACCATTACTCTCACCAACACTGTAATTATCATTATCACTAATATCCACTTTATTTACTCTTAGCATTTTAGTAGGTTATAACAAGATAATGGATGTTAAAATGCTTTGTACCAAAAAGTTAGAAGCATTTTTTAAATTGGGAAATTTATTTCAAATCTGGGAGAGATAAAAATATAATTTTCAATGTAATAAGTTGAATGCAAGGTAATTATTGTGCATTTCACAGTTGTCTTGACTCTAGTAACTCTAGAGTATTAACCCTGAAAATGATAAAAGCTGACTTAAAGTGAAAAAGCAAACATTTCACCAATCTCTCCAGCCTGTGATGTTTGCATTTATAAAGGCCAACTATATATTGATTGCTCAGTCAACCATTGACTTCATATGGAAGCTTGCTGGTGACTAGTTTCTGCCAGTAGAAATCTATGGGTTATATTGGTTCCATAAACACTTCCAAGAATGCAGTCCTAATGAACACAGCTGCTGCAACTCAGCGGTTTCCAAGTAGTAGTCATAGTGATGATAAATCACCATAACCCATCAACATCATTTGACATCATTAGTAGCGCATTTTTGTAAACTCCATTATGGCCTAACTCTTGCATCCAAGGAGAATTCCAGAAATCAGGAAGAGACTGCCACCATCACACTCACTGTCCCCTTCATAGTCATTCTTCACATGTTCTGAAACACTTTAAGTTTTCCTATACATCATATAAATTTCATTTTTGATACAGAGAACATTGCAGCAAATGCATCCTGAGTCATTAACAGAGAAGCAATCAACACTGACCTCTGTAGAACTTAGTAATAGGAAAGGTCAACTCTTCTCAAGCTTCAATTGGGGAACTGTCTCTTCCACAGACCTCTTTTTCATGATGAAGCTGACGTTTTCATATTCCTCAAAATGTATGAAATGGCAGGGACAGTCTTATATAAATGCTTACACAAACACAAAGACTGTAATAGGGATGTCTACACTCCCATCCAAAATTCAGACTGTATTAACATGTTCCTGCCCAGTCCCAAGGTTTAAGTTGGAAACTTCTTTCCTTAATCTACACCCCCTGCCCTCATTAGGTGTTCAACTTCCACTTGCGACATGAAAGAATCCTCTAGTATTGGGGGAAGTCATTTTCATTGGGTAGGGTGTTGTTTCCTACCTTTTGTAGAACAGGATAACTGATGAAAGTCTGCTCTGGGCACAAGTAGAATGATGTTTCTAACGACATGATAATTGAATAAATAGTGGCAGAGATGCAATGGTGGAGCCACTTTCACCAATGCGTTGTGTCTCCAATAAGTGACCTACCCTGGCAAATAGCTGTGTGATCACAGGGCTGGAGTTCTTTTCCTGGTCTTGCATAGTTCCTGGGCGTTCGGGTGGTAGTTTCCAGGCAACAGTATAGTAGTAAATGTTTAACAACTAGTTTTGCCAACATACAATCTTGATTTGTACCATTTGCCAATTTCTGTAGAGTAAATACTCCCACCACAGGTACATTTAAGCTACCAACTGCTGGGAACGTAGCCAACATTCCCTGCAAAAAACTGGGTCCCTTTGGTAGAGTTGCAAGGGATAAGAAAATAATAGAGAAAAATGGAAAATAAAAGAAATAAAAGAATACACAGAGACAAAGAAATAGTTTTATAAGTTTATGAAGATTATAGGCAAAGTGGGATCTCAGGGGGCCTAGACCTTCTCCGTGGGTCTCAAAAAGCCCCGAATGAGGTCTTACATGGTAACTTATAGGGAATAGTGATTAATTGCCAGGCGTAACAGATTTATATAACAACAGGTAGTTCCTCTCAGGTTAACAGACTTTCAAAAGGCTTCTACACATCCTTTAAGTAATTCTATCTGCGTGAACAAATGGTTACAAAATCTTTCAAAGATGAATTTCTAAGTTCTAAAGTAAGTTTATCACTTAACAGAGGGGTTAAACAGAGATATGTTGGCTCCACATTTATTAGGTTACTGTGAATGGAGACAGATAGTTTGGAGTGTTTAAACAAAAGCTTTGCTTCTAGCCATTCGGGCAGCTGTCTGTTCCAGGGGCACTCCATTGTCAGCTCTCATCTTGTAGTTTTTAACAGATTCACTTTGCTTTACAAAGCGAATCCAAACCTTTAGGTCTGAGAAACGCAGCGCCTTGTGCGATACAGCCACTACGGATACAGCCGCTACTGTCTTTCAGAGATGCCCTTCCGAGTGCAATAGCATTTGAAATGCAAACCAACATGTTCACATATTCCTTCAGGACAAAGCTCTGAAAAACTCCTAAGACAAATCCTGTCTGCAAACACATCTATATTAATTCATGGAGCAACAACCAACATGATATTACTGAACTTGGAGTTGAGAAGAAATGGACACAAAATGCTCTTGTGAGCCAGTATAAACCAGTAGCTCCAGCATACCATTGTCATAAGGTCCTTCTCTTTGTTTACTAGCTCTGGCACCCTCCTTAGGGGATCACTCTCAAGCATGGAACCCAGACGTCCACATCTTTGAGTCCAGGTACCTTCTCTTTCTTCTTTCCTTGCTTGCCCTTCTGAATGCAAAAGCTCTCATTGTGCTTCTATTTTCTAATAATAGAACTCAGTGATCTATTTTTAAAGAACTTAATGGCTTTTTGGAAAGGAGTTCAAGTACTTGGCAACTTACGTATCCTCCTAAGAAGGTAAGGAGAACCCATCCCTTAGAAACGTAATCGCCTATTTCCCTTCACTTGGAGGAGAATAATTTTTTTTTTCATTCTTCAGGATCTATCACTCTCCCTTAAAATGGGGTCAAAGAGATTTATTTAAAATCACACACACAGATACTTACATACACACATGTGTGCACACACAGTGTGGAGGAAGGAGAAAAACCACAGTGGAGTTCTCCTACACTACCTCAAAAGCAAAGCCAAACAAAAGTAAATTCTCTTCCAAAAGATTTAACGGGTACAATATAAGGAACTATTTCCAGCAACGTGAAGAGAGTCAAATCTGGTGCTAAAAGGATACAAAGTTTTTAATTGTGTTGTGCAGATCTATTTTCTTACTAAATTTGTTTGTTTGGTTTTCACCTCCTGAAAAAGGTATGTTAAAGTCTCCCACTGTATAATTCTGCATTTGTCTATTTCTCCTAGTTCTATCAACTTTTGCTTTATAAAAATCGAAGTGATATTGGATGCATACAAATTTATAATTGTGCTATCTTTCTGGTGAATTGACCACTTTAAATGCTATAACATGCTTTTTAATGCAAGAAATTTAAAACTATTTACCCCTGCTGTCTTGTGTGCTGGAATTTTCATTTATTTTAATTATACAGATATTTTAAACTTCGCATAACATTACAAGTTGTTTTATGCAGTCAACATTCATTATATTTAAACACAAATTTAATCTTTCTGTTTTTCTTCATTCTTTTCTGCACTTTCCTTTTTTCATCCGAAATCATTTTTCTTTTACTCAAAGATCTCCTTTTAGTATTTTATCTACTATGACTCTGACAATGAATTCCCTTAATTTCTGCTTTCTAAAATGTTTTTATTATGTCAACATTTTTGAAGAATATTTTTCTGGGTATAGAACTCCAGGCTGGTAGGTTTTTTTGGTTTTTTTTTTTATTCTTTTAGTATTTTGAAAATGCCATTCAATTGTCTCCTGGCTTCCATAATTTTTTACGAGAAGTTAGCTGTGAGTTTTAGGGTTCTTTCTTTAAAGCTAAAATATTTTTTGTCCTTTGATTACTGTCAACAATTTCTTTCATTTCATCAGTTATTACTGTTATGAATTTAAATGTGTGTTTCTTTGTATATATATATATATATATTTTTTTTGCTTGGTATTTGTAATACTTCCAGACTCTGTAGCTAGATATTCTGCAGCAGTCTTAGAAGTTTTCCAGCCACTATCTCTTCAATTATTGCTTTTGCCATATTATCCTTTGTCACTCTTATGGGATTGTGGTTACACACAGTTTACACCTTTTTATCGTGCCCCATACATCTCTTAGACTCTTTTCTGTATTTTCTATTCTTTTCTCTTCTTGATTCTACCTGTATATTTCCAACTGACATTTTTACACTCATTAATTCTTACTTCACCTATGTTTAATCTGTTATGTTCACATATTGAGTTCTTAATTTCAGTTTTATTTTATCAGTTCCATGATTTTCTTTGACTTTTCAATAAAGTGTGTTTTTCAGCTAAAATTTTTCATCTTTTCATTTAATATTTTAGACATGCAAATCCCAGTTTTTAAAACATCTGTCTTATAAATGTAATATCTGGATTTCCAACCAGTCTGGTACTCTTGTCTGCTTTTGTCCCTTTTATATTCGTATTTTTTATTGTTAGATCTCTTAGCCTTGCCTGGTAAATTTGTATTGAAGGGCATTGTTGTAACAATAATTTGAGTTTCTGGATGATATTCTCTTCCTCTAGAGAGGAAACAATTTTACTTCTCGCAGGCAGTGATCATAGAGGCAGGTCTCAATACAATCTTGGGTCCATCTTTTTCAGAGCTAGTCTTTATGAAGGATGATCTATTTCTAGTTTTTCTGTACTACTTGTAGATAACCCTTCAAGTGTCCCAATAAAAGTCAGGACTAAATTGAGACAAGTGAACCACCAAGGGCACAGGATTCAATGAGTGAGTACTCTTAAAATTTTGCCCCAAATGTGCTTCATTTGTCACATACTAGTCCTGGCTCTTGTACCAGCTGAAAGCCTGGTATTTATCAGGCATCTCTTCTTGGCAGGCTCTGAATTCCATATTTTGCTTCACAACCCCATGAGATTGCATAAGCTCTGTGTTGTCTCAGGTTCTTTGCCTTCACTTGTACATTGGCAAAAAACATTAAGAGAAAATATAAAGCTTTAACATTAGGCTCATCTCTGCACTTCTCCTTGGATTTTTTTTAACTCATCATTTTCTTGGTAGCTTTCCCTTGCTTTTGAACAGATTTTTAAAAATTTAATCTAGATTTTCCGGTTATCCTCCACAAGATGATTGTTCAGATGCTACCTACCCTATCATCATCAGAAGTGGAAATCCCTTCTGTTTTTCTGTGTGATGATGAAAGGTAGAGGGCCAATTTCACATTTTTCTCAAACTGAAAATACCCTTTTGGATGTTTTAAATCATCTCCATGGACCTTCCTTTTCTTATATCTATTATTTGAATGCTGGTGTTCCTCAGGATTTCTCCCTGAGCAATATTATCCCTACGTTGCATGACATGTTGCCTACCTTTTGATGACTCCCAAGTTTATAGCTTCATCTCAGAATGTTCCTCTGGGCTTTGAACCCATCCTTCAAATACCCTATGGAACACCTCTCTAGATATGCTCTGTGCTCCTAGAACATAGCATGCCCAACACAAAAATCATCTTCTTTTTTTTTTTCCTCTTTACCGCTATCAACTTGATTTTCTTCTTCTTTTCCTTGTCTTAATTAATTATGTTGCTTTTCCCAGGATTGTATGCTAAACTACAAGCTTCAGAAAGTCATCCTCTAGTCTTCTATCTTAAACCTCACATAAATCATCAAGTCATATATGTGCAGATCATATAGATCTATATATAAAATCTCACATATATGGTCATATACATATTTTCATATATAAACATACCCCTATCACTTCCAACTCATACATTGATTTCTCACCTAGACCTTCCCAACATCTTGCTAATTCAGGGAGAGTCAATGCTTAGCTCATGCCTGTTGCCATTTTCCCTTCTTTCTGTTCTCACACTCATGACAGGCGTCGCTTCTCTGTTATTGGAGGTTTTCATGATAAGTCCAGATGTAGTTTTAAAATCCTTCTCAAAACAGCACTCCATAGAGACACTACAAGGTTGATTAACAAAGTTAAACCCACTTGTCTTCTCTCTCTCCTCTCTATCGGATGGTATACAGACAGTATAAATTGTGCCACCAGAGATATACCCCTAAAGGGAAATCTGATGCTGTCACTTTCATGTTTATAAATCTGTGAGAATCTCCTCTTGCTTATAAAGTAAAGTATTGGTGTTAGGCCTTTCACAATCCAGTTTAATAGGGATTTTCAGATTTATTTACCATTACTGACACAAGTACTCTACTCTCTCGCGGCAACACATTTATCCCGTTCCTGCAGCCTGAACATCATTCGTGCTTCCTTTGTTTGTGCTATTATTTCTTCCCCACATGACCTTCCCCATTTGCTTTCTGTCGGCTTAACTCCTACTTCCATGTATCCTTTCCCAAACTTCTCTAGGCAGAATTACATGATTCTTCCTATGGATCACTAGAACACTGTTTTGAACCTTTAATAGAGCATATTGTACTTTCCATTAACGTGTTTTTAAATGTTTACACATATGTCTGGGAGATCATTGCAGATAATAACTGTGTCTTTATTCAATGCAAAATGCCTAGCAGGTGCTCAATTAATATATGCCAGCAGAATAAATAAAGTGGGCAATCCTAATTTCTCTTTGGGAACAGTAGCAGGAATGATTGCTTATTTCCCTTCAGTCATTAATTTAACAATTTTTTTTTAGTATCTACATAGAGCGACATCTATGACAGAAATGTGCAATTTCTTGCAAAGCATCACACTGCATCTGAAGCAACAGGAACCAAGTGAGAACCTCTTTAAGTAGCTTTTACGCAAACATTTCTATCTGTCATGCTCCCTTCCATGGGTGAAGGAACTGTAAATGAAGTATTTGGCTCTCAGAGAGTTATGGCACAATTCTTGGCTCACCTTGATAAATATTGATCTTGTATAAATTACTCAGGAAAGGCAGACGATGGTTCTCCGGGCAACACACACAACCCCCACTCCCCTTTATGCAAAGACATAAATCATTTATGAATAGAGCCCCACATGCTCTATGAATAAGTCCCTTGGATTCCAAGATGACTGATACTCAAGTATTTTTCTTGTTTGAGTGCAGACCTAAATTTAAGCAAGCAGTCAGACTACACGAAGTTACAATGCCCTTTTGTTCACTGTAAGGTGAGAGATGCATAATAGGCTTTCAAGAGTAAACATCGCATGTTTCAAAATAAACACCATTAAATGCGACTGCACATTTGTGCCTTTAATAAAGCGGATGGCAGGGGGATAGCTCTTTAGACACATCTCATGTCATGCTCATTCAATTTTAAGTTTTAGTTGCTGGTGGAATGAGGAGGGCTAGTGTGTGTATGTGTGTGGAATTGTGGAGGACTCGTTTTTCTTTGACTACGGTTGAATCGAGCCTTTGGTTTCATCTGGAAAGTTGTGAATAGCACAATAAGGGGTCTGTGTGTGGTGAGGAGTCATTAAAATAAAGAACCAAAGGGCAGCAAACATTGGTTTTCTGGGATTCTTGTGGTCAGATTAATAATGAGAGTGTTTAACCTCTGGGGACTTCATCACTGGAGGGACAAGAGGGAGGATGAAAAGACAAACTGACAAATAGCTTGTGGTCTCTTGGCAGGAGCTGGAATTTGTCATTAGAGCTCACACAAAGGGTCAAAATGCTGACACTTCTTGGGAAAAATAAAGGAATGTGACTTATGCTCTTGGGTACCTTTATTTGTGTGACTTTCTCCACCTTGAATGTTTTTGGCCCTCTGATTGCAACTTTTTCACATTCTGTGAATTTCTGTAAGCTTCTTTTGCAATTTAAATAGCATATAAGACATGACATAAGAAATCCTATTTGATTTCTTGATGGACAGAAAATCTTTAATGAGGACTCGGAGACTTAGATACAATGAGAATTATCACAGAATTATTTATAAAGGAGTACATGGAAAAACACCTAAATGCCCACACTAGGAGACTGGTTAAACAAATTATAGAACATTCTGACAAAGGAATAAAATGCAGCAGTTAAAAATCAGGAGGTAGATATAAATACACTAGATAGAAGGTTGTCCAAGTCATATTGAGCTTAAAAAGACAAAGTAGGCTGCAGGGCAGTAAAGTATGATTCCATTTAAAGTAAAACAAAACTACCATATCATGTATGTGTACATAGATATATTAATAGTTTATGATAGTTATGTCTTGGGAATGTAATTAGAGCAAGAAGGGGGTTAACTTTCACTTTTTATATTAAATATGGCTGTATTGGTTTAATTTATTATGATGCATAAGAATTTTTGTTTTGACAATTGAAAATAATTTTTAAACAAGTTATCGGTCTTTTAAGTCCAAGTTCAAATATCATTTTATCTGGGAATGAACTTTCCCGTTTCTACAATGCAGTAGACTTTTTTTTTTTTTTTTTTTACCAATTTCACAACAGTTGTGTATTCCTGCAATATTATGGGGAGAACACTTAATTTGTACTGAGAAGGCTGGAGTTCAAATCCAGCTCTGCCACTTTCTACCTGTAGAATAACTTGAGAAATGATATAACTTCTAAGGCCGCATTTTCTTTTTTGCAAAATGGGAGAAATAATGTTATCTCCACAGGATCTTTGGGAGTTGTAAAATGTGAGGGATTAATATACTGGTTATCTGTGTACTTACCTTGTACATTCTATAGCATTTTAATCCTCTTGAGAGCAGGACTGCCACCTTCATTAATTTATTCAACACAGATTGAGCAACTATCATGTGTCAGGCGCTGTGCTAAGCTCTAAGGGCGACAATAACGAACAAGAAAGATAGCATTGGTGCAGTGAAGAAATCACACGATAATCAGACCCACACCACACAGTGTAGTAAGAGTTATAACAAGGGAATCAGGAAACTCTTTCTGTAGGAAGTGATTCTCAACGGAGCCTCAGAGGATGAATAAGTCAGCCAGGGAGGCAGAGAGGATTTGAAGAATATGTCAAATAGACGGAAAGGGATGAGTGAGAGCATAGAGAACTCAGAACGTTAAACATGTTCATGCTGCTTGGAACTTCAAGCATGAGGAGAGAGGGGCAAAATATGAGGTCTCGCCCCTCCCTGGTGTGCCTTGTCATTCACCCACGTGTTGCTGACTCTCCAGAATGATCAATGGGAATTCACAGCATCAGAGAAGGTGAGAATTTAAATGTCTTCTGGCAACTCAAACTCAGCAGCTAAACGATAAAAGGATCTGGGACTCAGAACCAGCATCATCTTAGTACTTATCCAGAGACCCAGGAGGCTCTAGGGTATGTGAATCCACTCGGCCTCCTTCAGAGGTTTAGGACAGGAAAGAAGAAATGTTCTAAATTAGATGATATTGGAGATGGAAGGGTTGGTGGTGGGGAATTGAAGGGGATGGGAAGATGCATTTTTGTTTGTTTGGACTGTGGACATGTTGGGAACTGGACACATCAACTCAGCCATACCCTTGGTGCAAGGCCACTGAGCAAATAAGAGCAAAGAGTCAGAGAGAGGGAACGTAGAAGCATCCAAATCCCAATTGCTTAATACTAAAGAAGCTCCTGACCCATACAGAAAGCTCTGGCATTAAGAAAAATACTTGAAATATAAAGGTATACTGCATGTGAGTGAGTAACATGACACAAAAGCTGAGAATCGTGGAATTGCAGTGCTCAAATAGGCTTTCAAAGTCACTTGCCAATCTTTCACATTTCCTGGAGGAGGAAGCCGAGGCCCAGGGATGATGAAGTCTAGTCATTCATCCATTCAGGCATCTATAAATTATCTCGAACAAGTGCCTATTGGATGTTCCCAGGCCTATATGGTAGGAATAGAAACATGGAAGACTTCTTTTCTCTAGCCACATGGTTCTTATCATCTAATGATAAGCTATGTAAGATCTTTTGAGATATGACATGGTGCAGCGGGAACATTATGAGTAAAAGGTCAAGGAAGAGATGTAGGAAGTCTTCACAGGAGAACATAGCATTGAACTTGTTCTCAAAGGATGTGCAGAGATTCTCCAAAAATAGAAGGCAGAAGATAACATCGCAGACACAGCAATCAGGACATATAACATAAACATATTAAATCAAGATAGGAATTGGCATTAAAGCATTTACAACTTAGCAGCAATTACAGACCATCTGTTCGGAATATGAATGGTCCCTCCCTAACATCAATCCCATACATAACAAAAAGGAGGCATGAAGGTGATAGAAGAATTTACATCTTCTGATACCATGTTTGCTAAACGAAAGCATCCAATAACACATTAGGGATCAGAGTTTCTAAGAATTGTTCAAAGGGTAAGGATATAAAAAAGCATGAGTGTATATTAATTACTTAAATTCAGATTTGTAAGGAAGGAAATAATGGTTAGATGCAAAGTAGATAGATGGATAAAGTTGTAGAAGTGGGACAGGATACACTTTAAATATGCTAAGTTATTACATACACAATCTTACTTAATTTTCACAACAACCCGGGTATGAGTATGATTATGTCCATTTTAGGGATGAGAAAAATTGAGGCTCAAAGATACTGACTTCTCCAGAGGCACAAAGCCACTAGGTGCCAGGCTCAGAGTTTGAGTACCAGTCCAACTCCAATGTCAGGGCTCTTTCTATTAGTGACAATTTCTCCCAGGAACCCTGGTAGAAATAGGCTGTGGGTATCCTGAAGTTTATAAAAAGCAAGTAAAACAACCCAAAGAGTTTTAAAAAGGAATAAATACAATGCCATAGCTGATGACTATAAAAGAAGTATAGTTTATGAGGGATAGGCAAATTTCCCCCCAACATTTTATTAGGAAAATTTTCGAATATACAGAAAAGTTGACAGAATTGTACAGTGAACATCCACACAGCCCATCACCTAAATTCTACAATGAACATTTTGCTATATTTGGTTTATCAAGATTAGAACTGTTTTTAAAAAATAAAAACCTGACTACACAATCACTAGTGATTATAAGCATAAGTCTATGCATAATTATGAAAATGTAAATACCAGACCATAAGTTCTATGAGGTGATGTTTGTTAGTTTATCTCTGTATAGCCAATGCTCGGTTTGGTTCCTGGCACAGAGTTGGCCCTTGATAAATCTTTGTTGCGTAAGTAGATAGCATAATCCTGGTAAGAAAAAAACAGGGTTCAGCTAAAGAAGCTAATATAGTATGCTCTCTGATAAGTTAATAATAGAGGAGAAAGTGTTCCATAGATGGAAGGAACCACAATTCACTAGGGATCAATATATCAGAGGACTGTCAGTTTTCTAAAGCAAGAATAAACTGAAGCTAGTCTTTCTGCATGTCCCGACACATACTACCAAAGGACAGGGAGAGGTTAAAACTGGCATGATAAAACTCACTAAGGATTGGTGTGAAGTCCTTCATTTTGGTTAGTGATCAATTACACAAGTAGAGAATGAGAGAGCCATTGCTTGGCAGACTTTATATATTTAAAATTAGCAAGAGAGGTAGAAAGGAAATTGGCTATTACAAGCTAGTAGTACAAACACGTGGTTAAAAAAGATAAACCAGACTTAGCATTAACAGAAAAAAATAGAGAGAGAGATTACAAGCATTAATAGCACCATTGTTCTTGGAGTATTCCTCTTAACTCTGGGGGCCATATTATTAATACATAACATCACTACTGAATAAACCCTAGGTGTCTAGAGGAATAGAGGAGGGAGTTTTAGGTGATAAAGGGGTCAGAAGATTATTATAGATTAGAATTATTAAGGGAAGTGAGAATGTTTAGACTAAGGAGGAAAGGGCAAGGGACAATGTGATATTTTCTTCAACTATTTGAAGGGCTAATAGAAAAGGAAGTAGAGATAATGGTTTCAAGATGGTAGATAAGCTGACCTACATAGGCATGTAGATATAAAATATAAATACATATTCATATATTACATATTTAAAAAATATAAAATATGACTATGCACACACAAATACATGTACGAATATATACATAAGAATTAAAATACAAGGATTGGGGCATAAGACTTGTTACATTTCATGGTCCAGGAATAAAGAGAAAATGGATGAGAGAAAATTGCAGAGAAGGCTTCAGTCAAGACACTTGTGGAAAGGAGTAGCTGTCAAATATGGGGACAGCAATAAGCATGATCTGTGTTCAGAGATACCTCTGGCATCTCTGGTGAGAGCAGTAGGGTAGCCAGGTTGATTAACCACCATCTACCACCACATCCACATATGCACATGCACAGATGCATGAATACACCAGAAATAGAGGAATCTGCCTTGAGATGAGAATAGTGAATGTGGGAGCTTGAGACAGAGATAGGGCAATTCCTAGGTGGTTGGTGATGCCGGAGCCAACCCTGGAGAGATGGTTGATGGTGCCACGAGCCCTACTGTTCCTGTTGGGAATGGTGGAGAGCGAGCCACAGCTCTAGCTCTCACACCTACTCTCAAATAAGCAGAAAGTTAAACATTCAGTCTTACCTACAAAGATGAGCACAAAACGAAGAAACACCAAACATCCAGGAAAAGTCTGTAGAGTAAAAAAAAAGACAATAAATTCAACAAAGAGAACTTACACCCAAAGAAACAGAATTAATAGAACAAGTTTAACAGGATTTGGGGAGAAGAATAGCCATATTCTATAATATATTATTTCTGAGAGTAAATCTGAGGTCAATAGAGGAAAGTAGCAGGAAGATAGACTTCAGTATAGCACAAAGTAAGAACTTTTCAAATAATTATGTTCATTCAACAATGGGCTTCAATAGATTATATACAAGCTCTCATCTAGACTCTATCCTATATGGGACTTTAATCAAATATTCAGTTAAAGATATAGAAAGGTATATTATCAACGAGCAGCTTAGCTAAAAAACAAACAAACAACAGCAATAACAAACCCAGCTGAGCCAATAGAGCCAACAGGCTAAAATTAATTAGCCAAGATGCTAGAGAACCAGGAGCAAATAATCTATAAAAACTGAACCTGGCATATAGTAGCCCTACAATCAGGATTTGTCAAATAAACTTAAGCAGCATCAGGGCAAATACATGTCATTCCATTTGCTGTCTACCAGCAAAAGGACAGACATGTTGTTAGCTGAATTTTCATTCTAGTAGGGAAGACAGCTAATAAGTAAATACATGATATGAAGTAGGTAGTGATAATTTCTATAAGGAAAAATGAAGATGGCAAAAATGATAGAAATAATGTGTGATTGTTTTTGTTTGGTTTGCTTAGTTTTGGAGGAGAGAGGCTACTTTGGAGAGGAAGATATTTGAGCAGAGACCTAAATAAAGTGAGGCATTGTATTAATTATCTATTATTGCATAAATCTTATTGGCTTAAAACAACCACCTTTCTTCTCAGTCCATCGAGAACCTGGGCTTGGCTCTAGCTGGGTCCCCTGGCTCAGCATCTCTCATACGGCAGCAATCAAGGTGGCCTCGGAGGCTGCAGTCACTGCAATGCTCGACTGGAAAGGTTCTGCCTTTAATCTCTCTCAGGTTGCTGGCATGATTCAGTTCCTCCCAGGCTGCTGGACTGAGGGTCTCAGCTCCTGAATGGCTGTTAGCCAGAAGCCACCCTCAGTTCCTTGTCATCTTGGCCTTTCTATAGGGCAACTCATAAATGGCAACGTGCTTCCTCAAAGCAGCAACTGAGAGGAGCCAGAGAGAGAAACTAAGAACAGAAGTCACAGTGTTTACAACCTAACCTTGGGTATGATGGACAACCCATCACTTTTGCTCTGTCCTGTTCTTTAGCAGCAAGTCACTGGGTCCACCCAACATACAGAGGAGAGGATTACACAAGGGTGTGACACCAGGACATGGGGATCACTGGGAGCCATGCCAGAAAGCTGCCTTCCCTACACAGGGCACACGTGCAGACTGGGGAAAGAGCATTCCAGATGCTGGGAACAACAAATGCAAAGGCCAGGGTGTGTTTGAAGAACAGAGAGAAGGCTGGAGAGGAGGAAGATGAAGAGGAGGTGGAGCTTGAAGAGTAGGCAGCGGCCAGATCCCAGGTCACGTGAAACTTTTCAGGTCTCTGTTGTTTGGATTTAATTATGAGTATGAAGAAAATCCTTTGGATGAGTTGGAGCAGAAGAGGGTAAACTACCCTTTCATTTATGAAATCACAGTGATGGTAAATGCTATATTCTATTTGGGTGTTTATTTGTATTATTTTTAATGACCTTTCTACAAGGAGGCTGGCAATTTCATGTCAGTTGTTCCTTATATTTAAAAAAGTATTTTATTTTACTGGTTCTTAACACCTCACATCTGACAATCTAAGAATCTATAAGGACATGATTTGAAATCATAGATTTTTTTTTTAGGATTTGGGCTCCTCTATGTTGTTTAGGGAAGAAGGATTAGTTGATATTATTATTATTATTATTCATTGCAATCAAGTGAGTTTGCCCCACTTCAATCTCAGGCAAAAGTCAGGGAAAATAAGGAGTTGGGATGGGGGGGCACATGTGGACACGATCCTGTCTGTGTGTGCGTAGTCAGTCACTGGGGAAGATCTCCCGCAGCCCATGGATATTTAGGGAGTGGAAGGGAGGCAGTCTACTTCCTGCTGAAGAACAAACACTTAAATTGCCAATTCCTTCTCCCCAGCTATCTGGGTCAGTTAATCCCAGCACACAGCTGCCAGCTGAAATCGTCCTGGGCCAAGCCGCTCTGCTTTGAAATTCTCCCCCAGGCCACCTCGCACAATGATGTCAGACGGGGTGAGTGCCCCGCCAACCCTCCCCTCTCGCAAGATGATGTGCAAGGGGAAACGCACGCTGTCTTTGCTCAGGAAACATCTGGTTGATCCGCTAGTCCTCGAGCGGGTCACTGGCTGTTTTATAAGTTAGTGGAACAGAATGGGATGGGAAGACAGGGAACTTCAGCGATTACTCAACCTCCCCACCAAGTTACAAACTAAAACGAGAGGTGAGGAAACGGCCTCCCTCGCAGGCCCTCTCCAGGGACCCGGCCACATCGTCGCACAGTCACATTTCCTAGCTTGTAATGGAAAACGAACGCTGTTTACAAGAGCTTAAAGTAGCCCAGATGGAAACATGAGCCAAGCGGTGTCGTGGAGGGCAGACTCCTACTTGGAAGCTTTCAGCAGTCCAGTAATTATTCAATACCAGGCCTGAATTATAGGCTCCTAATGAAGAATATTATTCACTCTCCCTTGGAAAATGAAACGCCGCATTCATTGGTGAGCAGAATCCATGACCACTCACAAACACATCCAGCCCCTCATAAGCTGTTTGACATAAAACAAAAGTGGCTGTATGTCCCGCACTGAGCTCTAAGTACCGTTTTTGTCCTGCTTGGTTTCCATGGACTTTTTCTCAGTTTACGAACCACCTGAGAGGAACTGGGTAAAACAGATAAGAGAAAATGGATTCGGTGTGCTGTCCCCCTACCCCCTACCCCCTATGCTTTCCCATATCTGTCCCTGGAGGAATACAGGCTTTCTTAACTTTCAGGATTTTGGCCTGCAAATGAAAAGGTCTTCTCTTCTAGGCCTGTTTGGCCTCCAGCCTCTCTCCCCTCCCCCAGTTAAATCAATAACCCCCTTCTGGTGTGTAGACTCTTAGATGGCCAGTATAAGTCCTCCAAAGGTGCTGAATCAGAATGAAAAGGCATAAATAAATAAATAAATAAAATAATGAAACAAAATTAAAAAAAAAATACCTTGAAAAACAAAGCAATTTTAGCTTTAAAAATTCTAAAAATTCATTTGTTCTCCATGTTCACTCTTTGGTTAGAATGAGGTAGAACACAAGATGAAGAGTACATTTTTTTTTTTTTTTGGACCCATCTTTTGGGCATGATTGGTCAAATTGAGCTCATGAGGCTTTGGGCTTGTTGTTCCTCCATTGATTCATTCATTCCTGCGGCAGGTAGTTTAGCATATTTCTTGTGTTCTATATATTGAGTATATAATTTAGGAATAAGACAAAGTTCTGCACCCTCTTGGAGCCTATATAAATGAATGAACAATAAATACATTGAATAAAAGTATCATGTGCTATGCAGACAGGGTCATGAAATTTAGGGAATGACTATTTCCCTGTTGCCTGGTTACTTCTACTGCAAAACCTCTCAGAGGGGTTGCATTTAAATGACTGGCATGATTTGAAGATTTCAGGCTTGCACGGATCAGGGAGAGGGCATCCCAGGCAGGGAGAACAGCAGGAACGATGACTGATGCAGGAACAAGCTTGGCACATCCATGGAACAGAAAGAAGATTAAAGGGGTCGGAATGTGAGGAGGAAGGCGGAAGCAAGGGATCTGTGATCAAAGAAGCTTTGCTTTGCGTTCCCAGCCTACTACTTAACTAGCCACGTGACCTTAGGCACATTATTTAGCCTCTCTGAATCACATATCAGTACGTGGGAGAAAGTATTTCCTATCTCATCAAAGACTAAGAAAAGCACCCAGTCTAGTGCCTAGCATACAGTAGGAGGTTGTTAAATCTTTTTCCTTATCTGAGAACACTAGGCTCTCAGCAAGTATAATGGTTAATTTTATGTGTCAACTTGACTAGGCCATGGGGTGCCCAGATTTTTTTGGTCAAACATTATTCTGGAGGTGTCTATAAGGGTGTTTTGGGATGAAATTAACACTTGAGTTGGTAGACCGAGTAGCAGATTGCCCCTACTAATTTGGGAGGTTCTCATCCAATTATTTGAAAACCTGAATAGAGCAAAAAGGCTGACCCTCTTCTGAATAAGGGGGAATGCCTCCTGCCTGAGTGCCTAGAGCTGAGACATGGGTGTTTTCTTATTTTCACACACAAACTGAAACATTGCCTTTGTTTGAGTTTCCAACCTGCCAGCTTTGGGACTAGAACTATACCATGGGCTCCCTTGGGTCTCCAGCATGACAGCGGACATCATGGGACTTCTTAGCCTTCATAATCATGTAAGCCAATTCCTTATTTTATATATTCACACAGTCATGTGTTGTTTCAGAGACACGTTCTGAGAAATGATTTCATTGTGTGCAAACATCCTAGAGTGTACTCACACAAACGTAGATGGTATGGCCTGCTGCACACCTAGGCTGTATGGTGTGGCCTTTTGCTCCCAGACTACAGACCTGTACAGCATGTTACCGTGCTGAATACTGCAGGCAACTGTAACACAGTGGTAAGTATTTGTGTATCTAAACATAGAAAAGGTAGAGTAAAAGTTGGGATTATAATCTTACGAGGCCACTGTGGTATATGTGGTCCGTCCATTGACCAAAACATCACTGTGCAGAGATGCTGGTTTTATTTCTCTGAGAATCGGGACTAATATAGCAAGACTATCAGAAGTGACTTATAGGTGTGGAAACTGCTCCAATCTGAAGGTGCTAGGTTTCATTTATTCAGCACTATCATAGATTAGGGTTATCTAAATCCAGTGAGTATTTATAGAGAACAAACTTATAGTGAGCCTTGAATTCAGACAGAAATTTGACAAAACTTCGGGAAGATTTCCTTCACCGGCAGAAGGAATAGCCTGAGGCAAGGTGTGGAGGGAGGAGAGCAGGACATAGACAGAAATGTACAATTGGAGGTAATAGCTTATAATAGCTAACATTGACTGACCACTTATTAAATGGAACTGGAACAAATCAGAGATTTGTTGACCACTTATTAAGTGCTAGGCACAGGCCAAGAGATCAGAGGTCTATGGGTGAGAAGGCATTTGAGCTGGTTCGTGATCTTGGTCCAAAGGGACACTCTCCTTGGAGCTATTCATTAGTTGGCATAGGCAAAATTTCCAGGATTTTGTTTTTAAATGCTGTGGCTTAAGTTAGAAAGAAGTCTATTTCTCTGTCTTGTAACAGTCCAGGGGTGGTAGGGCTGCTTTGGCATCCTTAATCTCAGGCATTCATCGCTGAATCCAGGGCATTTGTTCTAGCTCTCATTATTTCCCAGACCTAGCAAAGGGGACAAGGACCACGTGAATCCATACCTTTCCCTTTTAAGATCCTGAGCTGGAAGTGGCATATATTATTTATGCTCATATGATACTGGCCAAAATTTAGTCCTGTGGCCACACTGCACTACAGGGGAGGCTGGGAGGCCATGCACTCTATTAATAAAACACAGCGACCTTGGAATTAGTAGACCATAGATTCTGCAGTTTGCTACAGCTGCGGTCCCCAACCCCTGGGCCACAGACCGGTACCAGTTTGTGGCCTGTTAGGGACCAGGTTGCAGAGCTCTGCCGCCCCTCCCAAACCACCCCCACCTCCACCCGACCCCTCATCCGTGGAAAAATTGTCTTCCATGAAACCAGTCCCCGGCCAGAAATGTTGAGGACCACTGTGCTACAGGATCTACTAATTCTGAAATAATTACATTTTCCTTCCATATGGTGGTGATCACATTCTTTCTCATTATTACAAACATTTGTACACATATTCCATGTCCTCTGTAGACTGCTAATTCCCAAACAGAAGAACCCATCCTCCCTTCACGTACGCCATTGCCTGGCATTAGACCTGGTGTATCACATAGAAAACTTGAAAAGTCACTCACATAGCACACTGCTTAGTTGTCCCATTATTGTATCTTATGAACTGAAGCACCTATTATGTGTATCCAAGTAGACACACACACACATACATACATATAAACAGATTAGCAATATAAATAATTTTTCTGAAGTCCTCCCATTTTGTTAGTTCTAAGCTCCGCAACCCCAAACAAGCAATATGTTTCTGTCTTCTCAAGAAAAAAATATTCTTCCTTGTAGCTGGGGATGAGTATAGAAAAAGAAACTCTGGAGAAAATGGACCTGCTTAACATTTTTTGTGCCTTCCTTTTTTCTCTCTTACTTGTGGCCCCTGAAGCGGCTCTGCATGACGCATTCGCGTGGGAGGGGATGCTGTCTACTAGCATGGGCCGGGAGACACGGAGGGGATATGCGTGGATGTCCCCGCTCCTGCCTTTCCTTTTCCCATTAAACTTTGGGAGCTGAGGTTCCACGTCGGAAACTCTATTTACGTATGGGCTACGCTGCGTGCTGCCTAACAGTGGAGAGGATTCAAAGTAACAAGGCTTAAAGCACCTTGGATAGCGCCCCCGCAATCATACTAGAGGGACTATTAGAGATGCTGGGGAACCATGGAGAAAAACGCATGGTGTTAGAAATGAATAAATCTTATCTGGTCACTCCTCAGCCTAGCATCTTATAAGCTTACGAATGCTCTTGTATAAAGTCCACGGTCCTTGCCACGGCACTCAGGATCCTCCGTTGCCCTACTGCCTACTCCTTCAGCCTCGTACAAGATGCCTCTCCTTCATGTCATTGCTCTGGCCACGCTGGACTTTTGTAGTTCGTCAGAAGTGACTGACTACCCTGCTGAGACTCTCCTCCTTGGGGGTTTTATGCAAATGGTTCTCGCATCATGAAGAGTTTTCTTTTCCAAGCCTTGCCCAGCTAACTCCAACATGTTCTTCCCTGCCCCTCAAGTTTGGTCAGTGCCCTGTTTTTTACAGCACTCTTTGTCTGCCTTTTCTGAGCACTCATCCCCCTTCAATAGCTTGTTCACTGTGTTTCTTCATTAGACCATAAGCTCTTTTTTTTTTATTTCAGCATATTATGGGGGTACAGATGTTTAGGTTACGTATGTTGCCCTTGCCCCTCCCCCAAGTCCGAGTTTCAAATATGTCCATCCTTCGGGTGGTGCACATTGCACTCTTTGTGTATGCAAATACCCGTCCCCTCCTCCCTCCTCCCCCCTCCCCTTCCCCCCTACCCAACATCCAATAGATGTTATTCTTATATGTGCATTTATGTGTTGATCAGTTAATACCAATTTGATGGTGAGTACATGTGGTGCTTGTCTTTCCATTCTTGGGATACCTCACTTAGTAGAATGCATTCCAGCTCTATCCAGGAGTATACAAGAGGTGCCGAAACGATAAATGTTGGCGTGGATGCGGAGAGATAGGAACACTCATGCACTGTTGGTGGGATTGCAAACTAGTGCAACCTCTGTGGAAAGCAATATGGAGATATCTTAAAGAGATACAAGTAGAAGTACCATTCGATCCAGCAATCCCATTACTGGGCATCTACCCAAAAGATCAAATGATACGGTATAAGAAAGACACCTGCACCCGAATGTTTATAGCAGCACAATTCACAATTGCAAAGATGTGGAAACAACCCGTGTCCATCAATACATGAGTGGATTAATAAAATGTGGTATATGTATACCATGGAGTACTATTCAGCTTTAAGAAACAATGGTGATATAGCACCTCTTGTATACTCCTGGACCATAAGCTCTTTGATGGCAGGCACCGAGTCTCTCTCATTCATCCCAGGTACTGCCACGCCTGTCTCCGTGCTATCTCCAGCCTCTGGAGAAACACTCATTAAAACAATAAATGTCTTGATGCTTTTAAAGACAATTCTCTGAGCTGACTGGGCGGTGCTACTAGAAATGTGAGAAGTGAACGGACCTCTTCCTGCCTTGTCTCTTCCAAATCCAGCTGGGAAGCAGGAGGTTTGGAGGGCAGGCGTTATAGATGGGGGCTCTGGGTGAGGAATCCCAGCCAGGAAGTCAGGCTAGGGCTCTCGCTGTGAAATGAGAACATTTTCAAGGGAAGTGACCTTCTGCTGGAATGCCTCGGTTTCAAGGTGGTCATTGACTTTGAATTGTTATGCAGTGTGAAAAATCCGCCTGTGGAAAAAATTTAGCACTAACAGTAATGCTACTTTTGCCATTAAATGGCAACTGAAATCCTGACTCATCTCAGCCAGACCCAGTCTAGACTGTGCCATTTCTGTAACATTAAAATATAATCCACAGCCACACAAGTAAAGCCAGCACTTAACAGAGAGAGGACCTTGATATTTTCAAGGAAGGTCCAGTGGGAACCCGGGAAGTCTAGAACCCCAAAAATACTGAGTTGGGGGAATAATTTGGCTTGAGTCATTGGGGAATGAGCCTCTATAGCTGGACAGATTTAATCTTCTAGGTTTGTGTCATTTGGTCAATATTCTCTAAATCATTTATTCATTCATTTAGTTACCATTTGAGGGCCTATTATTAATATATACTACCCCAGGGGACAGTAATCGAAGTGAAATAACTGTTTCTATACAGAAAAACCTTGTCATCTACTCGGAGAGACAGACATGTGGAAAATAAGCAAAACAGTGTTAGAGAAATGACAATGTGGTAACTTTCCAATTCCAAATGATACATCAGCCATTGCAGAAAGGTATACCTTGAAAGATCAGGTGCAAGCCCTAAAAAAAAGCCCTAAAGCACATGTTCCCTGTTCTACTTTTTGTGTGCCTCTGGCACCTACTATAATTCAAGAGTTCTCAGTTTCTCACATAAGCTCATATTCCCATGCTGTTTAGGACTGTCCTCTACTCCAAATTAGCAAGCATAAATGCCAAAAAGTCATAGCTCCACTAATTATTCCAAACTTTGCGACTTTTTTTCTGAGTGCCTTAGTATTTTCAGAGTTCTTAGCAAATGATTGAAAGCTTCTTAAAGAAATGGTTTACATGATACCATTTCATGTTGATTTTTCATTCAACGACTATAATCTCAGTGCTTGCATTTCAAAGAATCTATAGGTAAGATTTCAACTTAACCTCTATAATAGGAGGCATTTATATTTAGTTTATCTAAAGTTAAATTTCATCTACATTACTGATAATGACATTTTAATGATAAATTTATGGGACATTTGCTTACTTGCATAATTCTATCCATATGACTATAATGACTGGAGCGTGGATAGGCACATGGTTTAGAGGGACTCTACATTTTGGAACAATGCAGGATCTGGTGAAAAGAAATTCTGTCTCTTTTTTTGGCCTGGCATAAGTGTGGGAAGATGCAGGCGTACCTATTGCTGTTAACAGCAATCCTACTAGCAAATGTGGACCAATGTCAAAGATAACTTGAAGAACAGATCTGAATTCTAATCTCACTTTGAGCACCTGTATCAATCCCTACCTGAAGCCACCTATACCTGGTCTTACATGTAAGTGAACCCAAAATTCTTTTTTATGTTCAAGTCCATGAGTTAGGTTGTATATCACTTGGAAACAAAGGAGACCTAACAAATTTCTCACAAAAGAAAGAAGGTAGAAAGGAAGCTGCACACAGAACAAGTAAAAGTCACTCTATTATATTTATTCAATATAGAATATACTTTTTTTTCCAGAAAGAAAACACAGTCTCAAGTATCCCATTTTAATAAATCCTATCCTCTGCCTTTATATCCTGAATTTCTATGTTCATTCATCAACGTTCAGTACCATTACACACAGTGATTAAAATTTTTCCCTGAGAGCATCAAGGCTATGCCTTTGGCTAAAGGGTATCATATCCTACCAAAATTCAGGAGAAAACATAGGAAACTGAAAGTTCTTTTGGTGGTGGAAAAGCCAGACAAGTTGGGTAGAATTCCTGAGAAAAAGGTGCAGAATCAACCAAGCCACTAGTTAAATTTTACCTAGCTGTGAACTATTATCCCTTCTATATCTCCAAACATTCTAGAAGGGAAATTCATCTTATTGCATAGAAGGACACTTTATCACAATGCTATGCACAAAGCATTTTTGCTTTTGCTAGCTGCCAGAGCCATCCCAATGCCTCAGTTTCCAGTAAAATGCAGTGCTAAAGAGGTTTGGGCAGCTTTTCCCCAGTGACATATGGAAAAGAGAAAAAACCAGATATAGGCGATGAGGAAAAAAATGGTTATCACATTATGTGCTCACTCAGGCTCACGATGCTTCTGCAAATAGTTTGAGAGAGCTACTGATCTGCAAGTAGGGAAGAGGAAAGACGGACTAGATCATCAACTCAAATCTCAGCCTCATCAACTCAACAAAGCATCAGACAAATGGTCGCTGGCACGTGTCTTCCAGTTTGGGTGCACTTAAAGTCAACACTGAATGGAATGTCACTTCCAGCAGCCCCTCCTGGGCTGGAAGAAATCACATTCTGAGAAGGAGCCAGCTTGGCGGGAACAGGTCACTCTTATGTTTTGTTGTCCGGCCCTCCACCCACCCATCCCCCTAAAGTGGCACAATGGAATGATTGTGTTCCCTTACTGAAGACTTCCCTTCTTAAAAATAAACAAGTGAAGGTTTCCCTAATCTGCCCTGTACTCAATCGTGGAAGAAGCAGCCAGCCCCAGGGTGGGGAGAGTGAGAAAGGAAGCAGGCGAGTGAGCCCGGCGTCAGGCGAACGTGCTTAGGAGCGACGCACTGGAGCGTGCAGGCCTCTGAAGACGGAAGGAGAGGAAGGCTGGGCATCGCTGGGTGGTGGCACTTCCAGAGACATCGCCCCATGGATGCAGCGTTACCAATTCTTTTCCTTAGGTTTTCTTGGGGTAGTTCTGACAGGCTTTCGCCATGTCTTTCAAGAAGTTAGGAACTCCACTCTGCAAAGGAAAAGAGATTGTCATTTCCACGTCCTGGTAGGGATCACTCCATCTGCAAAAGGTAAACGCAGATGGCTTTGGGGATAATAAAAGAGGATAGGGTCCCTGGCGAGATTTCAACAGAACGTTGGCACAGAGAATAACAAAAGATAAGACCCAGAGCACAGATAAGATGGGACGACAGACACTGCCTTACAGTTTAGCTTTTGCTAACAAAAAGTGAAGACATTTCCGAGACACCGTTTCTTGAAAAGAAAAAGAAAATGCAGGAAATGGGATTGGACTGGGTTGTTAGATTCTTCCAAAGAAATGAGAAAAAGGATTTGCTTTACAGAATTAGAATAAGGACTGGGTGTCAAGGGTGAGAAGGATTATTATTCAGTTAATGTTGAGCATTGTGCAAGACTTTTCCCAAACACTGTCTTATTGGCTCCTCCTCTGTGGGGTAGGTGATATCCATCTCCATTTTTGAAAAGGAAGAAATGCACGGCTTCCCTAAATAAAACAAGACAGTCAGCAGCAGAGCCAGGATTCAAAATTACATCTGACTCCAAAGCCTAGTGCTTTTTCACTCTCCCGAGGAATCTGTTGGGCCCTCTGGTAAGCAGGACATGTACAGAGCTGGCTGATGCTTCCCACGATGCCAGGCACCTAGAGCAGTCTCTAGGGACCCAGCCGCTCCCTCCCCTTACAGAAAAAGTAAGCAACAATGATGAGCCTGGGGGCTTCCCTCAGGCCTGGACACGTCTGGTTGTCTCCAAGCCAGGTCAGTCTGTCTCACTCATCCACTAGCAGAAGGGTACAGGGTCCGGAGGCCCTATTGTTCCTCCCAGGAATAGACTATTGTCTGGAGGTTCCAGAGACTGATTCAGGCGGGGTCTCGGGGCACCGGGAGGGAGACGCTGGCATTCCAAGCTGACCATTCTTTGTCTTTTGTCCCAGCCACTGTCTTGGGTGTTGGCAATCCCAGACCTAACTGGAGTCACTCAACCAAGCTCTTCATAAAAGAGCCTCATTACTCCTGAGACAATGTGTCTCTTCAGCCTGACAGCCCCGCGAGCTAAGTCAACATCTGTCAAACACGCTTCCCCCCCTCATGCCTCCTGGGATCTCACCTGGGCAACCAAGTTAACGATCCAAGTCGGAATTTGGCCACCTGGGTTATCGAAGTAATGCATGAAAACTAGAGGGAGAGAAAAAGGACAATTCAAAATGAGGAAAAACACTGGGAAAATATAGCAATAAAACCATGCAAACTTTATATCTTCATAGGCAGGCTCAGAAAGTACAGAAGGAAGCCGTATAGAATTCAAATGGACTTTTCTCCACTGACTTGCCTTATAATAGCATATTTATATATACGCATTTTTGAAAAACAGCCACAGTCATACTTTGCTACTATTTATTAAACACCTGGATACACTTGGATATAGTCTCTCATTTAATTATCCCAGCAACCCTAAGGAACTGGTAAAACTAACCCCATTTTATAAATGATGAAATGGAGACTCAGAAAAGTTAGCTGACATATCCAAGGTAACCAATCTAACTATGGTTCTGATTTTGCCTATGACATAAGGACATACTCATTCCAGTACAGCAGGTGGTCTCATGCTTCACTGTTTGTCCTCAGCTTCCCTCCCTGGGGGCTGGAACTCAAGCTGGGCAGGTTCACAGTCTCTGGGTTCGTGTTAAGCAGGTGCTGCATTTTCCAAGACAGACCCGCCAGTCCTCTTACCCACGCCCAGGCCTAGTACATACATCCACAGAACCAGCCAGGAACGGATTTCTAAATCTGCTGGTTTACTTTTAATGTTCTGATTTCAGCTGGACAATGCAAAAATCAGGAAAGAATGGATCAGGTCAGATTTCAACATCCACTTCAGGCTGCAGCCAAGTCTGTGGGGGTGGATCAAGTCTCTCCCCAGGTGTTGATCCCTGGTCTGTTTTGCACCTGTCCCCATTTTCTGACACCCCCGCCATGGATAAGCTTCGTGCACCTGACATCCCCTCCGTCAGCAAGGCCTTCTCGAGGGGAGCCTGGCTGGTGTGCCAGCATGTACCCCAGGCTTTACCTTTGCTCCCCTTCTTGCCATCACTCTCAATCGCCAGGCTCTGCTTGTACTGCTTCACCCGGACCACACCCCGCCTCTCACGAAGCTGAGGCACTGAGGTGCTCTCCGCCAGGACCACGTAGATCTTCCGCCCGGCCACGTCCAGCTCTCGCAGCTGCCGGATGTAGATATACTGTATCGCCAGTCAAGGCGAACCATCAATGCCAGCATGTGAGATGACACAAGGAAAGCTCCACGACCTGGAGGCAAAGGGGGGTGGTTCTATGCCTCCCCCTTGCCCTGTGCTCCCTTATACTGCTGCTCCACTTACCTGCCCCGTCTGCCTACCTGTACTCCAAGACGGCACCTCACACCACCTACTATCCTCATTACCTACCTGTGAATGATTCCCTGATGCTTTTAATTACGTGAGGAAACCACTTTTCCTTTCTCCACGAAGGTACTGGGACATAGCAGTGGAAGAGTCACTTATCAGCTATGTGACTCTAGTAACTTATTCAACTTTTCTGAGACTCAGTTTCCCTATGTAGGAAAAAGGAGTAAGACTGCCCAGCAGGTAGGCTTGGTGGGGGCTTTAGGGAAAGACTAGGGCAGAATAAGCACTCAACAGACAATGGCATCACTGCTCTTTGTCCTGTCCTCACCCAGAGCTCTAACTACTGACCTCAACGCATACAAGATGGTCAAGCAGTGCTACAACTGGTGACCATAGGAAGACACGTGAATACCTGAATGGTAGGCATGTGTCCTCTCTGGGTTAACACTGGTTCACCAAGGATAACAAAGTCATTTCATTGCCATAAACCTTTACAGAACAACCTCTAGGTGTGTGGCACTATTCGAGGGAAAACAATTAAATCCTATGAAACAACAGAAGTCACTACTTACTGAGCCCTCATCACGTAACATCATGAGCTTTACATACAGCATCAATTTTGATCCTCCCAAAGATCCTGTGCGTTTGGTATAAGTATCCCCATCTTCCACATGACAAAAGTGAGGCTCAGAGAGGTAAGGAAACTTGTCCGAAATCCCACAGCCCAACTGCAGTCATGGAACCTGAGTATGAACTCAGATCTGGCTCTGAAACCTAGTTAGAATTTCATAGCTAGATGGCGCTCAAATGTTCAATGTGTTCAATATACTTTCATATAATAGAATTTTGGGTTTCACGCTAGAGGGAATTAAAAGCCTAAAACAATCAAAGAGTCGCTAAGTCCAAAACAATTATACCCACCGTATGACAGCAACCACCTCAGCCCTGTCCACCTCAATGTCTCGACACCCCTCACCAACGCCTGCCCCTCCCACCGGGCCGTCTATTGCCCCACGCTCTGACATACTGAGGAGTAAATTTATTAAATGTTTCAGGGAAGAAATGATGTTGTTTTGGCCCTGTCTTTCCTCTCTCCAAGCCTTTTAATGTTTCCTCACAGCAAATTTTGTCCTACTCTCTCACCCAGTTTACTCAGCTCATGTGATAGACATTGCCTGACATTCCATTGAAGGAAAATGACCTTGCTGTATTGATTAGAATTTGGCAGAGTGCCTTTGAAGGGTTGGCAGTTCCAGTGTGCCATACAGCCTGTGACTGGAGAACCATCAGTTCACAGAGGCCCAGAGAAGTGAAGGGCCTTTTCCAAGGTCACACAGCAAACCAGGGAATGTGTTTAGACTTCAAATCTGCTGGCTCAGCAGGGAAGTTCAGAACTTGGCTCAAATTCACACAATGATGGGTGGTAGAGGCAGGTTTGGGTCCCCGGTCCAGCTGTCTCCAGAGACTGTGATCTTGACCAGGGCATCAAAGCACCTCTCTGACCCCACCGTGACTCTGCTGGGTAGGCATTCTCAGGAGTAGACACTCGGGGCTCCTTGAAGGCCTATTCCCTTGGCTTTCCAATGTCACACAATCCTGTAAGTTTCTTAGTCTTTATATATGTATCTAGGTCTCCCCAGTAAGGGTTGTTGAATTCTTGAGAACAGAGAATAGTGCAGCAGAAAGGAACATTACTTTTGGAGCAAAACTCAGCATCACCTGACAACTTTCAGTTTCCTTAACTGCAAAATGGGGATGAGGATACCTACATTGCCTAGTTGTTGGCAGGATTAAAAAAAAAAAAAAAACACGTGAAATCTAAGGGGTCACATAATCAACAATTTGTTGAAATACAAACTATGTATACACAAACTAGCAGTACATAGATATTGTGCCAAGAAATAATTCACAATCTAGTTGGAGTCCAGGGCAGATGTGCACACACAGACACAAAAACACACAAACATACTCTCCCTCTCTTTCTAGAGAATAATTATTTAGGAACAACCAGACTTAAACAATGTCAGGGCTAGAAAAAGTTCCAGTGATCATCTAATTCAGTGGTTTCCAAACTTTTTTTTTTTTTTTTACTTCCCAGATCCTTTGCTAAAAGGATCATATATGGAAATTTACATATATATGAGTATGTAAAACACTCAGCTGCTATGATCTGAAGAGGACAGTGAAGGAATCAAAATCTCACCTATGAGTCATCCTACCACCATCCTGCCCACACAACAAATTTCTATCCTATACCCCCAGGCTGGTCCTAAAGAGGCTTCTGAGAACCTAGGAGCACCAGCCAAAACTCCCCACATTTCACCAACGAGGAAAGTGAGGGACAGAAGTTTACGCTCAGTGTTCAGAGCCAACAGTCAAGGAGGGATCGCTGCAGGGTCAACTGAGACAGGAGGGCGTGGAGAGAGCTGGGAGTGCAGGGCCCTGGGCTCTGATGCTTGCTCTGCCACCTGTAAGCCTCTGTCATCTCTCTGGATGGCCCCCTCCTCCTCTGCAGGCTGAGGGAGCTGTATTAAGCACTCTTTATAAAAAGTTCCTTTCAGGTCTCCAATTCTGTGGCCTGACAACCTCCGGGCCTAGGAAACTTCTTAGGAAAGTATGAGCTGCGCTCCAGTAACCACAATTACAGACGCTCCATGTGGTCAGGCCCAGAAGTCACACTCTGAGATCCCCACAAACCACACAAGAAGCAACGGCTTTAGCAGATGCTGCTGCAAGAATCAGAGACAGTGTTGTCTGCACCTGCATCGGGCAATGGCCGAGGGACACAGAAACGCTTAGCGGGCTGAGGAATGGTGTGCCTTGTGGAAAGGATACATCTCTGTTGGACATGGGAAAAGGGTACTTCACTTCCCAGTAGATCACAGTCTGTCCATTGTATTCTTGTTCGTAGAGTTCTAAAGGAGAACAAAAGAATTTAATGCACCTAGAAACTTCTTTGTCTTCAATTAATAAATAAGATGACCTTTAGGGTATGATAAACCACTAACTCATAAGTCATAGAATTCTAGAAAAAGTCAGGAGATTAATTACCACTGAAAGGTTGTTGCCCAGGGACAGAGTCTAGTGGATAAAAAACACAGCAAAAATAAAAGAGCCCAACAAAACTTGTTGGTTGTATAGTATAAACAAGATTCTTGTATAGAATGCAATGTGACAAAATCAGGCATCAGAAAATAGTCAGAGATTTTTAAATCAGGATAACCACTAGATGTCACTAGAGTACCAACAATTTTGCTTTTGAGACCTTTTCTTTTCCTTTAAGATTTCTTGACACATTACAGCCAACCTGGGACTGAGTCACCCAGTCTAGCACATTCAGGAGGAAAATGAAAGGTTCCACAGAGGACAATGTCCTTCCTAAATTGCTAGAAAGTGGTAGGACTCTGGCTGTTTCTTCCTTCCCTCCCATGTTTATTCACACTATACCATAGCCAGAATGACCAAATTTCCTTCACATTCATTCCATCTTGCTATTACGCGCAAACAGCAGCCAACTCTCAGAGGGAGACGGCAAAAGATTTTAATGACACGCACGCCCTCTGGCCCCAAGCTGTGCAGTAAGCCCCTTTCCAATCAGTTAGAGACTTCCTAACCCAAAGTCCCTTGAGGTGATGCTGAGGGAGGTTAATTTAGCTTTTGAAAGAAAATCTGTTAGAAGCAGACTGTGAATGAAGGAGTTTTCCAGCCCATTAGGGCCACAGGAGGCTGACAGCCCTTAAAGGCAGGGGAGGAGTGGACATCTGTTGCTTTCCCACGCTCAGCATTGCTCCCCCTTCTGTATCAACGTCTCAATTTTCCTTCAAGGCACCTTCCTTCCCCTACATCTTGACGATGTGGTTTAAGCAAGACTGAGTCTGCAGTAATTTCAGGGAAAATGAACAAGACACGGCCGTGGTGATGGTACATCTGGCCAGGTAGGTTCTTAGTTTGCCACTCTAGCAAGTCCAGGCTGAAAAGCAGTTTAGCAAAGGTTCTCAGATACTCACACAACATCCAGGAGGACCGGAGTGAGGTTTAGAACCTCAGGATTGTTCCAGCAAAGCCAAATTGTTGTTTCCGCTGGATCAGAACCCGGAGTGAAATGTTTGCTGGGTAGCAAACATCAGAGCTTCTGCAATTGTTTTCCCTAATGTCAGATGCCTTAGCCATCACGAAAAAATGGATTTTGCATGCTGCCTGCTTTCTCACGTTGCTCTCCAACGCGAAGCCATCCATGTGTCTTATTGGCAGAGTCTGCATCACACGACTGTACTACGGCTGCCAGGAAGACTGGGGCAGAGAGCGTCTGGCTGCTCCCCTGGACAGGTGAGTGGCACAACACCCCCTAAACAGGAAGGGCATCTGAAAACACTAAGTTCCCCAAGACCATGACAAACGTCCACAGGAAATGAGCACGTGCTACAGGCTGCGCTGACGAGAGCCAGTCCTGGCAGTGTGCCTGCCATCCCTAGGAAAGTGGGATTCTCTTTCCTCTGAGGTTATTTATACGGTTAGAATATGAGTCTGGGTTTTTCGACGGACATTTTTGCCATAACATAAGAATCTGCCTGGAAATTAGGTCAACGCAGAAGAAAAGAGTGTAGAGACAGAGAAAGAAACATCCCACAGAAATTATTTAAGTTCCCAAATTGCAGCTATCTAGAAGCCAGAAATCCCTGGACTTACCAATGCCAGGAACCAATAAACTGTCTTTTCTTTTCTGACACTGTCTTTAGTTAGGTTCTTGTAACTTGAAACCAAGAGTCCTGACTAAAGACTTTATGTGCCTCTGCCTAGTTCGGTAGTTCTATTCCACCGTGACTTAGTTGCCAGAGGCCACTCCCAGCTCTAAGTGGCAGGACGATGCCCCATTTGATGTCCCTCGTAACTCAGTATCCCTGACAGGGTGAAGTCTAAAACCTGTAGCTCAGGGGCCATGCTGGGCCCTTGAGGATGTGGACCCAACTGCTGCCCAGTTTTAGCACCAGTAGGAGAACTAGTACCAGCATTAGTAGTAGAACGTGGATAGGTTCCGCTACTCCAACCAACACGGCAACGCTACGCTGCTGGTGGTTTGCGAACATGCTGCTTTGCGCTTTCCTGCCCTGGCTCCTGCTGCTCCCTGGGTGTGGAATGCCCTTAACTACTCCTCCCCCGCCCTCACCTCCTCACATATAGGCATTCTTGTTGTTTAGAAAGCTTTGATTCAACTTCCAAAACAAAGCTTAAACACTGTACCTCCTCCAAGAAGCCTTCCACAACCACCTAGGTACACAGGATGATAACACAATTTAACAGTGACACCAAAGTAGTGCCAGGAGCAAACTGGAGAGAGGATCTAAGAGTATGCAAGGAGCAAGCCCTAGGAATAACAAAGGTTCGTTTCGGCCCCACGTTTAAAAGACTTTTGCGCACAGTTTAAAAGGAAGCACAATATAGTAGAAATTAAACTTATGTCTTTCTACTGGCTAGAATAAATAAGAATAAGTTCTACTTTCTAATGATTAAAAAAAAAAAAGTAGGCACCATTTACCTTCAACATACTCGTCCCACCGTTTTCTATAGTCTAGGTCCATATAGACATCTGCAAGTAGAGCTGGTGAGCATTCCTCCAGAACACCAAAGACTTTGTACTCATACAGTCCAGTCTTCTGTAGAAACAGAACAAATAGAAACAATCTATTGGTTCCCAAGTTAAGAAAAAGCTGGATTCACGGAAAGCAGCTGAGAAGGGGCTTCATACCACACCGAACACTGACGTTGGTCTTGGCGACACAATGGTGAAAAAGCAGACGCACCCCGGTTCTCATGGATCTGAAGTGCAGGCAGGCACTGGCGGTGGGGATAGCTAAAAGTGCCATCCAGGCAATTTAAAGAGGATATAAGAAGGGTTATGTGATAAATGGTGCTTAGTCGGGGGAGAATTATGTAATCAAGTTGTCAGGAAAGGCTTCTATGGAGGATAACATTTATCAGAACATCTCGCTCTAAATGTTAGAAGAAGCTGGCCATGGGAAGATGAGGAAAGCCCATTCCTGGTAGGAAGGTCCCCAGATTGATGGATTGGCATGCTTAACTCTCCATGGTCTGGAGAGTTCTGGATGAGAGACAGAGTGGTAGGAGCTGAGGTTATAGAGGTTGTGGGCGCTGCACCCCAAAGGACCTGTAAACCGGGGTAAGGGGTAAAGCTTTTATTCTCATTGCTATGGAAAACTAATGGATGGTTTTTTTGTTTTTTTTTTGAGACAGAGTTTCACTGTGTTGCCTGGGCTAGAGTGCCGTGGCGTCATCTTAGCTCACAGCAACCTCAAACTCCTGGGCTCAAGCAATCCTACTGCCTCAGACTCCCGAGTAGCTGGGACTACAGGCATGCGCCACCATGCCCAGCTAATTTTTTTCTATATATTTTTAGTTGTCCAATTAATTTCTTTCTATTTTTAGTAGAGACGGGGTCTCGCTTTTGCTCAGGCTGGTTTCGAACTCCTGAGCTCAAACAATCCGCCCGCTTCGGCCTCCCAGAGAGCTAGGATTACAGGAGTGAGCCACTGCACCCGGCCAATGGATGATTTTAAATAGGGGAATGACCAGATCTGATTAGGAATTCAGTTTAGGAATGCCCAGATCTGATTCACTTTTTTAAAAGATGATTCTTGCTGCTTGGTAGAAAATAGATCGTAAGCAAACAAGGGGACAGGTTAGAAGACCAGTGCAACAGTCCAGGTAAGAGACAACGGCAATCTGAACAGGGAGGTAACAACAGTGATGGGGAGAAGTCAGTGATTGAGGGATATATATATTGGAGGTAAAGTCAACAGGAATTGATGACATATTGACTGAGGGGGGAGGGAAAGCAGAAAATCAAGGATAACTCGTGGAACCTTTGCTGGAACAACCAGGTAGATGGGGCTCCATTTTCTAAGATAGAGAAAACTCAGAGAAGAAGTGATTTGTGGGCTATGGGGTCATCATTTTGGGTAAGCTGAGTCTGAGATACAAATTAGACACCCAAGTAGGGATGTCGTGTAGGCAGGCAGAATTCTGGGGAGAGGTTATATTTTAAATATCCATGTGCCATAATGAAACTGAATTCATTATTTTATCAATTCCAAGACACCGTTTCCTTAAACTGGTTCCTTTCTTCTCCTTAATGTAGTTACACCCCATAGTGACTTCCATCCTATTATATATCACAGAGAATTTTTCAACAACAGCTTCTTTTTGATTGTGTATAAAGGACCGAAAAGGGGAAGAAACATCTGCTTCAAATCCCATTAGTTCCTTTTGTTCAGAAAAAGACCTTTCTAGCTTCCAAAGTACAGGAGAGTTTCCTTGTTTCCATGGTAAGCCACATCCTTGTCTGTCAGGGTTCTAGAGTGGGCCCCACGACACATTTCACTCACTGCACCATGGCAACTTACAATTCCTGCCCCTCATCTTGCCAAAAGGCTGCTCTATTGTTAAGATCAAAGCAATGGTCTGTAGATTAATTTCAGTATGAAAGTAAACAAACAAATGAACAAAAATGAAGCTTTCAGATGAAATCTTGCTTCCGTGTGCTACGGCCATATTATTGGCTCATCATCATTCATCAGTGAAGCCATCTCCTTGAACACTCTGGCAGGGACTTATAAGTCAAGGAATAAACATGGTGAATCTTTCTAGAGATCCTGAAACTTTCAGGGCCTCCTGGCTCAGGTGGCATAACCCAGGGATAAACACATCCCAGTTGAGGAATCTCAGATGTATGTGCAAGTACCTGGCAGAGAAATGGACAGCAGAATTGAAATTGAATCCATCAGCCTCTTCCAGCTCTAAAAGCATGTGGCTTCATACCAAGAATTTCCAACCAGCAAATGACAAGCTGGCATATCTGAACCCCTCATGTGCCGTGCCATGGATGACCCAGGAGAGGGGCAGTCCTCAGAGTCTGATGATAGACAGCAGGAGAAACATCTCCCACCTCTCTTCCCCTGTCCTCACACACACTTAAGAGAACACAGCTAGGGTTTATACACCCACTCATTTACACCCCGCCACACACGTTTTCATCAACAAGCTTTGGAAGAGAGACACTTGGCAACTCTTTCGAGAATAATGAGGCCCCATTTTCTATACATATGGAGCAAAAGGGATACTTACGTGTCAAGATAACAACCTCCCCAATCTTACATGATTTAGCTTTGAATATCTGCACAAATTGTGACACTGTTTCCTTAAACTGATTTTCTTCTTCTCCTGAATGTAGTTACAACCCTTAGTGACTTCCATCCTATTATACATCACAGAAAGAAAAGAACAGAAAGTTCTCTAGGAAGAGAAAAATAGAATGACCATAATTTGCGTGAATAGGGAAGAATGAACTATTGTGGCAACTTCCTTTAAATACTCCCCTCATGGCAGAACTGAGAAATGCCAGAACTCCAGGGGAAAAAATGCTCAGTAACACTTTACCTCCCAAAAAATGTTCTTTTCAAGTGCTGAACGGCTCGGCCCAAATTTCTGCATCAAAGCATTTTCTCACCCATTATTTCTTTTTAAAAAGGATCTCAGCAAACATACTCATTTTTATTTTAGCTTTTAAAAAATAAAGTGAATATTTTATAATTATAAAAATAATTCATATTCATTATAGAAAAATTTGAAAATGCTAAAAAAATAAAGAAATATTCTTTATTTATGTAACCCCATAATTTGCAAATATCTACTGATAATGTTTGACCTACTTCCTTTAAGTAAATATAATAAATACTTCTATATGTTACAAAATGAGAATAATATAGTATAAACAGTTTGTACTCTTATTTTTAGCTTAATACTGATTATGTTGAGGCTATGGAGAATTCACACCTTAGCCATTCTCCTAAGATATTTGTTTCCAAATATGTCTATGAAAATAAATATTTCCACAGTAACCATGCTTGTATAGAATACTTGGTCCATAATTGTAATTTTTTTTTCATTAGGAAAGTTTCATTAGAGATGAATTTTAGGGTTAGTGCATTAACGTTTTAAAGCTCTTTATACTTTTTGAAAACTTTTCAGAAAATGTATAAGTGTGTACTCCCACCAGTAAGCAAAGGAGCATCACACCAGAATTCGGTACCATTGTTTATATAAACACTTTGATATGAAAAAGCATAATTCTTCATTTTATTTGGGCAAAGTGTGTGTTAGTGATGTGTAAGAGCTCTTTAAAATTAGAGATATAAATCTCTTACAATATTTCTTTTATTTTCCAAGCTTACTAACATTTGCATAAATGACTCCAAATAACTTTACTCAAGGGATTCTTGGCTTTTCTTGAAGCTCCTCCAGAAAACCACCTCTAACAGTGGCTCAATTTCTTCATCTAGACTAAAATATACTGGATACTTTTCAAATGCTCCATTTATAAGACATTTAGTTTTGTGCAATTCAAATAGTAAAATGATTATGTTGGGGATAGAGAATTAGTCAACATCATGTATAGAGTATAATTACCAGAAAAAACATAAGATTTGGTGTGGTTATACACCCCCTTACTTTTTTACTAAGAAAATCCCGGTGGCCATGTACACAGCTAGTAACTTTCCTGGTCTCCTATGCAGGTAGAGGTAGCCATGTGACTTCTCCCTGTTTTGAATGTGGACATGATGTTTGGAACTACAGCAACTATTCTGTGACCAAGAGGCAACAAACATGAGAAGGCAGAGTAGAAAGACTCAAAGAATTCCTGGCATCATTAATCAGCTACACCAATGACAGCAACTGTAGACCTCTTAACTATTTGTTAGGTGAAAAAGATATGCCTCTCTTTTTTCAAGTCATTGATTTTCCAGTTTTCTATTCCTTGCTGCTAAAAGCAATCCTAACTGACACAAGTGGTCCTCATCAACAATGTTGAATTTTACTTGAACCCTGAGATCCCGGAAAATGGTAAAGGTTAAAAAATCTTTGTGCAGCTTACTGCAAAGATCCACCAGCCTTTCCCATGTGATTTAGATAAGACTCACAGATGCGCCCCTTGTTTACCTATGACAAGGCCAGACATAGACTTTCCAAATTCCCTTTCTTTGCCTCAAATGATAAGCTGAGCTGCCTGTCCCCACTGATCAATGGGAACAAAGTGCTTGTTAACTGAAATGGTTGAACTTTTCTCCCTCCTCCAGGCCCCTGAACTCTGGCCCACCCTAAGACTGAGCCAGCAGACAGCCCCTCCTGGGAACAGGCTGGCCTCAGGGTACAATATTCTCTGATCTACTATCCAATCATCCCACCCTTCCATCCCACTCCCTGCATATGGTTCTTTCTAATGTTCTTTATAAAAGAAAAACTCTTTTGCCTAATTTTCAAGATGCTTGCAGATTTCATGGGCAAAGACTTTTCCTATTGCAATATTTCCTTCCCCCACTCCTCGAAATAATCCTTTTGAATAAAAGTCTCTTCATAACTAAGTCCAGATTTGTTCTTTTTATTATTTGACATTACTCTCAAGTAAAAAAGTAGCCTGACAGAATAGTGCTGATAAGACTTATGACTATAAGAAATATAATTATGTATAAATTCATTAAAACAGTACAGAAGTACATAAATGTTGCTAAAATGCATTGCCAAGAAGTAAGAGACAATGGACACCTTAATGGATATTAAATTGGGGTAGAACATTCGATTCTGCACAGAGACATATAAAATTCCACCTGCCATATTATAAAAAGTACTGCCTCCTTCCACTAAATAACTCTAAAAAAAATAGATATAAACTTGCTAGGATTCTTGACCCTGAGAAGAAATCAGGCACAGGCTTCTACTTGATTTTGCAGCTTGGAATATGTTTCCCTTGGTGATTTGTTAGCAGTCACTTTAACAGTGATGTATTTGTATCTGAAGGAGATTTTCTATCACTCTGACCTACTATAAATTCTTTCAGTAACACTAGGAACTGTCTAAGCACAGTCTGATTTCCAAATGGTTTTATATTCATTATCTCATCATGTAATAGTTAACATAGCCCTAAGATGTACATAGAGAGTTGGTGTTATCTCCATCTTTCTATGAGGAAATGAAGCTCAGAGAGGCTAACTTACTCACCGGAGTCTAACAGCTAGTAAGGGACAGACAGAAAGAGATTCCCCACAATGTCTCCTTATTTGGCTCCACTTCTCATGGTTTCTCCAAATCATTGTTCCAAACCACAAGCTAATGGTCAAAGTAAAGACCCGTCACATAGGATCTTAGAGCAGGAAGGGGCCTTAGATCACTTGTGTAAAAGACGTCAGGGACCTGCCAAGAGTCAGCATGTGATGCTGTTGGTGGAAAAGCCTGGATGGGAACCAGTTCTTTCTCTCAGCCCAGTGCTCCTGCTCCAGACCACCCAGGATGGACCTCCCAGAGATGCTCCCCTTCACCCCTAAGCCTAGTGTGTTTGCCCACAAGGCCTCCCAAGTATTTTTCAGATGCTGCTTCTAAAGGGTTCAGACAAAAACCAGGGGAAAGGCAGGGATGGAGGAAAGATGACTATTGTCACTGTCAACAGATGAGGCACTATGCCGAGTTTTCCCAGATCTAATTCCAAAGAGCTGTCTCATAAACCAGAAAAGGTAGCCAGAAAATTCAGCATGGTGGTTACAGTATAGACTTACAGTCATAGTCTGGGAGGGGTTAAGCTCTCCCACTTGCTAACCTGCAAATGGGGTCTAGTAAGAGTTTCTCCTTCATGGAATGATTATGGGGATTAAATTAGATAACCCATCTACAGTTCTAACATGTGGTGCACATAATAAGTACTTAGTAAATATTGGCTATCGTTTTCATTAATAAGGTAGGTATGATGATCTCCTTTTTCCAGATTAAAGAACTGAGGATTCAGAATTGTAAATAATGTGCATTTTTAGGAAAACCGGCACCTATGAAGTACTTGCTCTAAACCAGGCACTGTGCTTGCGATGAATACTTGCAATAATCCTGTGAAGGAAGCATCATCAGCTCCACATTGTAAATGGAGAGACAGAGGTGGGGGTAAAAGGGGGAGGTGGACAAATGACTAGGAAATTTGCTACTGACATCACTAATTTTTGAGATGTTGTTATTCTGGCTAACTTGTCTAAATGTCAAGCTGTTGTATTTCTTAGCAATGGTGATTCAAATGCATAAAAAAAAAAAGCTGTGCAATTTATTTTCAATTGTATTCACAGGGTTAAAGTACTTCGAGAAATATTATCATCGACAGTACACTTCTTTGTCCAAAGCAGAATAAATTCGGAAAGAGCTGATGTGCATTTACATATGAGAAAAGTCATGTTTGCAATTGACATTTGCAATCCCTACACAGGAGTAATCTCCTGTAGTTGCCACCTCCACCCCCCTACCAGACCTCATTCCCTTTGATTTATGGTGTTTATCTGCATTTACATCCCTAACTATAAGGCAGGTTTGCTGAATCCCAAGTCTCAAATCTTGGGAATGCACCCTTGAGCGTGCACTGTGTTTTCTTTGCCTCTCACAGAAGAGCTCATGTCTACTTCTCAGGGGGACAGGAAGCCTCCCCAATCTATGTCTGCCAACTCCAGCCACTCAGCAGCAAGTAATAGATTCAGATGTTATGAAAAGTGAGCATTTTTCACCAATGTAAAACAATTCTAATGGCAGAAGTCAAAGCTGCAGCTGCAACCGGGAAAGATGTATCAAGACTGTATAAAGAAAGACAGTTGACTAAATTTGATTTAATATTTGAGATATAAGAAAATTGGATGCGTTTAATCCCTAAGGACTGTAGATAGCTAGGAAAATCAATGATAGCTAACACTTACTGAGTATTTACTGAATACCAGGCACTGAACTGAGTGCTTTACACAGATTATTTCACTTAATCCACATAAGGATAATATGAGGTTTGGATCATCAGTAAACCCATTATTCAGGCAAGGAAACTGAGGCTTAAAGATATGCTGAGAAATGTCCAGAAAAGGCAAATTTATAGAGACAAGGACCTCCATTCGGCGTTGCCCCTGGTTCACCCCAGCTGTTAGCATGGTATTATGTTCAAGGATCCAGAATGTCTAAACCCTTCCCTGCAAGTCACCCCTCCTCTCAAAGGGGTTCCCAAGGCTGAATGAAAAACCAGAGTTTCACTTTATTAATAGCCACCTCCTGTAATCGCCATGCAGGGACCTGGTGATGGACAGGATGAGAGCATGAAGCATGGCTTCTGCCTGGAGACAGAAAGGGCACCCTGTTCTCCCCTCTCCCCTCCTCCCACCAAACCTAAACTTTGGAGCAGCGTTCTCCTATCGCCTCACATCCACGGCTCGTCCTGAGAGGGAAGTGAGCAAAGGGGGAACCGAGGCTCTAGCATATCTACCCAGTTGCATGCTCAGGGGAGATGGAAAAGAAGAGGGTGCTGACCTCAGGCCACGGCGGGAAGTAGGAAATGCCACACGTGGGTGCCCTCCAGCTTGAGATATGGTGGCCCTGCCCACTAGGAAGACAGAGCTCAATATGTGACCCGATTCAATAATGGTCCTATCAATCATGCTGGTAACCAGAAGGGTGGGAGAAAGGGGCAGAACAGTTCTATAACCACGAAGTGAGAGAAGCTCATGATGCAAATTGCATTACGATCCCACCTGGGGGAAACAGCAGTGGCATCTTCTCATCTTTAGAGGGAACTCTGTTCTGCGAGTTGAATCTGTGCTTCTCTCTAAAGGCCAGACGTCTCTCAGCCCAGGCTGACCAAATGCAGAGTTTTCTCAGCGAAGCCAGGCTCTGCATATTTTAGTAGGTCAACAGCGCAGGGAAGAATGGTCCCTGGGAAAGTACTGTCTGCTCCTCTCCAAACTCTTTGATTAGAAAACCTATTCAAGGACAAAAACGCTGTTTAGACAGTCCCTTCTTACCGTGCCAGGCATTTAGATTTAAAAACTTAGTAAGTCAAGCCATCAGCCAGAGCTTTTCAGTCGAACACTTATTTTGTTTAAATCGAAGCTGTGAAGCTCTGTGTGCGGTTTCACACTGTCGGGGGGCATGGCGCGGTGGCCTGGCATGGTAAGGCAGCCCAAAGCTCCTGCAAGGCCTGACTGCAGATCACTGGAAAAGCTTTTCTAAGTGACCCTACGGGGACTTCTCAGCACTGCTCAAGGGACCACATTTACTCCCAAGTGGCCACTAATTTAAAAATCAGGGAGAGTGAGTCTTCAAACGGACGTTGCTTTTGTCTTAGGATAGTCCTTTATCTCACTTTCAGTTTCCATTGTGTCATCTCTAGGGGACTCTCCTGCCTCTGGCTTTAGCTGGCAATATCAGGACCCCCTGAACATCATGCTACATGCTCCCTTTGTACCAGTGGTTCTCAAAGTAAGGTCCCTGGATTAATAGCTTTGGCATCACTCAGCAACTGGTTAGAAATAGAATGCAAAAAAGGAAAAAAGGAAAAGGAAAAAATATATATATATATAAACATACGTATCTATATATTCTAATGCACACTCAATGTACACTCAAGTTTGAGAACCATTCTGCCAGGTATCATTTCTTTCAATTCTCTCAATAACCCTGAAAGGTAAGTATCATCCTTGTTTTGCAAGTAAGGAAGCTGAGATTTCTAGATGAGAAGGTACCTGGCTGACATCACCTGGCTTGTAAGTGGGCCTGGCCCCAGCCAGGCTCTCACCTCAGCCCCCGTCAGGCCTGTCCACCTTCTGGCTCTGCCCAGAAAACAAGGCAAGCTCAGCCTGGCTCAGGGATTAGTGCTCAGTTTCTCTACTTCAGTGACTTAAAATCCAGCATGCTCACAAGAATCTCCTGGGGAGCTTTAACTTAAAAAAAAAAAAAAAAAGGCATTTTATTATGAAGAATTTCAAACATACACAGAAGTAGAGAGAATAGAATAATCCACCCCGATGTGAAGGGGGAACTTTTCAAAAGGACCACCCAAGCCCTACCCCAGACCAATTCAATCTGAATCTGTAGCGCTTGGTGTTGCCTTTAAAGCTCCCACGTAATTGTAATGGGCTTGAGCTTTGAGAAACACTCACTGGTACCTTTCTCCTCTGGACATTTGAATGTCTGGAATAATCTCTCACTTCACTTGTATCTCCAGCCAAATGTTAGCCCCTCCACGGGGCTTCCCATACTCCCTTATCTAAAACCAATCACTGCAGCTACCCCTGCCATGCCATTTCCTTATTCCTTTGTCTGCCCACTTTATCTTCTCCATAGCATCCTTCCCCTAGCATTTCATTATGTACTATGGGCTTTTTCCCATCAGTGAATATGACTCTTGTTCAAAAGCTCATTCCCTGCAACCGCAGCTCCTCCTCTTTGGTGACCACTTATTCCTGGTATCTGTGAAGGCAGAAGCAGGTGGGAGGAAGTTGATGACTATCTAATGAATGAACAAATGAATGACAGTAGAGCTGAGATTTTAACCCAGGCCTACCTAACTCCAAAATCCATGTTCTTCCCATGATACCACATGGCAGCCCTTGACTAGTTTTGTTTAGCCTCCAGCAAGAAAATATAGTTCTTGCTATGAACTGTATACTGCCAAACTGTATATCTGGCACTGAGTTTATCAAAGTAGACCGTTTGTGTTAGTCACTAGTTGTAATGTCTTACGTGTGGCTCACTTAACAAATCTGGGTCTTATTTCTATCTGTAAAATAAGCAAATAAGCCCATGTCTGCCTATCTTCCAGATTTGGTTAGAGAGATAAATGAAAACTTACATGAGATGGCATTTTGTCATTTGCAGCATCCTGAGAAGTTATCATTACAACATGAGGAGGAAAAGGAGAAGGTTAAGAGGAAGGAAACAGAGTAGGCAAAGAAAGAAGAAAAAAGAAGGGAAAGGAAAAGATGATGGTGTTGGACAGAATGGTTTAGAAGAATTTTCTAAGTCCAAAATTTTGTGATTTAATAGAAAAAAATATATAGAGATCAAAATGTTGTACATCAAAACTGTCCATTTGTCCAAGAACAGGATTCAGAATCATTTGTGTCTACCAAAAGAAGGCCACAATTTAATTTTTTATGTTAATGTATAATTTATTTATTACATTGAAAACTCTTTCAAGTGCCTCGTGCTTGTCTTTTCAAAGCACATACTGGTAACTTTGTTACAGCATCATTTAGATCATGATCACAATTTTGTTTTTCCCCCATCTTTGTTTCCAGACTTGTTAAATAAAGAGCCCCAAGGAGCTGCCTGGCTTTGGCCTCAGGTGAGCCACCTCTGACACTGAGTGTAGGAGGCAAAGCGAGGGGTTCATCAACACCCATCTCGGTACACACAGCAGCAAGCATGCTGAGCAAGATCACATCCTTAAAGGCCCATCAGTCCAACCAACGCTCGTAACTGCATAACGAAGCCACGAGAATCTTCAGGGGAGCAACCCTATCTTAGATGCATAGCATTGCATCTGACTCATTGCAGCCCTCCATAAGGGTTGAATGAATTATATAAACAAATGGTCTTCTGTCTCTGCACAGGTCCCGAGGGCCCTGCCCCATACCCTGGAAGAAGGAATGCTGCACGGAGAGGCCGGAAGAATCTGAACAGACAGGCCTTGGCGGGTTTCCCCAATCGCTCTATTAGTATGAGAGCATATCCTTTTTTCCTCCATCACATTTCAACATGGTTCCCATGCTTCAATCATGCCTATCCAATGAAGTCTCCACAAAAGGCCCAAGAGGACAGGGTTCAGAGAGCTTCCGGATAGCTGAACATCTGGAGGTTCCTGGAGGGGGCCATACCCAGGGAGGGCATGAAATCCCTGAGTCCCTTCCCCCATGCCTCACCACAGGCACCCCTTCAACTGTATCCTTTGTAATATCCTTTACAATAAACCGGTAAATGTAAGTAAGGGTTTCCTTGAGCTCTGGGAGCTGCTCTAGCAAATGAATCAAACCCAAGGAGGTGGTTCGTCTTGGGATTCCTGATGTACAGCCAGTCAGAAGCACAGGCAAAACAACCTGGGGCTTTCAATCGCCACTGGAAGTGATGGGGGCAATCTTCTGGGATCGATCCCTCAACCTGGGGCATCTGACACTATCTCTAAGTGGGTACAGTGAAAATTGAATTGGAGGACACCCAGTAGGTGTCTGCTGCAGAACTGATTGCTTGCTTGGTATATGAGGAGAAACCACCACACCTTTGGTCACAGAAGTCTTCTGTGTTGATCGTTGTTGGTGACGGTGAGAGAATTAAAAACACAACAGCAACAACAAAAACACAGTTTGAGTTTTTTCTCCAACACAGCACTGTACCTCCAATAACGAGGAACTTACCCCTCCTAAGATGTAACAGCAGCATGATTGAAGCATGGCAGCCATGTTGAAACGAGATGGGACATTTCACATTTGGGAAGTTTTATAGAAAAAGAGTGTGTGGCATAGGGGAAAGAGTTCGGGCTTTGTACACCCACTTCAGTCTAATCCCTGTTTCATTGCTTCTTAGCCATGTGCCTTGGATGTGCAATTTACCATCCCTGGACCTCAATTTCCTCATCTGTATAAAGGGATGATGCCACAGGTCCATGAAGGAGGTAGAGCGGTCTGGGTTGGCTGGATTAGAGGTGAGGTGTATGGACAAGTCACGGGAGATAAGGATGGAAATGTGAGTTGAGACCAAACTGGTTCAGTGTACCCACCAGGTAGCATTTGCCTTCTGTTCAGAGAGGCAATGCAAGAGCATGTTTAAGGCACAGGTCTGGAGCCAGACAGCTGGGCTGTGATGCTACTTCAAATCTTAAGCAACCAACTTAACCTTTGCATGCATCCATTTCCACACAGGTAAAAAGGTGATAATTAATCATAGTACCTTATCATAGGGTTGATGCAAAGACTGAGTAAATCAATTCCTGCAAAGCACTTAGTGCCTGGATTATAAGAAAGCATGTAATAAGTATTAGCTATTACAATGATTGTTATTACTAATTCTGCAATCAGTAGTGCCACTGAAAGGGTAGTGATAAGATCACGGCCTCTCTTTCAGATACTTGATTGGGCTGTGATGGTAGGACAGAGGGGAGCAGAAAGGTACAAGGCCTTCAGGAAACGAGTCAAGAAGGCTCTGCAATTCTAGATGAGATGTGCTGGGCACCCAACGTGGCCAAGGAAAGATAAGGAAGGAAATGGGCCAGAGGCCAGATATGTCTGAGTGGACGAATCAATAAAGCTTGGCCAATGCCTTGATGTGGCTGGTAAGGAAAATGGGATAGTCAGAGAGAAGATAAAAGGATTTTGCCTGAAAATATATCCATTTCCAAACCAAGGTACCTGTTAAAGTTACAGGCACCAGGTCTAGACTACAAGCTTCTTGGTCATCTTGTTATACTCAATGGTCCTGGTATATGGCAGGCATTCAGGGTTTGCTGAGTGAGTAATTGCCACCAAAATATAACAACTTGATGCAGAAAAAAGTAAATATGGCAGTTCCAACATCTGTTCTGTTCTGGATTATAATAAAAGGGCTTGCCCTACTAATTTGTAAATATTCAAAGTAGTATATTCCACAGTCCCAGTAACTGGGAGAGGGGTGGACTATCTCCAAAACAAATATGTATGTATTTAGAGAGGAAATTACTTCATAATACCAATAGTCTCCATTTATTTAGGGTAGGGTTTCTAAACCTTGGCAATATTGTAATTTGGGACAGGATAACTCTTCCTAGCAAAGGGCCTGTCCTGTGCTTTGCAGAGTTATATACAGCTTTCTCAGATTTTCACACACATCCGAAAAATTTGATTTGAACCTCCTAATAACCCTGTGAGGAGGCAGGACAGAGTTTTCATTCCTGTTTTACAGATGAGCAAATTCTAACTATTGTGAATGTTTCTTTTCTGTTTTAAAATATAGAGATACTATATTTGATATAAACTAAAATGCAGGTGCTTCAAAAATCAACCGCACGTTTAACATTCACAAGATCATGAACCCTCCAACCCCCCCACTGCCCTTAACTTCGCTGGGCCTGTTTGGAGAATGGTTTCACCCCTCCAAGCCTGTTTCTTCTATCTATGAAGCCTGGGGTTGAACCAGGTGAGCATCAGGGCTCCTTACAGCTCTAACATTTTAATACTCTGGTCCAATGCCAAAAAACTTTGATTTCACCCAAACTACCTGCGGGTGACTTTTAACCTACTTGCCAGGCTGCCACTATTATACAATGCAAATGACTATGAGCTTTGTATGAGAGGTCTCAGGGGCAATGCCTTCCACTTGGATGGCTACGTGGTGCCAAACGCCTCCAGTAAGGTCCTGAGAATTGCTTAATAACCAACTCTATTTCTCCTACATTTTTGATCTTTTTGCCTGAAGCTTCAGACTCAAGCTGTCAAGTACAACTTAGGAGAAAGAGGCAGCCGCCAAAAGAAGCAAGTCACTAAAATAATAGGTCCCTTCTCGACACCCCCCCACACTCGTTATCCTGCATCTCCAGTCCCGGAAAAGTCCTGTTTCTTTCCCACTATATCCAAGCCTTAGGACACCGCCCCTCCCCCAGCCCCAGGCACCCCTGGAGCCCATTAGGGAGAGGGGATCCTTGTCCCTTACATGGGCCTAGGAATCAGCCGACCCACGTTTTAACTCTGTCGTTAACTTCTAAGAAACTACTTCCCCACTCGTGACCGACCTTAAGCTGAACTCGGATGACCTTCCAACTCCCCTGGGTCTGCACAGAGGCAAAGTCACTCGGAGGCACCGCCCCTGAGCTCGCTCCGGAGCCAGCGCCTGAGGCCCAGGCGGAGCTCCTCCCTGCGCTCCAGAAGACCCGCCCCAGTCCCTTCCGCCGCGGCGGCCCCGCACGCCCCGCGGGAAGGTGGCTCTGGCGCGCTCCTGCCCCCGCCGTCCTCCAGCGCGCGGGCCGCTACCTGGTCCAGCAGCCGGTAGATGCTGATGCCCAGGGTCTCCACCAGCAGCTGCCAGTCGGCCCCGGCCAGCGCGGGCTGCTGGAGTTCCGCGCAGGCCTCCCGGAACTGCTCCTCCGAGAAGCCGCCCCCCGCCAGCTCCATACCTCCGCAGCCCAGGTTCCTCCGCCTGGAGTGCCGGCCGCGGGCCCGCTCGTGTGCGCCCCGGGGCGGGGCGACAGGGCGGCCACAGTGTGATTGGCAGGAAACTGAGGACAAGGCGGGACTTCGGCAGGAGGCGGGGCCTATAGGGAGGCGGGGACCTGGAGGGGCGGGCCTAGAAGAGTGGGCGGGGCCGAGAATGAAAATGAGGTAAAAGGAGAAAAATTGGACTTGATCTGGGGAAGGAAGGAGAAGCTAGAGAAATGAGGAGATTCTAGAGGGAAGGAGAAAGGAAAAGGAAGGAAGACACTGATGTCACCTCAGAAACACCTCCTCAGTATCCCATGCCATACTCCTCCCCACCCACATAATCTACAAACCTGCTTGGATGTCTCTTCCTTACCTTTCGGAAGAAGGTAGAGAACATCTCTCGGGTAGATTTGGGGAGGAGAGGAGGGCAGAGCAGACATGCTTGAAAATCCTAGGTTCAGATGCTAGAACTGTATTTCAATATAATTTCTCTTCTTTCCGTTATGCATTTTAAAACATTATTCTGAGAAGAGAGTCATTGGACTCATCAAAAGGCCAAATGAGTCCATGACAACAAAACGGTTAAGAAACCTAATCCATGTGGATCTACAAGATTGTTTACCACCTGGAGGGTAGACAATGATCTGAAAGGTATCATAATATCCACCTAGGATTTCTGCAGGTTGCATAATTTAGATCTTTGCACAACTCAAAGATCTTTTTATTCCTTTGAAGTCTCTTGGGTATTACTATATTTCCCACCATCAGACTGTACCTGGGTTTGAATAAAGGAGGCTATTTAAATATAAAAAAAGATGTTAACAGCCACATGGGTGCCAATAAACTCTGGAAACCTATGTTTCCTAATCTGTGAAATGATTCAAGAATAGTGCTACCAGTTAGAGTTGAGGAGGGTAATTGGACATAGAATAATTTTCACAGTGTCTATAAAAGTAAATGTTCAATAAAAATATCTGCTTGTTTTGCATTACTATGTTGAACTGTTTTTCTTTCTGTACTTGAAAGAAAGTTGATAGCAAATTCCACATTTATGCCAATTTCCAAGAAGGGAAACAATGGCATTTGGCAGGTTGCTTAAACACAGCAAAGATAAGTTGTTGCTTTCTTCAATTTATTGCTGGTTCTGTTTTGTTTTATAGCGGTGGAAGGAGGGATGTGAGATTTTCCTAGACTAAATGCACAGAAGATTAGAGGCATAGTTTCCCACTGCTTTTATAATGCCTTATAAGTTGTCTCTTCTTTGTAAAAACTACATTTATTGAAACTAAAATTCATTCCTTGAAAAATCAACTTCATAACAAACCATTGGTGCTATGAAGTATTTTCAAATATCTTCAAAGAATCCATTATAAAGATTCTATTCACCTGATCTCAAAATGTCACCCATAGATTACTTACCTACTTACAGACAGGAAATTACAACTTTACAGTGGAAAGATCTGGTGGTTGCCACCTTAACCAAGAGGTCAACAGTATCACAAATAGGGACAACTGACATTACAGCCTTCCTGAAGTGACACATTGAGAAGTTTACAATATCATCTAAACATTTTTGCCAAAATGTTTAACCTGTAATTAATCATAAGACATCAATCAGACAAATTCAAAAAGTGGAAAACTGCTCAAAATAACTAGCTTGAAATTTTTAAAAAGTCAATATGAAAGAAACTGTTCTGATTCAAGAGAAATAACAAGCACATGTGGTGCATAAATATTAATATTAATTGAATCATGAATTAGGGAAAAACCCATTAAAAGGCATTTCTGGGTTAATTGGGGATATTTGTATATACACCATCTTCAGGTAATATTATAGAATTATTGTTAATGTTTTAGGTATAAAAGCTGGTCTGATGGTTGAGTGGAAGAATGTTCTTATTGTTAGTAAATACGTGCTGAATTATTTAGGGTGAAATAGCCTGATACCTGCGACTTTCATTCAAATGATTCTGTTTTAAAAAGTGTGATTGATACATAGATAGAAAGAGAGGCAAAAGTGACAAAATATAAGCCACTGATTAATTTAGATAAAAGGTAGCCAGTTTTTGTTGCTCTATTCTTTCAACATTTCTGCATATTTGAAATTATTCAGAATAAAAATTTAGAAAAAAACCTAGCTATACTCGTTTATAGGTGACATAACTAAAACGTAGACAGAAATGTGAAGGTAAAAATATGGAAAATATACACAAGTAAACCCTAAACAGAAGAAAGCTGTTATGGCTCTGAAAACATCAGACAAAATAGACTTTTAAGTCAAGAAAAAAAATAGTAGAAGTTCACGAGTTAATGACAAAGGGACAACTCCTCATGAATTCTGAATGCTTACATCTGTATTCACTCATTTTACAACATAATCTCAAATATGCAAGGCAAAAATTGTCATCAGTACGAGAAGAAATCAGCAAATTCACAATCACCATGGAACATTTTAAGGTCCTTTTCTAGGAAATGAACCAATCAAGCGACCAAAAAATTGGTATAGATATGGATGACTTGAGTATATATAATAATTCATATGCTTGATTTAAAGGGCATATATAGAACCCCGTACCCAATAAATAGAACACACATATTAATTGGAAATCCTCATAACGCATTGCCACAAAGGATAACTTCAACAAATACCAAAGAATTGATAGCATTCTCTGATGACAATGTAAAAATAAGGAGCAAACAGTAATAGCCAATCCCTGTCCCCATATATTTGAAAATTAAAAAACAAAACAAATACACATTTATTCCAGTATCCTAGCCAGTAATTAATTCCTTGTATCAAATTCCTTTCTGCTTTGATATCTAGAGAGTTTTTATTTTCTGCACTGACCCCTGACTGATACTATATTCATGGTTTAAGATATTTAATATTTTAAAGACCATTTCTAGCAATTCAAACTATAAATACAATGAAATTTAAATGAAAATCCATAAAAGGTGTTCAAGGAATTTGACACACCAATTCTAAAATTCATAGAGAGGAGTTAAAGGACAGGCAGTTTGAAAAAGGGGAAAAGCAATTTTTAAAAGAAGGGGGAAAAAATAAAACCTACCCTATAAGATATTAGGATTTATCTTAAAGAAAATGGTATGCTATTGATCCAGGGCTAGGAAAAAAATAATAATAAAACAATGAAATAGATTTCTACCCAGAAATATGTCCATGCACATATTGAAACATAGCATGTAAAAAAAGATGGACAATTTAAAAAACGATGTTGAAACAATTGGTTATTCTTATAATGAGATTCCTATATCATATCATACACAAATGCAAATTCCAGATGTATAAAAAAACTATCTGTGTAAGGCAAAACATTGAAACTTTTATATGATAATATAGGAGTAAACCTTTAGAATCTGAGTTTTAAAAAAAGATTTCTTAAAGACATAAAACAGCACACATAATAAAAGATTAATTGTTACATTAAAAAGCAAGAGCTCCTGTTCAACAATACACCATAAATAAATTAAAGCCCAACACATAGATTGGTAAAAGACATTTGTTACATAGCCAACAGAGGATCAATATTGAAAATATACACAGAACTTTGAGAAATCAATAAGAAAAATCTAAATAATGCAATTGAAAATACGAACAGTGAAAAAACCCAAATGGCACACAAACAATGAAAAGTTGCTTAATTAGAGAAATGCAAAATAAATTATGCTATTTCATTTACATAAAATTGTCAAAAAATGTAAAAATCTGAAATTAGGTGTTAGTAAATTTTCAGGGAAATGAAAGCTCCAACATAAAACATTCCGGTTACAGTGTAAATAGTAGTTTGAAAAACAATTTGACGAGACCTGTTAAATTTGAGGATACACATGCTCTCTGACATGGCAGTTCCACTTCTGTGAGAACTGATGATACTGCATAAGGATGCATGTTGTTTTAGTGACAAAAAATTGGAAACAGCATAAATGTCCACCAATCAAAGAATAAACAAATAAATCGTGATATATTATTCCAGAGCTTTTGGGATTAAAAAAAATCTACTTACATATTATGGATAAATCTGGAAAACACTGTTGAAAGAAAAGAACAAGCTGCAGAAGGATATACACAGTAAGATACTTTGTAACGTTTGCGAACTACACATATGTCCTGAAGTTGCTAAAATGTGAATAAGAAGGATTCACTTTAACTTCAACAGTATCTGTTCTATTTTATTTTTAGTAAAAAAATACTAAATTAAATGCAGCACAATATTAATGTATATGCTGATGGTGGGTTTGTGAATGTTTTATTATTCTCTGCACTTTTCAGTATATTTAAATCTTTAAAATCCTCCAACGGCTTCATCGTGCATTAAATGCAATGCAAACTCTTCCTCCCCCTGGCCTACAAAGTCCTGTCTGCATCCCTACCCCTCCCCTGCCCAGGCTGTTTTCTTGGCCTCACCTGCCCTCCTCATGCACTTCGCCCATCCTCACCCTTCAGACTCCTTCCACAGACTCTCCTCCCCTAAAACCCCCTCCTCCTTTTTTTTTTTTTTTTGCTATCTCAGCCCTTTTTTTCCTGTATAAAATTTATTGCTGCTTGTAATTGGACCTGCACCCCAGTGGGGGCAGGAGGAAAATAATATAGAGTAAATAAATAAATGGTAACTGCTTTCCAGCACCAATCTTGGTCTGTAATTAGTTGAGCATCTGTCTTCTCCATCAGAGCTTAAGCTGAACAGCAGGGACCTGTCTGTCCCACCCACCACTGCCTCCTCAGTCACTAGCACATACCTGGCACTTAATAAGCATGCAAATACCTGTTGGGTGAATTACTATAAGAATCTTTTTGGAGATATATATATATACATATATATATATATAGAGAGAGAGAGAGAGAGAGAAAGATCAGGATCTAGATAGACATAGATATATACTGTATATATATAATATATACATAAATGAACTAGATACCATATTAAATTCTTTTGTGGGTTTCATTAGTTTTTAAATTATTCTCCTCAGTTTTCTAGATAGACAATCATATTGTTAGGGGGCAAAAGGGGATAAATTCACCATAGCTTTTCCAATAGCTGTACCAATTACTTTTCTTTCCCATGTTATTATACGGGCTGGAACAGTGGTTTTCAGAACGTCTGAGCAGATGCCCCTGGTGTCCTCATGGGAGGGAGGATGAAGTAGCAGGTAGAGCACCAGGCTCTCCCATCTTTGTTTCACAAATAAGAGTTAAGTTTTTATTAGTTTTCCATATTCAGGCTTTGCAAAAGAGTTTAGGAGAGGCAAAGGGTTCTACTGCTAAAAACAAACTTGAAAATCACTGGACTAGAACTTCTGGAACAATGTACACAGTAGTATCATACATTCTTGTCTTTTTAAAAACTACGCTTTATTGACTTTAATATGTGTCAGCCTCTATGGTCAGTACTTGAAAGTACTTTACCTCACTATAAACCCTATGAGTTATGTATCGATATTTCCATAACAGATGGCTTAAAAAGACTAAGTGACATGTCCACAGACATACAGAACATAAATATTACACACCAAGGTCAAATACAGATCTTTCTAATCCTAGCCATTTCTCATAACAACTAAGCTAAATAAAGGCACATATTTGAGGATTTTAAAAATACCTTTTTCCCTTCAGTAATTTGAAGGTGAACTAATTGTATTTTCCAAAAATGGCCCCAACAATATCTCTCATTCCACTTAATCTCCTATGATGTTACTTTAACACTCTTCCCACTAAGAGGTAGAGTGTGTGTCTCCTCGCCTTGAATTGAAGTGGACTTCTGACTACATCAGAAGTGACATTCTGTGACCTCCAAGTCCAGGTCATAGAAGATGATGCAGCTTCCTGTTTCTCTTGGAATCTCTGTCTCAGAACCTAGACACCATGACAGGAGGAAGCCCAAGCAGCCTGTGAAGAGGATGCCTTGGAGAGGATCCAAAGCCCTCAGCCCACAGCCCTGCTGAGCTCCCAACCGACCGGCAGTTAGCACCAACTTGCCAGCCATAGAAGGGAGCCATTTCGAAAGTGCATCCTCCAGCCCACCCACTCCAAACCCTGCTGAGCTGCTCCAGCTGACACTGCCTGGAGCAGAGATGAGCTGTCCCTACTGAGCCCAGGCTAAATAACAGATTCACAGGCAAAATAAATAACTGTTGTTCTTTCAAGCCAGTAAGATTTGGGGTGGTTTATTACACAGCAATAGATAAGTAAAACAGAAAACATACATCCTATATGTCTGTCCTTCAAAATAAAGAAAAGTATAAATGAAGAAAAGAAATTGTAAAAGAAGAGAAAATCTTATTAATGGTTACCTTTAGGTTTTTGAATACACATATCATGTGTATTAAAATCAAGAAAAAATATTACTGTTTATACTTTCCCTGTGTAAAAACAATACAGTGAGTTTATGCTTCCTCTCACCATCTCCTGGATTTTGGACTCAAAATCTGGATTGTTTTATTATTATTATGGTTTAAAACATGCATCTTCTCTTTAAAGAATTATGTTTTTATATTTGTAAAGTATTTTTAAAGCATTTTATTGCTCACTTTGAATATCTTTAAACTATGTCTTCACTATTCATGAGTTCTTAATTTGGATTCATGCTCCAAACTCTGTAAACACTGACTGCTTGGCATTTGGCTTTGGGGAGAATGCTTGATTTCTGTTCCTCTCTAGAATACATGACTTGTTTTCTTCTAAAAGCCTCAATTCTTAGAGAAGTTTTATTTGTCTTTTATATTCAAGAATTTTGCCTGGATATATACCTAGGCATGTGGGCTTTTTTTTTTCATTTCTTTTCAGTGAATCTTTTAAAGCATCGAACTCAAATATTTCTTTAGCTCAAAATTTTCCTTTTCTGTTGCTTGCATTTTTGCTTATATTCTCTCATTCCATTTCCTTCTCTGGACTCCTACTTTGCATGGATTAAACCACTTGGATTAGGACTCATTTCTTATCTTTTTCTCTAATTATTTTCATATATTCATATTTTTCCTTTTTCATGACCATCAACTCTCATTTTTGAAGTTAAATATCTTCTTGAATCTTATTGAGAAAGAAATTTAAATTTTTTAAAAATGTCCATTCTTTATGGTAAATACTGTTTATTTTAATTCAATTTAGTAGAAAAGGATATAGGCAGTGCAGGAACCGGAAAGGGACAGGAGGAATATTTGACAATACAGTATGCACACTGAGATCTGAGTACTGGTGTATCATTTTAGCCCCCAATATTTGTTATTGAATATTACCAATGTTGGCTCTAGCTTCTAATATATATTCATAAAGAAGATGGGACACAAGAAGAAATTAAAAAAAAAAAAAAGCAACAAGAAAATCTGGAAGCAGAATTAGTGTGCACCCATGAAAATGTTATGGGACATCCTTGCAATGAAACGTCACATAGTCATTTCTGATGATTCATTTGTTGACATGGAAAGAGTTTGCCAGGTATGGTTAGTGATAAAAGAGCAAGTTTATAAAAAGTATACATAAGATGATCCTATTTTTATAAGAAAAATAATGTACATGTTATGTAGCGAAAATAGAATGATGATTCAGCAAATGTTGATAGTTCTATTGAAGGTGGAGTTAACATGTGAGTTTTATTTTTTACTTATATTTATCCATACTATCTCATTTTTTTATACTATGACTAGGTTTTCCTGGTGCTATTAAAAAAGAAAAAAGAAGACACCATGATTTTTTAAAGTAGTAATTTGTGTCTTATGACTTTCGGTCACAGGCTGGGAAGAATTGTGATCTTTTTTGTTCAAAACAGTTAAATTTGCTAATTCAATAGAGTCTTGCCATCGGTAGAGGGCGCAGAAGAGAGACAGATGGAAGTGGGCAGGAAAAGTTGGTGTATAGCTGGGTTGAAAGGTTTCATAACACTTAAAGGTTATTTTGATTTCCTTTTTGCTCATTTATCCAAAAAAATTTCTAACAGATCGTAGAAGCATAATTGCAGTTTGGCTATCACTTACGTTGCAGAATTTTTGGCATTATGTTATGTGGAGAGTCAAAACATGTACTTTTAGTGGGTACAGGGAACTAAAAATAATTGAGTGCCTATTTTATGCCAGGCACTGACATATACTTTATATCTTTATATGCTGTCGTATGTAAAATTTATTTTGGTACGTTTAATCAGACTTTGCAAATAGATTAACACAGCCTTGAGAAGAACTTTTTTATTTTTAAGGATAAGAAATGATTTACTAAGGCTAATACTTGGTGCGTACAATGTGCATTGCTTCAGTGAAGGACGCACTGAAGGTCCTGAGCTCACCACAGTGCAATATATCAAGGTAGCAAATTGCACTTGTATCTCACGAATACATACACATAAAAAATAAATGGATAAGAAAAGTTTAATGGGCTAAAAAGGAAATATTCAAACAAGAGTTTATATGCTTCTCAGAAAAAGATAGCACATACACATTAAAAAATCTTTTCCAAGTGAATATACTTTACTGAATAATATGGGAAATGGATTCAATTCCGATAGAGCTATAGTCAACAGTAATGTACACTTGAAAATTTGTTAAGTAGCTCTCATTCATGTTAAGTGTTCTGACCACAATAAGATTTTAAAATAAATAAATGAATAGATGTACTATAGTAAATCCGAACATGGATATATATTCTTCTATAGATAAATATATAAAGAATTTATAGTATCTAATCCTTAATTTATTTACAGATGTCTCAGAAATACTCAAAGGATTTGTTTTACTTAGTATTCTTTCCTAATAACTTCATGGTCAAAGTGAGACATAAGAAGACATGAAGAATAAAATTAGATACCCTAGATAATCCACACTGAAATCTTTCATGAACTCTTCAGGTAAACTAATAGACGAGTACATCCAAGCTGCAAGATCTTCAAAATTCTCAAATAGTGACAGAAAAATTTTAGTAGTTAATGAGAGGTACAAATTTTCATAATTGAAGTCTTTATACAAACAAATCCAGGCAATCTTCATAATAAAGATATATATTTTATGTAAGGAAAAAATCTTAGAACAGAATAGAGCTATTTTCAATTTGTATCAGAAAACATTTAATTGCCTTTTGGGGTAAAAACAAAATAAAATTTTAAAAATGTACAAAAAAGTAAAACCTATTTAACACTTTCAACTTGTGCTATTGTAAAAATAGACACACAGAACCCAATATTTTAAAAACAACATCTATCACCACTTTCAGATGAAACATCCCCAAACCCTGCACTAAAAGGAACTTATTATTAATATTTTAAACTTAAAGAGGGGATCATGAAGTATAAGAAAGGTTGGAAAATAATGATTTGGAGTGATGCACTAAAAAAAAAAATTCAGATTAGCTTTTTAAGATGGTTAGAAACTGCAAAGAAAATAGTAATAAGTGAATCACTTAACCTCTTCGGTCTTCAGTATTCCCAAGAGTAAAATGTGAGAGCTAAATTAGATGCTTTCCAAGCCCTCTTGCAGCCCTAAAAGCATATGTCTGGGATTTCTTTGACTCATTTGTATCAAATTTTACTATTTATAGGTGTTTTTTATAGTCTACATGTTTGGGGCATGAAATGGTTAATGAGAAAGCCCTGGCCAGCTGGAGCTGGGCGGGTGGCAGGCTCAGAGAAGCAGAGTCTACATTTCCATGCAACAGGGGGTCCTTCTCAGCTGAACTCAATCTGGAAACTAAAGGAGGGAGGGAGATCCTGGGTATAAATCAGCCTTCCGCAGTGCTGGGCTAGCACAGAGGCACCAGTGAGGGAATGCCCAGCATGTAAAAGGAAGTCATAAAATAGGCAGAGAGAGAGGGAGAGAGAGGGAAAGGGAGATAGGGAGACTCTTCTTGAAGGTACTAAATAAATAACAGGAGAGGCATCTCCTAGACTGTATTGGAGGAAATGACCTCCTTCACAGAGACTGGATGAGACTCCCTACTGAGACTGAGCTCTGAGCAGTTGCAAATGCAAAACCTGCTAATTCCCTCACCTGACAGTAAAGGTCAGTAAAGGTCAGTAAAGGACAGTAAAGGTCAGGAAGCAAGGAAGTAGCCAGCTGTCCTGGCATGGAGCAGAAAGGAACCAGGATAGAAGAAGGTGTGAGAATGGGATTGGCAGCCCCCAAGAACACAGAAAATCAGACAGGCCGAGAGCAGAGAAGGCTCCTTGAGGCCTGGCCGAGTCTTCATCAGGAGGCGTCACCATTTGCCCTTTAGGATGTACACAGCGTATCATACAGCATTATGCTTACGATAACTGTTTACTAACGGCTGATTTCAGTCCACATTGGAGGTTCTTATATTTGTAATGTTCTGCATTAAAAAAATTCTCCAGATATCCTTATAGAGGATTATATTGTTTGAGTGGCCCTGAACTTTCAGTGTGATCCAGACTTTGTGCCCAGAGAATGCAAACGTGAGAGCAGCAACCTTAAGGCCGTGCTGCCTTCACCAGGCTTCTTCCTGCACTTTACACTTCCACGTACCCACCCTCATTCCATCCACGTAACAACCCAAAGCAACACGGCTGGCGTTATTATCCCCCTTTACCAAATGAGGGAAATCGAGGCATAGAGATTGTAAGCAGTAGAGCCAACCAAGGTTGGCTAGGGTTTTGATACCTAGAACTTCAATAAAGTTTTTCTCAAAAGATGTGTAATATGTGCCTAGCTATGTGTCAGGGGCTATGCTTTGGCACAAGGGACACAAAGATAAATTTTGTATACCACCTACTTCTGAGAAGTTCTCAGTCTCTTCTCTTAGAGGAGATAAGCAAACAGCTACTTTCCACACTATTTGGTGGGGGCTGTGATATATTTAAGCACAGAGCAGTGTTCTCAACTGGAGACAGTTTTCCTCCCAAGGGGCAATTTGGCAATATCCGGAGACATTTTTGGTTGTTGCAATTAGTTGGGGGTGGGGGTGTTGCTACTGGAATGGAATGGGCAGAGGCTATGGATGCTGCTAAACATTCTGCCATGAACATGACAGCCCCCCACAACAAACAGTTCTCCAGCCCAAAATGTCAAAAGTGCCCAGGTTGAGATACATTGGCATAAAGCATTATGGAAACAGAGGGGAAGGACACTCAAGCTACTTAGTCTGAAGATAGAGGAGGACTTGTTGGGGAAGGCTTCTAGAAGCAGGAGATGCTTGAGGTTTCATGAAAAGATGAATAGACATTTTCTTGAATATCTCAGAGTAGGAACCAACAAAGCTTGAGGAATATGAACAGTGTGTTGTGTTTGTGATTTGTAATGTGTAATTTGATCCTCTCCTTGGAAGGGAGAGGCCAGCTCAAGGGAAGACTTGTGTGTCAAGCTGAGAGACTAGACCTTAGATGAAGAGGAACTGTTGATGGGTTTTAACCAGGAGAGGGGTATAGTCAGTTCACACACTTGATATCCTGCTGTATTGGTGTCAAGCAGGGGACCTCAAACTTCATCTGTGAGTTGGATAAAAAAAGCAGATTCCTTCCAACATACACACATACCCCAAATACCCTGCTGACATTGCAATGCAGTAGGGCTGGGGTGGAGCCTAGAAACCCATATATTTTACAAGCACCCTTGTGATGCTGACGCAGGTAGTCAAAATCCTCGCATATTTGAAAATGGTAAGATTGTAATCCTAGCAGAAAGGAAATAAGAGAATTTTGGGAAGAGAGGAATATATAGAGTTATCCTTTGCTCTGCTCTAATCCATAATGTGAGATTGTGAACCGGGTGCTTATAAGGCATCCCCTGCGTTGATGGAAGTCACACAGTAGCACAGCTGTTCCTTTCTGGACCGTGTGGGCTGGGAGGGGAGAAGCTTTGAGGAAATGCACGCTCCATGTGACGAGAGCACACCCTCTTGGCAGCCTCTGGGGAGCTCAACTGCTCCTACAAAACCTGTCAAAGTCCTCTGTCCAAAAGCCTTGTTGGTCCAGCAATACCTGCTTCCTGTTCCCAGAGGGGGTCACCCTTGGGCTTTCCCATCAGTCTTCCCTAAAGTTGGCTGCTCCTGTGTCCTGTCACATAAAACCGTGAACCGAGGTCTCGGACTTACGTCATGTCAGTCACAGCAGGGCGAGGCTCCACAAGTGAGAATTCTGGCGCCTGCTGCTTTACTTTCAAATTCAGTTTGCAGTTTATCATATTGTTGGACACCCCATGCTCCTTACTGCATTGGCTTTTGGTAAACAAGAGCGGACCTGGGTATAAACTCTGCAAACCTAGAATTTCTGATCGGAACTGAAGAAAACCTTCCGTGCAGCAGTCAGTCCCTGAGCCAGTCGCCTGTACTCTCTGCACGTGGAAATAGACAAATATCCTCAGTAAGAGGTCAATGGCTTTACTGACAGATGCTGCACCAAAGAATTTTTTTTTTTTTTTTTTTTTTTTAAAGAGGCTTCCTACAGCTGTCCTGGGAGCTTGAGCAGCAGTGTTAGCTATTGCCCCAAGTTGCCTTCTCTCCATTCTCTGATATTCTGAGCCCAAATCTTATGTTTAAGAAAGAGAAGAAAAGAATAATAAAATATCTGCAGATGGAACCCTGATATTTGACAGATGGGACTCTCAGAAGTTAAGTGACTTGCCCAAGGTCACAAAGAGGAAAGATTCAAACCCAAGTTTCCTGACTCTCAATTCATGGTTATTTTCATTGCACAACAAGAGTAGAGAGTCAGAGACGTTCACTTTATTGTGGAAGCAATCTGAAACTTTACACTGCAACCCAAGAAAAAATCCTGTCGGTACTGTAAAGAAAGTTTTCCAAACTAAGTTTAGTTAGAAAATAAATAGCAAGAAATAAATCAGAGAAGCAAGGTTCTCCTGAGGCTATTGAGTCCATCTTATTGGAAGTCAGCCAGAGTCATCAATGGCAGATTTGCTGATGGGGTGCAAGTGGCCAGGAGAGTTCAAAGTGAACATGCCCCTTCATGTGCCCTGATGGAAGAAACATCGAGTTCGCTGTGGCCACGTGCTCTCTCTCAGGGGATCGTTGGTTTTACCAAGTTTTACATTGCTTTTACAAAGACAATAATGCCTGTTTCCTGTATAGTTTATTTAAGTAAACAAGAAGGAGACAGCAAAAGTACTGTCTCCTTTGCGAAACAAGACTTTTAAAATTTTATCTAAAGAAAGAGAGCAAAAAAATCTGTCCCCTGCATTGTTCCATAAGATAAGTTCATAAGATAAACAGTTCTATTTTGAACTCAGTTCAGCTGGGCAAATTGTCCTGTTTCCCACTACTCAACACATGTCGTGGACATCAAAGACTTTCTAAGTGGATAAAAATGCTTCCAAAAGGCTTTTTGAGCTCAATCAATGTTCCACTACAGAGGTTCTGTAGGAAGGTGATGACATGTTTTTTTTCTGTCAAAATAATCATTTCCAAACCCAAGAGATTATTTGGGGGTAAGTATATCCTCCTATGAGCTACAGAAAATGTGCACATCATCTGAGCACAGAAACAATATTCCACAGGGATTAGGAAGATACTCTTTGGAGTTAATCAGACTTTGTTTCTAGTCCTAGGCACCACAAATTTCCAAATGTAATTGAATAATTATTATAATTATTATTCACTTATGAATTATAATTTATCAATATAATTATAAAGAATAATTAATGTACTTAACACCAAATATCTGGGTACCTTGAAGTAATCCATTTAAATAATTAAAGTTTACATTTGATTTCAATGTGCAGTCATTTTATATATTCATATATTTATTTGTCAACAACTTTCTAAGCATCGAGGACTTATGGGAGATTTCCCAATCAACATGATCATGGTACACCCCAATAAAAAGGTTTGCTTCCATTGCATGAGGTCCAAAAACATTTCTAAAGAAACTCATAGTGGATTTGCTCTATTTTTCTTTATATCATTAACACATGGAGCAACACAAAATTAGTTCTTGGTAAGGCAAAGGCTGTTCCTCCACATGTGAAGTGGGGAGATTGGAACATTTTATATGTACCCTTCTACATGAGTAGTACCTTGGAGTAGTGATCAATAGAAAAAACATTTTTATTACAAGAAAACATCTATAGAATGCTTTTTTTTATGCCTGACACTGTGCAAGAAGAATTGGATAGTTATGTTCTTGTTCTCAAGGAATTTAAAATTGAACATATAATCAATATATTGTTTAAATATAGTCGGTACAAGTGAAGTTTCAACTTGGAATTCTTAAAATATGTATTTTCTTGTATGTAAAAAGTTAGCAACCTCAAATCATGTGTGTGTATTATATGTGTGTCAGCAATTGTGTGTGTGTGCGTGTGTGTATGGAATGAAATGAATTATATAATTATTCATAATTTTAGTGGAAAATTCATCTGTGAGCTTATGACAGCATTATTTGACAATTCGGACAATGCATCATAAATTAGTAGTCAGGCAGTAATGCCAACTTTTTCTAGCATTTGCCTCTCCACTGGAGAAGTGATAGCTATGCTAACGACATTAGTGCATATCCCTCACCCCACACCTACTCCTTGTCCTGGTATCTCTATTTCTGCTGACAATATCTCCAATCTATTAAGTAGGCTTTAAAACCTTGCAAACTCCTCTCCCTTGATAACTTTCCCCACTTGAAATTCATTGCCAAGTTTTGCTAAGTCTACCCATTGTGGTGACTTCCCTGTCTGCACTTCCCAGTATCGGGTGCCCAGTGCCTCTCGCCTGTACAATCACAGAGGCCTCCCAGCTGGTGTCTCAGCCCCACTTTTCCTCTTCCCCATACTGACTTTCCCCAGGGCACCCCAACACTCTAATGCTAGACTACTGTTTATAATGCACAAAGCAGACTTTGCCGTCCTGTTCAAAACCACATTGCTCTCTATTAAAATAAAGTCCAAATTCACCACTGAGACATAAAAATGACCATAAACTTTTCCAGTCTTATTTTGACTGCTTTCTGCCTGCCCTGTACTCTCTAAAATTCAGCCAGACTACTCAATGCTCTCTGTAGCAGTCTTGCACTTTTCACCCAGAATCACATTCTCTCCTTTATTTATAATGTGAAATGCCTGTCTTCCATGAAGATTCCAATCCCCCTTCCCCACTCCACACTCATACTTACATCAGAACCAATTTCATATTCCCTGGGCCTCCCATAGCAGTTTGTTATTCTCTCTTGTAGAAAGATTATTCACACTGGTATCCTGATGGATTTCTTGTCTGGACCATAAGCTTCCTGAGAGCAGAGACCATGTTTCATCCACTGTTTTATACCCACTTAGTGAGAGCATTTGACAAGTTCCTGGCACCCAAAAGGAGTACAGTGAACATCAGTGGAAGTAAAATGCTCCTGGAGGCATAGGGATGGTCTCAGTGACCTCTGAAACACCCCTACTGCCATGGCATCTTCCATAGACTCTGGTGGTACCAGGCCTGTGTCTGTCCTGGCCTCAAACCTACCCGAATCTGCTTAGTAACACAGCTCTATTTCAATATCCAAATGTATATAAGGCAAAATGCATGGTTTAATCATTCTAGAAGAAATAGGTACCCCTTTTCAGAGCACTCTTCCAAAACTAAACCTAGGGAGAGTATGTCACTCTGAACCCAAGAAAATGAGACTTTAGCTGAACTTAGGAATATGTACATAATCTAATAAAATAATAAGCAAAGGAGTCCTCATGGCACAACATAGAAGAAGTACCTAGATTAGAAACCTGGCTCTGCCACTTTCCCTAGTAGTAGAGCCTGGGCAGTTACTTAACCCTGCTGAGTTTCAGTGTCTTCTTCAGCAAAATAAAAATACAAATACCTGAGAGACAGTCTGTGTTATGGGTGGTGCATATTAGATGCTTCATAAGAATTCACGTGCTCCTTTCCTCTTCAAACTGAGCATATCGTGTGGGTCGGCCCAGAAACAAGGAGCCCAGGCTCTGGAGTTAAACCTGGCACCAGCATCAGTCTCTGAACCTCTATTTCTTTCTCTGCAAAACAGAGATAAGAAAGACTACTTGTTGTGTAAATATGCTCGATGCTTCTCTTATCCAAGCACAGAATTTAAAGTCTACTGAACTGTATTTTTAACCATTTGGGGGAGGGCCAGCAGTGACGGGCTCACCCTGAGCCCATCGTTTTAAGACCAGTGGTACACAACTGGGAGAAGGCTAATCCGATCAGAAGGTAATTCTGCTCTATGAATATGGAACAGAGAAAAGCTAACTGACCCATACAGGGGTGTCACAGATTATTAGCTTTTAAGAAACTTTACATATTGCAGGGTGGTTTCACATCTCCAGCGCTAGATTGATGTTGAAGCCCAGAAATTGTGTGCTGAGTAGGAGTGGAATAGGGTCACACAATGTTTATGTAAATCATTTTATGGACACGAAAAGTGACATTTGTTGTCAGAGTCTTGGAGGGGAATTGATTCTGTAAACAGGCATAGAAGGACTCAGCGGTATCAGGTATAGGGAGGAATGGCAAAGGAGTGAGGTCATTGTGTTCCCTTCTCTTTTCTTCCCTGGAAAAAGCAAATGTGGTGGGTTCCCTGCAAGCCCCAAAATACAGGACCCATAGCTCACTAGGGCAGGTTGGCCCTAGGAATGTGCACATAGGAAAAAGTGTCAGCCCAGTTTGCTGTAAATCTTTACCTTTGGGCTTCCTTGTCTTCAGCCTCCAAAGAATAATGTACGTAAATACAAAGGACCATGCAAAATACATGAGGATATACCAGGATCACAAGAGTTTCAGCATGTATTCTGATTTTGACACAAGGAAATAAATTCTTCTCATCTGAGGGCCGAATGACAATTAGTTCTTGGTGAAGTGAGAGATGATTTATTCAGCCCTCCCTCAAGTCCCACTGTGTCATTTGATTTCAGCAACTCTGTTTTTTCATGTTTATGTGATCTTTCATAGTTAGAACAAAATGGGGTAAGAGAATGGGGACTGCAACATGGATGTTTTCCTTTCTGTATCCATGTGGATCTTATGAGGTTCCAGTACCAGGAAATTGACCAGCAAACAGTAAAATAGATTTTTATATCTAAGGCACACTCATTGTTCCTCTTGGTACTATCAGATCTCTCTATTTAATGTCGTAGACCTCAAAGAAAAGTGCCTTGGAGAAGAAAAAAAGAAAAAGGGGAATAATAACATAACCTGTTGCCCAAAATGAACACACAAGCACGGATCGCTTTCCAAAATGTCCATGATTTCAGAACATAAATGCAGGCACACCCTTAAAAGAAGCATTAGAAAGGAGAAAAACTGGCCAACTTCCCGAATCTCACTGAATCCAATTGGACTGGGTGATGACCGAGATCAAAGGCGCGCAGTGATTGGACAGAGGTCCGGGAGGAACTGGCATCTTCAGGGCTGCTGGAAATTGGCCAACTCAACCACACCAAGCAAAAGCAAACGGAAAGTAAACACGGTGAATAATCTAATGCACATGGGGGCACCCTTCACAAAATGCAAAGCTTATGTGTTCCCAAGGGAGAAAGTTCCAAGTTGTCAGCAGCATATACTCAAAGGCAAAATAAAAACGCAGAACAACCCCCCTTCCAACCTAGAGCCTGAACCTTTGGCTTCTACTTTAGGGAGATGGACGAAAATGACCTCTTTGTCATGGTGCCCACCATGTTCCCCGCCCTTCCCTAAGTAACTTTGTCTCTTGTCTCGTTTCTAAGAAAAATGAGATTTTTCAAATTTGGGGGCAAGTGTTCCTAGCTCTGCTGTTTATGATGCCATTGGTGGAAGGTTGCTGCAGAGATGTGATTGTCTAGATACCATCCTGTCTGTGCCGCCTTGGCATCTCTGATGAAAAGTACTGATAAGATCACTGCCCTGACTTCAGGGAGAGCGTCCACACAGGAACCAAATGCCCTTTTCACCAGTAACGCTTACCTTCCGTGCACTCCTTTTATTACCTGCATGTAACAGTGAAAGAGATTAGTTTATGGTCCCATTCCCCTACACAAACACTTCCCAAGCCCCACACCCCCTTAGAAGCATAGAACAAAGATTCCAGACAAATTCTTTTCTGCAGGTTCATGGTATACAGAGGGATAGAGTCAGAATGGAGGCTTTGGATAGAGAAAATCTTGGAAAGAAATAAAGACATAAAGAGAGAGAAACAAAGAAAGACATTCTTTGCAAACACGATGCCCTTTAAAAAGAACGTATAGATTACATTCTCATAGAGGAAAACGTGGTCAAACGCAACAGCATTCAAGGGATTTCCTCCTACCAAATTGTCTCCGGTCCCTTAATTGTGTTTAAGCCTTGCTGAGTACTTTGTTTACGGTCCCTAGTACAGTGATTTGCATCCCCTCTCTGGGTGGCTGTTGGTGGGGGCCGGCAGCTGTCTCAGTCCGACTCTGGCTGGGGAAGGTAAGAGATCTTTGCCTTGTTCTTTGAAAGATCTAGGAGGGAAATGTTGAATGCCTGTGAGGGTTGGGGCTGGGGGGGGGGGCGATCATAGATATAATTTATACATTGAAGACTTTCAGAAAAGTTCTCCAAACTTAAAGGAGTCTCCTGAAGCCATGTACTTTACGAAGAAATAGTGAGATTTCCTCTCTCTCCTGAAAAGAAAAGACTTGCAGAAATAAGACTGGTTGCCTGTGGGTGAAATTTTGCATTTGGGGGCAGGTGTCCCTGAAGGGATTCCCAGGGATGTCCACTAGCTTATAGGCATAGAGTGGAAGGAGGAATAAACATTCAAAGGCATCAGGCATACATCACTAGGAATTCTCTTTGAATTTCAATCTGAAGAAGTAAAGTTAGTTAAAGTCTGCCTGTGTCAGTAGTTATAATAGATATTTTCTGATACAATTTCCACTTTATCTCAAATCTTTATACTTCTTTGAATTTATCATAGAAATCATCGGTTGTCTACTTAAGAGTCCAGAGATGTATATGTAGGCAGAGGCAGATACAAGAGAATTAGGGTGAAGGAGAATTAGGGTGAGTGAGTCACCTGAAGTCTGGCAAGGCTGAAGAAAGCTTTGCTATTAGAAGTAATGACAGACCTGCCCACGCTCCCAAGGCACAGGTACATTCACTGTGCCGCGTTATAGATTCAGCCAAGGGCTCCTCTTAAGAGGTTCCATTCATTTACCTTTAGCTTTGGTAACAGGGAAGCATGATTTTCAACAGAGTAAGGTGATACTCAGAGCTTTGGTAGGATAAGTGACCTAATTTGGGGGGAAAGTGGCCCATACTAGGAAGCAGGGCAGAATTGCTCTCGAAGGCCAGAGTTCACAGGTGGGAAGATCGCTCTTTTAAGGAGTTTCTCAAGAACCTCCAGTTTTGGTAGCCAGTGGCTCCCAATCTCCTTGTCTTGCTGGGGCAATTTTAGCAAGTTCTGAGATGCCCTGGTTCTAAGTATCCCTGATCGTCAACGCCAAGTGACAGCACTCCTGGGGGATGATGGCTGTGTCCCTTTAGGTCCCACATTTTAAGAGCATGAGGATGGTGACCGAGACCCTCCAGGTACTTGTCACAGGCTGGGCTCACCTAACTCAGCCAGGCTTCGGGGACTTTTCAACTTTAGTTTTCTAAATGATGAAGCCTTATTTCTGGCTTTCATTCTAGAAGAAAAGGACTTCTGATCCCTCTTCCTTTGGGACAAAATCACCATGGTATCGTTACGAGATGAGGCTGGAAAGAATGTGCTATTATAAAATGGAAGTAAAATGTTTGAGAACATCCAAGCCCTTTGCCAGCAGTTAGAGAAATCTAATAATCCGAAACAAGGAAAACAAATCTCTTCCAAGATTTCATTTGGACACGTAGACTCACTATATTAATTAAAAGGCGTTATTAACATTGTACAGATTAAAAAATGGGGGAGTGGATAACTTTCAGCTACGAAAGTATAGAACAAACTTATAATAGTCTCCCATTATTCATTTTTTTTTCCTCAAAAAGACAATCTGGGACTTTATGTATTTCAAATACTTTAAAATTTCAAATAGCTTGTCTGTAAGAAAGCGTAACTCTATAAAGCCATTTATTGAGGTGGGAAATAGACTTGTAACTTTATTGTTTGAGAGTATGATGTGTCAATGTGATGTATGTTTGAATGTTTAGAACACCTTGCTCCTTAAAGTGGGCCAAAGAACAGCAGCCTCAGGGTGGGTAGGGAGCTTGTTACAAACTGAATCAGAATCTACATTTAACAAGCTCCACAGGTGATTTATGTATCCATTAAAGACTAGGGTTGAAACCAAGGGTTTCTTTCCTACTGTGTGACCTTTGTCAGATTACTTAACCTCTCTGAGCCTCTGGTATTTTATTTTGTAGTAAACTAGTGAGAATTAATATTAATGGTGGCATTTGTTAATATAGTGCCATGCCCACGGTATTAATAGGTACTCTGTAAATGGCAGCAATGATGATGACCAAGCATTGCCCAAGTTACTAACCTCCTAGTATAAGCTGTCAGCAGTTCTGTTTAAATCAAGATGACTAGTTTTCCCCCTTAACCAAAAACATCTGTGTCTCCTTCCTAAATAAATTAACATCAAACAAGTGGGATTTTAAGCGTCATATGACCATCACACACATGACAGGGAAAACCTAGGAATATGGATTTTTGCTGGCTTAGAGGCTGGGTTCAGCTGCCCGATGACTTCACAGCTGTTCCTGCCGCCCTAGCGTGTCTGTCCCCTCGGCTCTGTCCCCTCAGCTGGGCCTGCAACGCTGACTCTGGGATTTTCTTATAAAAGTGCCTGATGGACGGGAGGAAGATCTGGAGGTTGGCTGGGGAAAAAATGAGTCATTCAGATTCACAAAGCAATCTGCTTAGTAAATGCTGCTAGAGAAATAAAAGTAAAAGCTGGCTCCTGTCTCTAGAGACTCTGTAGAAATGATTCCGACTTATCATGTCACTGAGCAGAGTTGGGGGAAGCCAAAATCTGCTGGCAAGGAAAAGAACGAAAGGAAAAAAAAAAAAAGAGAAAGTCAGGGAGGGGCAAACCCGAGGGGGAGGGAATAAAAAGAGGGAGGGAGGGAAAGACAAGCCTCATTTAGGAACAGAGGTAGCCTGAAAGAAGCAAAGAGCTCCGGATCCCAAACCAACCCACGTAGTAAAGTATTTTTACATCTTTTCTTTTCCCCAGAAGAGATCCCTGACCTGTCATTTTATTGACAGCTGGGCTGTTACAGGCTCTTTCCCAGAAGTTGAACGAAGAAGCTCCTGTTGCCGTTTCTTCCCTTCCAAGTCAAGTGGATTCCCTGGTAATGGACTGCCTCTCTCCGAGGTACGTGCGAGTTGTCTGGGGGGAGATCTTCATTTTCAGATTAGCTTAATTACTGCTTTGGAGTGAAGTTTTTTTTTCAGACGTAATCTCAAATATCCCTTAACTGGCTTAGCCAGTATTTAGCATATCACTGGACAACAGTGATTAATTTGTTTGGTTATTAAAAATGACACGTAAGTAGACAGCCCTAATATTTAGTTTCATTGCTCAGGGAGTGATATTTTGACCTGCCAGAGTGGGAGGAGAACCAGTGAGGTTTGATTTGGGGTTGAATTTGTTTGCAGTAGATGCTTAATATATTCAAAGAATTAATCTCATCGAAATGGTCTCAAGTATCTTCTTTTAAACTCTTTCGGTAACTGCAAGTGCTTAACTATTCAGCAACTAGACAGCTTCTTGAGAATGGAAGATGGGGACTCAATATGTCTGAGTAGCAGACAAGAGTTGTCACTGATTTCTTCTAGACAGCATTTCAACCAGATGCTTTTGATCAAATGTCTCATGTTTTGTCCTGAAATTTTCAGGTTCAAAATATTTAGGAAGGGGCATACCAACAACTTTTACACACAAAGGCATGGAGAAAAATGAATTTGTAAAATTTTGCTAAAAGTCTAGCATGCTTATTTGTTTGAGCATGCCATAGTATACATAATATCAAAATTCCTTGTTGATTAATAAAAAATTTGTGAATTGACAACTAATTGTCCTAGCATTTGATTTTATTTTTAACAGGGCAAAGCACAAAGTTATATCCTATGAAGTTGTTGAATTTTTTTTCTTATTTTTCTCTTTTCAAATGGGTATTGTCACATTTCAGATCACAAATCCTCACCTCATTGTCAATGAATGTTTTGCTGAACTGCCTGCCCGCATGGTGTACTAGAAAGGTCCCAGGACACATGTGTTTAATAGTAACGCAATGGACTTGTTGGCTGTCAGTTGACGGAGAACATAATTCGTTGCTGGCTACCTGTCTTGACATGGATTTTGTGGGCAGTGGATGGGTGATAGTTTGGAAAGAATGCATGTTATGCCCAGCAAGACTGGCAGAGTCTGAGTTGCTATGAGTTGTGGAACTAACTGTGCGAAATATTGTTTATAACATATTCTCCTCTTGAAACGAGGCCGTCTTTGGATTAGGATTCAGGCTTTTCTGTGTGTTTAGGGGAAAGAGAAAAGCAATAGACAAAGCGGAAAAGCTTGTAAAACATTTTTGTAGACTGCCAGGGTATATTAAACACTGTAAAGTGCTTCCTGCTTTTTATGTCTTCCCTTTCTTTGTGCTCATCTGCTTCATCTTTCTTAATTTTTGGCTCAGTGCAAAGAGAATACAACCAATTAAGGGAAAAAGTCAAGGTGATTTTTAAACGCATCTGTGCCTCCTGGAAAGGAGGCGTCTCCCCAGTTTTTTACTTCTGTTTGCAGGGCTTATTCTGATACCTTCAGCTGACGTTTTCTGTCTTCTCCGCAGCTTCCACCCTGGTGAGACTCTCCAGATCTAAGTCTGCAAACCCAGCTAGGAAGAAGCACTGCTGTAAAAATGACTGAAGAGCCCATAAAAGAGATCCTGGGAGCCCCAAAGGCACCCATGCCCGTGACGCCGGAGAAGAACCCCAAGAGCGAAGTTGTGGTCCCCACAGTGCCCCTGGTCAGTGAGATTCAGCTGATGGCCGCGACAGGGGGCGCCGAGCTCTCCTGCTACCGCTGCATCATCCCCTTCGCCGTGGTCGTCTTCATCGCAGGCGTCGTGGTCACCGCGGTGGCGTACAGCTTCAATTCCCACGGCTCCATCATCTCCATCTTTGGCCTGGTTGTTCTGTCATCTGGACTTTTTTTATTAGCCTCCAGCGCCCTGTGCTGGAAGGTGAGACAAAGGAGCAAGAAGGCCAAAAGACGGGAGAGTCAGACAGCTCTCGTGGCAAATCAGAGAAGCTTGTTTGCTTGAGACTGAAGGAGACCCAGTGGGCCATGTGGCCCCAAAAACCTGCTATAACTTTGTCAGCCGATGCACCCAGAACCGTCGAGGGAGACAGTTGACGTGGTATTGGAGCAGATGAGAAGAAATGGGGGTGGGTGGGGGTGGAGGAGTTTCTCCTTTGAGAGAAATGACTTGTGTCTTCTTTAATGACAAACTTAACCCTAAGGGCTATTTCTAAGACTGAAAAATCAGCTTTCTCTTTACGTTAAACATTTTGGGGGGTCATAGGAGGTGCCCAGCATTAGACAGCAATTGGTTCACCCTAGAAAGTAGCCGAGAAAAGATGGAGTGGTCTTAGCACACCAAACACACTTCCAAAAGAAATAACCCATACTCTTAAGAGGTTGTATCATAAAAAGCTTTCTGCCAAGGGTCTAAATTTCTTTGGACTTTGTATACTTCTATGAAATTCTGTGATAATTTTTTTTTCAGTAAGTTGATTTTCTGGCATCTGTTTTTATTTTTCACTTTCAGTAACTCATCACTGGTGGTACTTTATCTTGAAGAATAAACTAATATTTTTTATGTTTTAACGTTAGACCATTTTAGGTGTTTGCAATGATGTATCAGAAGGAAAAGAAAAAGTAAAAGTTATATAGCTAATAGATGATGTTGGGGGCTAAATTAATATTAAAATAATCCAATATAGCACTTTTGATGATTTTTATATAAAAGTTAAATGTACATTTAATTCAAAATAATAAATACTCATTGCTGCTGAAACTTCTTAAATGGTTGTTTCTGTTGTGGTTATTTTTTATTGCAGTTCCAAATTACTCATCTTTCCTTGTCTCATTTGCAAGTTCTCAACTGTACTTCTCTCATATGGGCATGTTGCTTCTTCTTAACTGTACTCTAAGATTTTTATTTTTATCATATTTTTTCGTTACTACTGAAGAATAGTATTAATTATGTTTACTATATTCTAAAGGATTTCCCTGCCATTATAATTAGGGAATCAACACCTGGGGTCGGGAGTTTTATAATGTCCCATTAAATGTGCATTATATTTTTATTGAATCAGTCATTAATTATTTGCTTAACATGTTCCTAAGTACCACCAAATGCCAGACATCATGTAGATTCTCAGCCTGCTTACTCCGTTAGTTCTAATGCAATGCAAATAAGGTTACGGCTTGAATTCTTCTGTGGACGTTGAGCTATTCCATAGCTAGGACTCTACCCCATGACTCCAGCCAGAGATGTTCCTCATCCATGTAGTTTAAACCGCATTAAACTAAAGCATGAAAATAGGCATGTGGCATTTCTTAAAACTTGGGAAAAACAAAACAAAAAAGCCTAGCATAGCACATTCGTTGACAGGACTTCTATCCAGGAATTTAATTAAATATGGCAGGAGCCTTCTGGCACTGACTACTCCCTGGTGCTCACGTAGTTTGGGTAAGTGGAAGGAAGCACCTTAATGAATTTGGAGGTCAGATAGTGGCATGTGCCGGTCAACATTCCTCCCAACCAAATGCAAGCAAGTGTAGAGGACTGCGCTCATTTCAATGCGAGTTAGTTTGCTGTGACATGTCTCTTTTCTGCTCAAAGATATTCAAAGGCTCCCATTGTTTTGTGAAGAAATTTCTCAGGCAAGGTTCAAGGTTCTCCAGCGTGAACCAAACAGATGTACCCGGCTTTCATTCTCATTCTAACCTCCACAGGGACTTACAAGTTAGCCAGACGAGGCTATTCACCATTCCTGCACTAGGCTCTGGTTTTCTTGCCTCTATATCTGTTCAAACTTGTGTTTTCTCTCTTTTATAATGCCATCCTTTCCTCCATCCAATCTCCAATCTCCCCAAATCCCGCTTCTCATCAGCACCCCAGCTCAACCGTTTCCTAGAAGCCTTCCCTTTTATCTGAAAGTGCCCTTTCTTAAGTCATTATTTGTTTTCTGTTGGCACCTCTTATTTTCTATCTTATTTGTGGTATAAGTGTTTTATTCCCATTCCAAATATCCTTGAAAGTGTGTGATATAACTTCTTTTTAATTCCAATGTGATGCCTAATATAATGTCTTGTGCAGATTAGGTACTCAATAAGTACCTAATTGAGGCACTAAATGAACCATAGAATGAAAAATCAGAGAATAACTGGTTTATCCAAAATTACAGTTCATTCTAATCTCTTTAAAAACGGTTTAGTTCTCAACTCTCCCCAATATAGGTCATCCCACCCGATCATGCCTCCACTGTAAGCACCGTGTCTAGGTGAGTACTTACTCCTTCTGCACTTTTTCAGCCAGACCTGCCCTTCAAAATGCTTGGAAAGCAAACTCAGTGATTATTTCTGGCCACCAGGGGGCCTCCTGCTGCTACTTGAGTCCCCACAAGAAATACAGTACTATGAAAAGACTCAAACAGTAATGACTGAAATAGGATCATATCTCTCCCAGATGTGAGGAGTTGGAGGAGATTCTCTATTTAGCCCACCCCTACCCACTACCCCAAGCCACTTCACACTGGCTGTCTTGGGGTTCTTCTAGTACAGAAAGGACTTGCCTTGTCTAGGGAGCCTCTAGTCACATTAAAAGGTACATACCGTTGCAAAGCTGTAAGGCACAGAGACAGTCCTACACACTGTGGATCCCAGCTCCCACAAGGAGAATATACCCAGACTTGAATTATGAATTATCGCAATTATAGCATGTCTTTATTGGGCAAGGTCTATCTTTACAAATGGTTCCATTATGTACAAACGAGCAGGTGTTAAATGAATATTTATATAACATGCATGTGTAAATGTATTCAAAAGATGATCTGGCCTCATCCTGGAACATCAGAAACCAGCTGTATCGCTTGGTGGGATTCCCCCTAAACCCACACATCCCACAGTACACAGAAACAACTTTTAACCTTATCCTACGTAGTTGGGTTCTGGCCCAGTGAGAACCACAGCTGCTTGGTGGCTTTGCTCTCCCCACCTTACTATTTTGGTTAATCTAGGCAATCTCGCCACTGAAGGAGGTCATGTGGATAGTGCAGACGGCTAAGGCCAGAAGATAAACCCAGGAGAGCCAGTTCAAAAATCCTCAAACCTATTTATTCCACCCCCCAACACCCCTAAAAAGAGAGAGAGTGAGTGGGGAGAGAGAGGATAGATAGATAGATAGGTAGATAGAGAGATGAATGATAGATAGATGAAGGATAGATAGATGATAGTTATCCTGATCTCTTGGGAAGTAATTATAGTTTTGAACTTGGAAGATCTTGATATTATAGCCCTTATAGTGTAACAGGACTCAGCTGCACTTGTTATTATTCAATATTCTCCACCACACTCTGAGTCTAGTACTATAAGTGTCCACTCTGCTTTGCAGTTGAGAAAACTACAGTTCAGAGAGTTAAGTGACTTGTTAACCAATATCTCACAGCGAGTGAGGCCTAGCCCTGGGACCAATAAGTTGACCATGCATTATGGTTATCCCAGTGTCTTAGTGCTTTGGGGCTGCTATAACAAAAGTACCACAGACTGGGTGGCTTATAATCAACAGAAATGTATTTCTCGTAATTCCAATGGCTGGGAAGAATAAGATCAAGTTGCCAGCAGATTCGGTCTCTGCTGAAGGCCTGCTCTCTGGTTCAGAAAGTGGAGCTTCCTTGCAGTGCCCTCACATGTCAGGAGAGGCAGAAAAGTTCTCTGGGGCCCCTTATAAGGGCACTAAACCCGAAACCCTCATGACTAATCACCCCACAAAACCTCCACCTCCAGATCCCATCACGTCAGAGATTAGCTTTCAACATACACATTTGGGGGGACACAAACATTTAGTACATATCACCAGTTTTGTACTTAGCCATAACCTAAATCATTTCCAGAATGTCTCTTTAGGAAAGGGAGACAATATAGGTATTATAACACCGACTTTTGAAAAACTCTTATGAAAGTATAACATACTCAGAGAAAGGCACACCGCTCAGTTGAATTTCTACAAACAAACCTGTGGAACTAACACCTGGATGAAGAAACTGAATATTGCCAGCACCTAAAATCTCTTTGTATCCACCTTTCTTGACTATCTCTCCGGGAGGAACCACAATCTGACCTCTAACACACCAAGTAGCGTTGCCTGTTTTTTAACTTTACGTAAATGGAATCATATAGTGCATACTCTTTGTGGCTGACTTCTGTGCAATAGTGTGTTTATGAGATTCATCCATATTATTGCATGTAGTTATAAATTGTTCATTCTCATTGCTGTATAGAATTCCATTGTACAAATACACCATAATTTATTTATCCTGTCTACTGTCGACAGGCATTTGGATAGTTTCTGGTTTCTAACAAAAGATAGAACTTTGGGTAGCCAGCCTCTAAGACAGCTCCAGTGACCCCTGACTCCTGGTGTTTGCATGCTTGTGTGGTCCCCACCCGCACTGTCTCAGAGCTGGTTTGTGTGAGCAGTGGAGTATGAAGAAGTGATGGTATGTCGCTTCCAAGATTAGGTTATGAAAAGCATCTTGGTGTTTCTCTCTCTTGCTCTCACTCTCACTCTCTCCACTTGTTCTGAGGGAAGCCACCTGCCATGTCTTGAGAACACCCAGGCAGTTCCAGAGAGGTCCATGTGGTGAGAAACTGAAGCTTCTGGCCAACAGTCAGAGAAGAACTGAGATCTGCCAGCAACTACTTGAGTGAGCTTGGAGGTGGACCTTCCCCCCAGTGAGGTCTTCCAACAATGGCATTCCCTGCTGATGGCTTGACCAAAACCTCGTGAGAGACCACCACCACCACCCCTCCCCACCCCACCCTGCCCCGCCAGGGCTGCATTGTGACTTTACGGGACCTATCTTTGTGGGCCCCTTCCTCCATTCCAAAAAAAAGGATGTGTCTCACTCACTGGAAGGAGGAAATTGTACTGACAAGTATTGTAGGCCCTGGGCACTGTGCCTGCTGCATCTAATGGATGAGTTGGCCCTGCACCCAGCTAAGTTACTCCCAGATTCCTGAGCCTCAGAAACTGTGAGATAATAAATGTTTGTTGTTTTAAGTTGCTAAGTTTGGGGGTAATTTATCTTGTGACAATAGGTAGCTAATATTGTATTACTGTAGAATTTCTTCTAAGTGAATTTTGATGTGCGTATGTGCATGTTTCTGTTAAAGATAGACCTAGGTGTAGAATTCCTGGATTAAAGGATAGGTATGAGTTCAACTTTACTGCCAGACACTTTTCAAAAATAGTAGAATCAATTTACTCTTGACCAGCACGATAAGAGAGCCTGGATGTACTACATCTTCATTTTTTTCATTTTAGTCATTCTGGTAGGGAAAACTTCTGCTTTTAAAGTATTGAGAGAGGAAATGTAGCCCTGGGACACGGGCTCTGACAAGGCAGCGCAGGTTAAAGATGAAACCAGGATTTAGAGTGGAAAAATCAGAGTTAGATTTGGGCTTTGAAGGAGCAAAGCAGCAAAAGGGAATTCTCAGGGAAGTGCTCTAAAAATCAGGAAATCAGCCTAGGACTGGGAATTTAATTTATAGTCCTAGTAGCAGCATTTATAGAGCATCCACTATTCTCCAAACATCATACTCTGAGCTCTGCATGGAATATCTCGTTTGATCCTCACAACAACCCACTGAAGTTGATACTATCACTATCTTCATTTTGCAGATGAGGAAACTGAGACACTGATGAAGCTGACTAATTGAGATCCCACAGCTAGTAAAGAGTAGGGCCTGAGTTCAAAATCCAGAACCTACTCACTGAACCACTAGCCCTAACCTGCCTGGTACACGGTAATCTTTCAGTACTCGATTCTTGAATAAACGTCCCGAGTAGAAGCTGAGCGACACAGGGTCAGGTGTCTCAGCTAAGAGTGGGGTCAGCAACAGTGTTTGAGAAACCAAGACTAAAATTGGAGATGATTACTGAATCATTTGCCATCAGAAGCCAGGCCTTCTTCTGAGAACCTTCCATATATTTGTAGCCTTTTACAAATATCAAGACACTCTCTCCTGTTAGTGGACATGGGACTCAGGACCCTAGCCACATCTTCTGCCACCAAAGGTGCTGCTTTCTTTCTCAGCCTCCTTGAGTTTCCTATGTGGAAAATTCGGGATTCAGGATATGAGGCAGCCTCAGCCTGCCACTGCAGGCAGGATGTGAAGGAACTGCAGACCAGGAAAACTTAATACATTTTAGGGACAATCAAAGAAGTCTTCCTGCAGGTGGTGACTTGGTAAGACTAGGATAGGTAGAGGTGTTAGCCAGGTGACAGGAAGTGAGGAGGAGTGATCAGAGATATTTCCAGAGGGAAAACCATGAGTGAATGCTGGAAGGTGAGAGAAAAAGTAGTCTTCAGTCTCTCCACCTCACTGGCTCAGGGTGACAATGAATGAACTTGTTGAGTGTATTTGTCAATTGCAAAATTCTGTCCAAGCAAAGGGATTAAATAACTCCAATACCTGTAGGGCTCGAACTTACGACCAGAGAATAAAATGTTTAGGTTCTAATAGAGCGCAAGCACTTCACTTCAATCTGAAAGCATTTGGGGATCATTAATAAAAAATATTACCACAATTAAATTTTTTTCCCTCATCATCATATCAAATACTGTCTTCCCGAAGACAGCATATCACTGTGGTTAAAGTACCTGGGCTTAAAATGCAGCTTTACCTCTTACTAGCTATATGTCTCTGTACATGTCAGTTTCTTCATGCCTCAATTTTCTCATCAACAAAATAGGAATAATAATTGTTCACCTCATATGGTGGTAGTAAGTATTAATTGAATTAATGGATATAAAGTGCTTCTGCCAATGCCTAGTACTCAAAATATTATCATCTATCTCAAAGCTGACATATGCTTTGGGTGAATAGGTGACATAAAACTATGAAAGCTACAAGAAAATCAGTTTAAATGGGACATTAGTAGAAAAACAGCAGTTTGTGTTGTGGGTGAAATTGTAAATACTGATGCAAATGGGTTGACACAGAAATTTGCATTAGGTCTTATCTGGCAGGCACTCATCCTCTCCAAATCCATGTACACAGTATTGATGTTTTGTTTTCTCAGTCAGAAGTTGTTTGTGTTCAGCATATTCATATCCAAATTTACACACCTCAAAAATAGCTCTGATGCTATCAAACTACCTGACAAAGGGCCAATAAGCATTCTCATGGTGCTTTAACATGGACGGAGCATTTCCCATGTACTGCCTTGCTAATTCCTTCCAGAAACTCCACAAAATGTTATTCTCATTTTTATTAATAGATGCAGAAACTGAGGCTTGGAAAGGATAAATTATTTGTTCATGATCAAATAGTTCACATGTGATAGAAATAAGGCTCATGCCCAGATCCAGCTCTTCTGACTACAAATTTTTCTTCTTCCCATTGCATTTTTCCACCATTTCACTAACCCAGGCATTGTAGGTTCCTGTAGGATGCCTCCCTGGGGGTTCAATGCTCCCTGGCTATGTAGATAAAAATGTTTTAGCAAGTCTTGTAATTGGTTATGTCTATAGCTATCTTCTTTCTGCTTGGACCGGACATTTAAAAAAAAAAAGTGATGATGTAGAAATTTGCATCAACATCTAAAATGAGTGTAGGGTTTTAAATCATATAGAAAATATAACATGATAATGCAATACACATTTTTCACTAACCAGCTCTTGTTGCTTTTGAGGTTGTTATTTTTGTTGGGGGAGTTTCATTTTATATTTTTAATAATAGATGCTTACATCTCAGTAGAACATGAGAGATTGTCTTGACCAGTGGTTTCCAAATGCCTGTCTGGGCACTGGCTGCATCAGACTCTCCCAGGGGCTCTCATAAGGACCAGGATTCTCAGGTGCTGACCCCAGACATTCTGGTTCAGTAGGTTCATAGTGGGAAAAACAAACAAGAAAATGTCCCAGGAAATGCAAATTAGTAACCACGATATGATATCATTTTATTTCTCAATAGACACGTAATAAAGTAGAAGATTGATAAGTATAGTGCTGATAAAAGCAGGGAATCAGGTTATATGGCCATTTTTTAAAAAAAATTTAAATGTATATGCTCTTGATTTCTACTATCATACTTCTGAAAATTTATCTGAAAGATATAAATGTAACAGAACTACAAGAATATTTATTTCTGCATTGCCAGCATTTGCATGTGCGCACACACAAACTTTCGAATGAATGATTATGTATCTATATTCTGGATATTATATAGCTAATAAAATAAATGAGGCAGATTGGTATGTACTAATATTACTTTGGAAGGGTATCTGCAATATATTATGTGAAAAAAATCAAGTTTTAAACTAATCTTTATCAGATGATGCCATTCTTATAAAATAAATTGAAAGTGTATTTGGGTTTGTTTAAACAAAGAAAAAATACGGAAGAACACTTGCTGAATTGTTGAGAGTATTTACATCATTAGGATGTTACTTCAAGGAAAATCAGACATTTTTCTTAAGAGATCTCTATATTATTTAAATTATTGAATGAACAACAATTAACTTTAAAAGAACATAGATGGAAAAGGGGAAAATAAAATGAGAGACAATAAACATCAAAAACATTTAAGTGATTCTGGTATGCAGCAACATTAGGGAATTACTGATTCAGGTCAGATCCTTTCTGCACCAGGGGTCTTCTCCATTCATTCCTTCACTCATTTGCTCATTTGCCCAATATTTGCTGAACATGTACAATGCACCAAGCACCTCTAGATATTGGAAATTCAAGCTGTAAGAAGGCACGCTTTTCAATTGCATTAAGATGAGTCTGGCTAAGGTAATTGAGACACAAATCTTCTACAAAAACAATAACAACCTATAGAATATAGGTTTTTAGCATCTGATATTATACATATAGGTTTATAATATCTGAGTATTTGAGATCAAGATAGAATGGGAACAAAATGCCTATGGTTATTTGGAATAAATACTTTTAAGAGTCTTGAGCATAAAGTAACGAGAGTGCACATACTCTCTGCTGGTTTCCCCTTCCTTTCCAAGTTAGTCACAAATTTATAAGGGTCATAGCCTCATGTGTGTTTTGGTCTTACTGCATTAGTTGTGGTACAACATTGGTAAATTAATGAATCAGTAATAATAGGGACTATTCAGCATGCAACCACTCAGAAGGCAATCACATCCTAAAAATACCCTTTGCCTAGGAACCCTGAAGAGTAGCGGGCTCAGGGGAGATAACCCAAGGGGAGGGGGGAAGCCCTATTGTGTTGTTTTAACTAGGAAGGGATCATCCAGCGTTGAGTCACAGTGGATCTGACATCCACTGCTCACACGTTCTCAAGCGTTTTTAGTGGGAAGTGTAGGCCACATCCAAAAAAAATAGAATGACACTTTTGCTCCATCTCAGCCTCCTATCTAGCAAAGCAAACACAGATGATTTTCCATTTCAAGTTCAAATACAGAATGGATTGCTTCTTGTTTTGCTTGACTAGAGTAGTTGATGAGGGCTCAGAGACTGGCAGCCTGCCAGACATAAATCAGTTGTGATCGCATTGTGGTACGAACTCAGAAAAACAAATAGAAAAGGGGAAAGGGATAGAGCCAGTAAAATGGTAAATTTAGAGAAAGTACGACTGTGATCAGGGATATTTCAAGTGCCCGGTACATGTATACAGCACAATGCCTTTCTGTTTGGAATGGTTAGTCCAGAGAGAGAAGGGATATTTGGAGGCAGGATTTGTGTTGCTACACTCCTCTGCAGCTAGGCTCTATAATAAAAGTGCTTGCATCAGAGGAAGGCTGACCACACATTTTAGCACTTTCACAAGTTCTAACTTAATCATGGCAGGAAGCTTTTCTGCTACTGGGAGAACAAGTTGCGTCACTAGGAACATCTGACTCCAGGATCTAGTGTCAATCACTTTGCCTAAGGTCATTAAGAAATACTAGGGTGTCCCCTTACAGCATGAAGGCTTTACCCGACTTACAATTAAGAGGAAACACATAGCATGATAAATAATTGAACAGGTGGATTAAAGAAATGCCTTTCCTGTGCAAAACAAGAGGCATGATTGACAGCTGTAAATCCAGGCTCTTTGGCACATCTTCCTCCACAGTCCGAGGTTCTAACCAGTCCGACTGAACTTCTCTTTTTCTTTGCCTTGAGCTTCTTGGTTGTTCAAGGAATCTTGTTGGCCTCATGGAGTCAGACAAGCATTAGAGAAATGCAACACCTCAGGAGACGTTCCCAAGAGCAGCTCTCAAGGGAAGGCTGCCAGTGACTGGTGTTGCAAAGAATTGCCCATTGTGTGGAACATCTTGGTCTTGGTTTGTGCAGGACAAGCTCTGCTGTGGATCGAATGGCAAGTCCGTCTGCTCATTTGATTTAAGAAATGCCCTGCTTGCTTGCTGGTGCCAAAACACCTGTGAAACAAAACTTGAGTATCACCTGTTCATACAGGGGTTTACATTTGGGTTTTGAGCTTGTTTTCCTCCCGGACCAACAATGTAGTTTAAGTCTCCAAAACAAGGACAAAGGCTGGCAATTTACTGCATCATTCATAGCAGTTCAAACAGCTTGGTTTTTGATGTCCTGGGAAATATTTAACATCGAGAGTTCTTGTATCCCCTAATTGGTGATTACTCACCAGTAAGTGCTTTTCCAATTAGAGGAAAAAGGAGAGGGAAGGAAGGAGGAAAAGAAAAGGAACAAACATGGCGACTTTCACAAACTTACCACCATCCTAGTTTCTATTTGCAGCCCAGTGATGGTATTCGAAGTCCCCAGTGAAAATAAAACCCTCCAGCCTGGAACTGCAGCTACCACTGCATATTTTTAAATGGTTACGAAAGGAGTCTGAGCATTCAGTCTGGTAATGCCCAGGATTCTTGGGCCGCTCTGTGGATAGTACTTCAGATTCACCAAGCAGGTAGAGCCCTGTTTCACTAAGCTGGCTAAAAACAGACAATGACAGAAATTGAGACTAAGGAAGACAGAGCAGGGGACCCAACTAAGTGATGACCAGATTCTAAAACAGGAAAGTTAAGCACATTAGAATTGTTTGGAGCTAGAATTTGAGAATAAAACAGATTTTTTTAAAGAAAAAATTTCTTAAGGGAAATTTCAAAACATTTACTAAAGCAAGAGACAAGAGTGTAATGAACCCCAGGAACCTATCACCAGCTTCAACAATTCTAAACTCACCGTCAGTCTTGGTTTGTTTGTCCCCCTCAACTGCCACCTGCCACCAGGTTATTTTGGAGCACATCTCAGACAACATGCAATAGATGATTTGCAATAAAACTTTCATAAGGCTTATGGCTTGGCTGTAGTTTTAGCGAAGTTAGATACTATCTATAGAAGACCAATTAGGATCATTCATTTTGGATTGATATTTTAAGAGTAGTTTAAACAAACTTTGGTTTTTCATACTAACTAAAAATGAGCTTCATATCAGTTTTGTAAAACTTTTCTTGGTGGTACTCTCTGATGGCTAGACAGTGGGTTATATGCAGAGAAACAGCAGACCTGTAGCCTTGCAGGAGGTGGAGCTTTGAAGAAACAAGAGCGGAGTGGAGATGGTGTAATTGAGAAGGGTGCTGACCCCAAGAAAGGGTGCAAAGTGCAGTGTGAGATTACAGGGGGCACTGAGGAGCGTGGAGATCAGAAAGCCTCTGCCGGTTACTGTGGTCACTATGTGGTCCACAGCCAAGGCTACTCTTTGATCTTCATCCTTCAGACCACATTATTAATCTCCCCAGAGGGCTGTCCTTTCCCTCCTCACACACCCAATCCAATCCGGAACCACAAAAGGGCAAGGAGGGTTGGAAGTGAGCATCCAACTCCACTAACTTCCCAGGCAGCTCTGCGGCTTTGTCTACTTTCTCATGCCTGTGAAGTGGAGAAATGGAGCCAGATGTTCCAAACACAGTGGCAGCTCACTTCTAATGTGTTTCATACGTGCAAATACATATTTAACAAAGACATAAGTTATACTGTTGCTTAAGGAGTTTTTTAATTGTGTAAAGATGAATCATAGGGTTACTCATTTGCAGCATGTAACTTCCTCAGTGCATTTAATTATATTTTGGTAAAAGCAAATTAAATGAGACGTGTTTCAGGATTGTATACATTCAATCCAATAGGTATTTTTAAGCTCCTACTATATACAAAGCACTGTAGTAAATGCTGAGAGAAATAAAAATTTGAGTAATAAATGGTTACTGGGCTCAAGGACTTAGCAATGTAACAGGAGTTTTAAGGCAAGTATACGCATGGCCATAATGGAATAATACAAGAAAAGGAAACAAATGTGAATGCCAAAACTGTAACCAGCAGAATGTGATGAAGATGCGAAGTAAGAGAATGTGTCTCATAGATACGGGTGGAGGAGTCAATCTTGAAAGGCTTCTCCAAAGAAGAGGCATTTGACATGAGCCTTGAAGCTGGGGCAGAATTTCAATCAGCGAAATTGGAGCTGAGGGAAAGACAGTTTCTGCAGGAAGAAGGAAAGCTAAGGAAAAAGGAAGTATATCAGAACAGGTGGAACATGTTCAGGAAACACGCTCGGTCCACATTGGTGGCAGTGTAGGTTATCCTTAGGGAAGAGGAGAAGAATAGGACTTAAGCCTCGATTGCATCAAGCCAACTAAACAAAGAACTTCTGAGGGGGTTAAATGCACAAAATCTGGAGCAAGATTACTGGGATCCTGGCTCTGATTCTGAGCCCAGTGACCTTGGACAAGTCACTGAGACCTTACATTTCAAGGTCTTTGTCTACAAAATCGGGATAAGAACAGAATGGGATAAGCCTATCTCTGGTTATTGTTATTTCATTGCTTTATCAGGAGGAGATAATGAGGTTTCCCTGGATCGTGCAGGAGAGGTAAGGCCATTGCAGTTCACAGTGTCTCGGGGCGGAGTGGAATGCAGCCACTCCATCTACCTACCCTGAGCCGAGCTGATCCCGGACAGGTCTGAAGCCCGGAACCTCTCATGATAAGGAGATTCTTCTGGAAGACTGCTTTTCTGTTGCTGGCAGGACGGCAGAGCTGAGCCTGGATAGAAATCATGTTTGCAATCCCAGGGAGGCTCAGCCAACAGCAGCGATTTTTGTGTTGATTTCGCTGGGAGGGCCAGCTGCAGGTTAATGGCTGGAGAGGGACCCATGTTCTGAGGAGCTAGGGTAGGACCTTCCAATTCTCAGTTTGTTTGCCTTATAACGCGGCCAGCCCTGTCTTCATTACATATCCCAGCTCCAGGGCCGAGGGCTCTTTCCAGTCGAAAAGGTCGCCAATGTGGAAAGAAAAAGGGGTTGGGGTGTGTACCTTGTGATGTGACCTGACAGCACTGGGATAGATGGGTCACCTCTCTGCTCCCTCCCCCTTCCAGGGTTATAAAATCCTTTCCTCCTGGAAGGGGTGGAGTGAGAGCTGATGTCAATTTAATGGGTCACAACTGGGTGTCTCTCCCTTCCTGAAAGGCCTGGCAACATCTCTCCCGCCATTGTGATGATGAAGGAAGCATTCACAAGGATGATTATCTAATCAGGGAATTAGCCTTGGTTCATGCGGCAAGTATTAGAGGACTCTTAAAAAAAAAATCTGATAGGAAAAAAAAAAAAAGGCCCAAGTCAGGAAATAGTGCTGGTAATTGTACCCTGAATGATTATTATAAATGAACATTATTAAGATTTGGGGCAATTACTCATAAACAATTATCAAACAAAATTGATAGATATTTATTATGAGCACCCACTCCATGCAGGATGTTGCCAACTTCTCTCCTGCTTAATTTTTTCCATTCAAGTCATTGAACTGTCTGGTCTAATTTTCCTCAAATTGTGGTCTAGGGGCCATCTGATTCCGAATCCCTTAAAAAATTTTAGATTTCTAGGTACCACTTTAGATCTATGGCATCAGAATCTCTATGGGGTGAAACCAAGGAATCTGAATTTAAAATACTTTTTGTTAGGAAAACGTCAAGCATATTCCAAAGTAAAGAGAAAAAATATAATGAACTACCATGTTCCTATCATCCATCTTTTAAAATTATTAATTTATGGTCAATCTTATTTGATGAATACACTGTCCCAGATTATTTTGTAGCAAATCCCAGAAATCATTTTATCTGTAATATTTCAGTGTGTAGCTCTAAATGATAAAGACTTTTAAAAATCTAAGTTCCATTATCATACCTTAAAAATTTGAAATGTTTCCTTCATATCTAATATCCAATCAGTGTTCAAATTTCCCACATTGTCTCACAATTTTTTGAATCAAAAGCCAAATAACTTCCCTGCATTGCAAATGGTTGATACATCCCATGCCTCTTTTATTGCCCCTCCATTACTCTTTTTTTTTCCCCTTGCTTCATATTGATATTTGTTGAAGAAAGTGGCTTGTTTGTCCCATAGAAATTCCTACAGTCTGTATTTTGCTGGTTAGATTCTTATGGTATCATTTGACATGTCTTTTTGAGCCCATGTTTTCTTTAATTTATATAATAATAATATGCAAAATAATTAACTTTATAATCTATTATCTATAATATGCATAATAATTAACTCTATAATCTATTACATATTTCATTTTATCATTTATTTATTAATAAGTATATACTAGTTAATAATAATTTTCTTAATATCCGTGAAATGGTAAGCCTCGCTTAGATTCAGATTTCATGTTATTGGCAAGAATACATTATAGGTGGCATAAACTATGGAGTACTTTCATCTGGGACCGCTGCATGTCTGCTTGTCTTTTTTGTAATATTAGTAGCTATCGATGATTATTGCTGACTTCCACCAACTCATTAGGGACTATGGTTCTTTATTTTTAAAGCAAGCCAAGTAAATTTCACACACATTAGAGCTCAAGGATTCTGCCAGTGCTTCTTCCATGCTGCTGGTAGAGTTATCCTGCAAAAAAGCCTTCTAATAAACTCTTCTAATGACAGCAGATTGTGGTTATACAAGACAATCCTTTGGAGTGTGGAAAGACTATCTTAGCATTTATTTATTGTTACTTTTCTCCTCAAATATAAAATTAATGTAATTAATACTTCATATATGGATCCATCATAGTACTGTATAAAATTGAAAAGTGAATGTATGTACATTTGGGGGGAAGCTCAAAACACTTTATGGTTGGGATGTACAATCCAGAAGGTTTGGGGACTGTGGCCAGGACGACGGAGCCTCACGTTGGTAAACTTGCCCAATAGGGATGCTCTTCCCCAGCTTTATTTCTCGTGCCTTTCCCTCCCCTCACATCCTGTGCTGTAGTCACACTGAACTTAAGCCGTTCCTCTGTACTGCCATGCCTGTTCACGCCTCCTTGTCTTTGCTCATGCTTACCCTCGTAGGATGGACTCAGAAAATGCTAGGATGGTCAAGAAAAGTGAAATTTGAGTTGGATATGGAAAAGCAAAAAGAAGCAAGAAAGGCATTCTGGATGCTCAATTAGCCTAGCAAAAACACAATGGTGGAATCAAGACTCATTTGGGGATATATGGGTTGGGGTTCTTGGGGTTGAAAGTAACAAAGACCACCTCCATCTGTAGGAAGGACAATGAAAATGTTTTGGAATGTCAGTGGCTTACAGGACTATCAGAAAGCTAGTGGACAAGTCTTTAAAAAAGTTAAGAAGCAAAGGTGTTCCCAAGGGCTTAGGAGAAGGAAACACAACAGTCTTTCAGCAAAAAGAATCTAGCCAAGACGCTAAGGCCACTGCCAGAGGACTCAGTCAGCCCCACTGTCACAGCCGCAAATGAATTCCAACTGCTTTTTTTGTCTTTGTATCACTCACTCAGTTTCCATAGTCTTGGATAGGAACATCTGATTGGCTAAGCCTCAGCCAGTGCTCATACCACAGAAGCAAGGAGACAGATGGAACATTTGACCCTATCCCCCACCAAGAGTAACATAATGGGGGGATTCTCCCCAAAACAGGAAGGTTAGGTGGTTAAACTGTTGGACAGCCAGAAAAAGTACACTTTACTCAGAGAGTAAGTAAATTAAATTAACATGACAACAAAATATTTATCTAGGATGATGGTCAGATTTAAGTCTAGAAAGGTAGGTTAGAATCAAGTTGTAGAGCTGCTCATATAATTTCCAGGCAAAATAATTTTGTATTTATGCTATAGACTAATGTTATTTAAAAAAATTATTTGGATAATTAAGGTGATCCCTTTTGAAAGGCTGGATTAGACAGGAAGATAGTGCAAGAAGAGAGATCAATTAATGAGTATTTGCAATAGTTGAGGTTCCAGAGATTAGTTAGAAAAATTTGCAATCTATAAAAGTTGAGTTGGATCCTGAAATATCAAAGATAGTAGCAGATCCCAGGTATGAATCAGGAGCCAAGCATTGCAGACAAGAAAAACGGTGAAGGGAGCTAGGCTTAGAAAGTCTCCAAGGAATTTCATTAAGTGGATTGCTGCTCTCTGCATTTTTCGTCTCTTGTTTAGACCCAAGTGCTTCTGCTCCTACCTGGGGATACCTGGAAGGCATCTCATGCTCTCTGCCAGGTGTCATTGGAGGTTGGAACAAAGGGTGGGTAGGAAAATGTGGTGAATGATAGAGTGATGGTATTATTAACGAAAATATGGAGGGAAATGTGAAGGGTGAGCTTGATGGAAAATGGTAACTTCCATCAAATTGAGTTTTGAGGTACTAGGAAGACTTACATGTGGAGATGTCTGGAAGGAAATTGGAAATGCAAGTATGTATTAATATTATAGCTCGAGAAAGAGTAGGGGGCTTTAGCAAAGGTATATGAAGAAAGTAACATTTATTAAGTGTCTACTGTGAGCCAGGCACTTTCACATACTTGCTCTTACCTAGCCCTTACCTCAACCCTGTAGTGAGATGGCATCAATTCTCCCCATTTTATAGATGAGGAGTCTGAGGTCAGACATTAAGTTTTCCTCCAAGTTCATACAACCATCATGTGGTGTACCCAATACTCACACCTAAATACCCTGGCTGCTAGATTCTTTCCATATTTTAAAATCCTATTTTAGGGGAATTGGGAGGCTGATTGTGGTTACAGACTGACAAAAAGATGGGAGAAAATAATTTAAAATAAAAATTCCAAGAGAAGCCAAGACCATACAGATATGAAGGAGATTGGCTTAGTTGACAGACAGGAATCTGGGAAACTCAAAACAAGTTAAAAAAATATTAAAGCTAGTATTTATTAAAAATAAATAAATAAGGCAGGGGTCGGGGCAAAAATGTATGTACTATCTAAGAATCCAGGAGGTTCATAAACAGTTATTTAGTTCTGCATAGATAGTGGAATGTTCCTGCCCATACGCTTACAATTAGCAAAGCTAACGTTTCCACTAATTATTATTACCCTGATTTTTATACTTAATTCTTCAAAAGGTAGAGTTAATTTTAATATGGAAAAAGAAATTATGAGATGAAATAGTGGAATGGGGAGAGCACAAGTTCATTTCAATCATTAGCAAAGGCATAATTTGGACTTTTTAAAATTTGAGCACTTACTGAATAACATTACACCAAAATATTTGTGAGGTACAATGGCCATATTCTCTTCTTCTCACTCATACTCGATTCCTTGTAACTCGGCTACTCAATCTGCTCCCTCACCAATCTGTAAAACTTTTCTGGTTGCCAAATCCACTGGCTTCCCCATTCTCTATCTTCTCCAATGTCTTTGTTGATGTATCAAATGAAAATATTGCAAGTATTTGGGAGAACAAAACCAGTGGGGCTTTGAGACTGATTATTTATGGAGGGTGAGGAAGAGGAAAGATTCAAACATGGTGCTCAAGTTCCTAGCTTGGAAACTGGGTGGATGGGGTCGTACCCCATTCTTAAAGATAGGGGTATGATAGGGAAAGCAAGTTGAGACAAGGCAGGATGGGCAAATGTCCACTTTGGCTGGAAAAATTGAGTCATGAATGTATGCTTTAGCCTCTTGAGTCAATTGGAAGCTCCTTGAAGGTAGCAAGGTCATAAGAATATTTTTTTCTTTTTCTCTTCAATTCCTCCTATATCCAAATATCCAAGTCTTTTTAAACATGCTCTTACTCTGGTATCTTTTTAGAAAAGATCTTTGATCTCAGGTTTACTCCCATCAAGAATGCCTGGACTACTATTTTTCTTAAGATGATGGTATTACTATAGCAAGGATCTCAACCAATAAAGAGGAAAACAGAAAGTCCCTAATTCCTAACACACCATTCCTAGATGTCTTTGCCTTTACATTTTACCAAAGCGTTGTTATAATAAAAGAGGAATTAAAAGGGCAAAACCAACTTCACACTTATGATAAATATGATTGTTTTTATAGAACAAAGTAAGAAACAAAGATAATTTAAAACCGTCATAGGAGAAGTTTCTCATAGAGCTGCTCCATAGAGAATCTCTATTCTCTAGCTAGCCTGGCTCTTCTATCCCAAGATTGGCTCTTCCTCTCAGAGATTGCTATTTTTGGCTTTTGTATTAAACCTTTACATTGCAAATAATCTCACTCCTTCAGGATCCTTTACTCTTTTCCCAGAGAGGTAGAATCCATCCCTACCTCTGTTCCAAACACAACAGCATAATTGCTAAGGCATAATAATTTACAGTAATTTTCCAAAGTCTCATTTATTCTCCTTAGAATGATACCTAGGGAAAGGAAAGGAAGAATAGAGGAGATGATAGGGACTTTGGTAAGACATTCAAAGATAGACTTTAGTATTTTAATAAGATAACTTCCCAGGGTGGACTTCGGTACTCTGTTGTCCCTTTTGATAAATCCTTATCACTGTGACATCCAGATATTCTTTCTCTTTCTTCCTAGTTTCCAAGCAAATAAACATTGTTTCAAAGTCACACATATGTAAATACTCCCTTTCACTCAAGAATAAACATTAATATTTAGAAAAATGTAATCTAGAGACTTATTTAAGGTGAAACATTTTCCTATATAAAAGATAATCTTCAAGACCCTATTACCAATGGGACAGTATTGTATATGTGCACAGTTGAGTGAACCTCTTTGTTCATCCTTCTTCTAAATCTTCTTCAAAGGCAATAAGAGAATTTATTAGCCCCACATCCAAGTAATCTCCCCCTCTCCACCTGTGGGCAGAACAGAAATGATTTGAAGTGGAGAGTGGTGGGCTCTTCCAGTTCATTTCCTTGCACTGATGCTATAGCATGGGGAAGAAACGTTTAGTATTTAACCATAGAGGCAAAAACAAAAGTTATTTAGATACCAGCCAAGATCTTCGAATACATACTGCTACCCCAAATAGTTTTTCTCCAGATCTCTAGGACATCTGTGTGAAGTATAAAGCTAGCTCTCCCAGCAGGCTTGCTGATTCTTGGTAACTTTCTAAGGACTTCTGCAAATGCCTACCCAGTGGTGCCTAGGCTCGCAGTAGTAAGAAGTGGTGACTAGCATCCAATGAGAGCCCAAAATAATTAGATACTGACCCTAGCCCACGGGTTACAATTTTAGCTAAAGTCAGCTTTCCGACTGCTGGTCCCATTAGCAAGTTTTACTGCCTTAAAATCTGGAAGCCAGATCCATCCCATTCTGGCTTCGTTTACCTTGAATTTGAAGGAGGGCAACTCTCACTCACCCAGCATTGGTATTTTTTCCTGGTCTCCTTTCTCTGACTTGCCATCGCGGTTTCACATACCTCTACCTCAATGCTAGCCACATCGTATTATGATCTATCCACTTGCATATCTGCCTTTCTTGCTTGTCTGTGAGTTCCAGAAGGGCAGGGATTTATACTTATTTTTGCATTTCCTCCCCTTCTCCTTTCCTTCTCAGTACGGTGGGAGGCACAGATTAGCTGCACATGGAACGGACCATATATGATGCCCTGCTAAGTCTGAAGCTGTGGACAAAAAGCATTTGCATATTTTTTTTGCCCTATTAACTCACAGTTTTACTTGGGAAAAATAGCCGTAAGTAAACTGTAAGATGAGCCACTTTTATCCAAGCCCTCTTCAAATGAAAAGATTTATCTTTCTAAATTTAATCTGGCTCTTTAAATCTTTCTGGATTGCCTAGTAAAAGCCGTGATCTTTTTATGCTTTTCCCATCTCCTCCTTCCACAATCAGATTATCAAATTATGCTGCGACTTTTCTTACTAAAGCAGTCTGAGGCCCTCATACGCCCTCACCCCCCGTGCTCCACAATGTCATGGGTTGTTTTTCCTTCCAGTCCTCAATTGTAGGTCACTGGTTTGGAAATGAGAGGCTTGAGTTAAGCGTCTTTGTTCCTTGCATGGGCCTTGGGAGCACTTGAAACTCTGGAGCCTGAACAGGGAGTTGCTTATACCAGCTGAAACAATCACAGGATCCAGACTGGAGACAGAGGGAAAAAAAGAAAAAAAGAAAAAAATCCAACTCTGCCCCATTCAGCTACCTCCCCATTCAGCTTAGGGTGGTGGGGAGTTGGCTTAGTTTGTGAGTCTAGTTAGCAGCGGCATTCCTGGAAAACTGGCAGAGCTTTCTCGTGAACTTCATCCACCTGTCATGTTGGGCCTTGGAGGGGAGCCAGGACAGGCAGGAAATAATAGGCTGCAGGATACTGGTGTGTGTCAGTGGCCCCGACCCTCCCATTCCTGAGCACAGATGGGCTGGAAGCCTGCAAGGCGTCACCACTGCGAGGATGGGCTTGGGAGGCCCAGAGAGGCTGGCGGAGGGAGGGGGAGGCACAGGAGGGATGACAGAGGTTTAAACTCACAGTGGCCCTCCTTTGCAATCGTGATTGCGGAACCATCTCTGCAGGGAAATGGCCCTGGCTGTTGCTCAGACACATCCTTTTGTTCTCACTGACCTCATCTTGCACACATAAGGCTGAGTCTCACATCCAAAGGAGAATGTCTGGATCCTTCCCACCTCCACATCCTCCCCTCCCCCGGCCTCCCTGGCCAGCAGAGAACTGGCTCTGATGACATCAACTGGCTAGAATTACACAAAACTTCCCTTTTCAACTCCAGACTCTTGGATCCCTATTTTGTTTTGTTTTTAATTTCCCAGTGATTCCTCTTTGTTTAGCTGAGTTTCCCCACTGCCACCTCTTGGCCCCTTTATCCCTGTTCATTTAATTTCCTAACTTCTATTAGCAGGTTTTAGGCAATGAGGTGGAAGAAACATGCGTTCTCAAGGAGCTCTCACTAATAAAGGTGACCAACCCTGGGAAACTTGGAATAGTTCACTCTTTAAGCAAAGAACTGTTAGGTGGCTGGAGAATCACATTAATGCAACATCAACCTTCTATTCTGAGAAGAAAGAGAGGGTACAATTTCTTCTCCTTGTGAGCCTTTGTGCAGCAAATCCCACTGCAGGTGATGAAGGCAGATCTTGTGCATCTGATGCTGGGGACCACCTACAGGTGTGTTTCCAATCAATAGATTCTTCTTACGTTGTGAAATTAGCAAGACAACAGGTCAAAGTACCACAGATTATAATGTGTATGTGAATGAGATAGTTAATTTTGTGTGTCAACTTGACTGGGCCAGGAGGTGCCCAGATAATTTGGTTAAATATTATTCTGGGTGTGTCTGTGAGGGTGTTTCTGGATGAGATTAACATTTGAATATATAGACTTAGAAAAGTAGATTGCCCTCTCCAGTGTGGTGGGCTTCATTTAATCCACTGAAGGCCTGAGAATTCTGTCTGCCTGACAGTCTTTGAGCTGGGACATTCATCATTCTTCTTCTGCCTTTGGGCTCAACTCAGACTTGAACTTACACCCTCAGCCCTGCTGGGTCTCCAGCAGCCTACTGCAGATCTTGAGACTTCTCAGTCTCCATAATTGTGTGTGCCAATGCTTTGTAATAAATCTTTTTATATAGCTATATCTCTGTATCTCCTATATATTCGATATACATCTGTATCAATCTATCTATCCACGTATATATCCAGAATCACCAGGGGACCTTGTTAAAGTGTTTTAGACTGGGGTGGGGCCTGAGAGTTTGCATTTCTAACAAGTTCCCGTGTAATATTGATGCTGCTGGTTCTCAGACCAAATTGTGAGTAGCAAGGCTGCTCTTACTTGGCAATTTGCTCTTTGGAAATTTATCCCAAAGGATATGGATAATAAAGCTATATTGGAGCAGGAAGTTTTCCTCTAAGGCAGCAGATTGTGTAATGGAAAGGACTAATTAGGAGCAAGGAAACCAGGACTATATTCCAACCCATGCAACAAGCTAACTTCGGATAAGCTATAAATCTCTCCGAGCTACAGTCAAAGGAGGAGGTTAAATTAGGTTAGTGAGTCCTCAAACTTTTCATGTGTGATGTGTGTGTTTGGAAAGATTTTGTCCACTAAATACATTGCAAACAACAGAATAACACATTTAGAAAATGTTTCAGCACATAAACAAAAGCACCTATTTGGAAACTTCTGGATTTGATGATGTCTGAGGTCCCTTCTTCACTTGGAAATTCTATGTTCTCAGTGACAAGCACAAAAGGGAAAGAGGGATGGACTATCATTGCATACAAAGTATAAATTTCTTTTTTTTTTAATTTTTAATTTTTTTTTTTTTTAGAGACAAGGTCTTGCTCTGTCATCTGTGCTGGAATGCAGTGGCCCACTCATAGCTCATGAAAGCCTCACACTACTGGTCTCAAGCTATCCTCCTGCCTCATCTTCCCGAGTAACTGGGACTATAGGCATGTGCCACCATACCCAGCTAATTTTTTTTCTTATTTTTTTGCAAAGATGGGGTCTCACTGTATTGCCCAGGCTGGCCTTGAACTCCTGGCCTCCAGCGATCCTCCCATCTCAGCCTCCCAAAGTACTGGGATTACAGACATGAGCCACTGTGCCTGGCAAAAGTATAAATTTCTATCAGCAAAGGTCAGTTAATGCTGGATGTATTATTGAGAAGGTTTATTGCTAGTTGAGCTATTGAGGGAAGCTGAATCTCTTTCTCTAAAAATAATTAGGAAAAGATTAGGAAAACATCAGGCTAGGGTGCTGAAAGATTTTTGTTGTTGTTGTTGTTGTTTTTGTTTTGCCTAGAAGGAGTAGAAATGACTGCGCGATTGTAAAAGTTCTGTGTGATACCTGCCCTTGACAGACAGGGACACACTCAAATTATTAATAGGATAATTTGAGGACAGTCCATAAAGGCCTGTTATCAAAAGTATGAGTCAGCTTCCTCAGGGACAGTAACAGAAGATGTTACCACCCAGCACTCAAAGATACAAGGAAAGGAGGAGTTAGGGGATCCCAAAAGGAGATAAATAGATAACCAACTGGAGAGGATCAGTGGCCAGATCAAAGCAACCTGCAGGAATGGAAGTGGGGGAATAAACACCTGGACTTCGCTCTCTTCTCCCCCTTCAGTCTCCTGAGACTGACCCTACAGTAGGGTGTGGCCCTACTGACCACACCCACTGGAAGCTAGAGGGGTTCCTGCAAATCGACCTCCTGTGGGGTGGGGATGAGTGCAGAGTGGGTCTCAAAGAGCACCTGGAAAGCATCTGGCACACTCATACATTTTCTTGTGCACACGATTCATATCACAAGGTATTTTTTTATGTCAGCTCAGTTTTGCCTTTAAGTTGAGCTACCGAGGCTAGAAATGTCTTCCAACTTTGTATCTCTTTCAAATTAATTTTGGGAAATTCCAAAAGAAAGCTTGTTGTTGAAACCCCAAGGATAGTACCTTAATAGCTTTCCAGCAATGTTCACATCCATTCTATTATTTATCCTTGTTGTTGTTTTTAATAAATGACATTTACATGCTAAGCATACCTTCTTAGTTAATTTGTCTTCTCATTGACAAACCAATCAAATGTCCACAAACATGTCTTATCAACGTCTTGTAAGCTCATCTTATCAAATTTGCCTTTGTTTTGGTTTCTCCCATTTCTCTCTCAACTATGGATGTATTACTTTACTTTCTGGAGTAATTCTTTTCTTTTTCATATTTATAGGCTTTAATATTTCTACCATCTTATGTCCAGTTTATCCTTTTAAATAAATTTTTCTAAGATTTTTTAACTATTCTCTGTTATTTCTAACTATGGTTTGTTATTTCTAAGTACAATCTTTTTTTTTTTAATGACCCAGGCAGAGAAGTATTCCAGGATTAATTTACATAAGTGACCCTCTCTCATTAATTTAAAAAATATTTATTTAGAATGCTCCAGACACTATATAAGAACTAAAGATATAACGAGGATTAAAAACGGACTCATTCTGGACTCATTTATGGAGAAGTTATAAAGCAACAACAACCAGAAAAATTAATTTTTATGTCTTTAACTTTTGGAGTTAGACACTAAAATATTAACATTATATGATGAAATGTGATGTTTAGAATTTGCTTCAAAATAATCCACGGGGAGGCAACCAGGGAAAATATAGGTGAAAGATTGGCCAAGAATAATTATTGAAACTAGGTACAAGAAAGGTCATTATACCATTGTCTTTACTTTTGTGCATGTGTGAAATGTTCAATAATAAAAAGTTAAAAAAAATCCATTCTATACGAAGCATAAAATTAATTTTTCTACATCTGTGAAGAATGATCCTGGTATTTTAATGGGGATTGCATTGAATCTGTAGATCACTTTGGGTAGTATAGTCATTTTAACAATGTTGATTCTGCCAACCCACGAGCATGGTATGGTTTTCCACCTGTTTACGTCTTCTGCTATTTCCTTCCTCAATGTCTCATAGTTCTCCCTGTAGAGGTCTTTTACCTCCTTAGTTAAATATATTCCTAGGTACTTTATTTTCTTTGTTGCTGTTGTGAAGGGGATTGAATCTTTGATTTGGTTCTTGGAGTGACTGCTGTTGGCGTATATGAAAGCCTCTGATTTGTGTGTATTGATTTTGTATCCTGAGACTTTACTGAATTCATTTATCAGTTCCAGTAGCCTCTTGGTTGAATCCTTGGGTTTTCTAGATATAGTATCATATCATCAGCAAATAGTGAGAGTTTGATCTCTTGAATGTTCATAGCCGCACAATTCACAATTGCAAAGATGTGGAAACAACCCAAGTGTCCATCAATACATGAGTGGATTAATAAACTGTGGTATATGTATACCATGGAGTACTATTCAGCTTTAAGAAACAATGGTGATATAGCACCTCTTGTATACTCCTGGAAAGCGCTGGAACACATTCTACTAAGCGAGGTATCCCAAGAATGGAAAAACAAGCACCACATGTACTCACCATCAAATTGGTATTAGCTGATCAACATTTAAGTGCACATATAAGAATAACATGTATTAGATGTTGGGCAGGGGGAGGGGGGAGGGAGGAGGAGGGGACGGGCATATGCACAAACAATGAGTGAGATGTGTACCTCCGGGGGAATGGACACACTTGAAGCTCGGACTTGGAGGGGAGGGAGGGTAAGGGCATCATATGTAACCTAATCATCTGTACCCCCATAACATGCTGAAATAAAAAAAAATACATTCTATGTAGGAACATGGGTGACTTCAAAATTTTTATACAGGGGTGACTGGGACAGCAACGGGTTGGTAGGGAGTGTTTGATCCTAGCTTTGCATAAATTGAGACGGTGATTGCTCAAAATGAAGAATTGCTAATGGAAATTATGGAGGATAAAGCAATACTCTCCTTCTAACCACAGTTTCAGAGATGGTTAGAAGGGATAAATCAGTTTGATAGAGGCGTGCTATCTAAAATCAAAGAATAATGGTATTGAGTAAATTGTCAGTAAAAATAAATCACACAATTCACAGTGGCCAGTCACTTGCCAAAGTGTCCCGACAAAGACTCATCAGAGGAGAGTAGGGATAGAACATTTAGTTCAGTAACCACTGAGGAGATTAATGTGTGGAAATAAACATATTGCAATATTATCTGTTGCCTAACATTTCAAAGCTATTATATCTTCATTATCATCTTTGTCTTATGTTTGTGTGATATTTTTGATGTTAAGAGTTACCCTTTTTTTAATGTTTGCTTACAATATCCTTTCATATGCTTTACTTCCAAAATTTCTGTTTTGCATTGTTTTTATTGTATTATTAAAGATAGAATAGTGTTTATCTAGCATTTTCAGCCCAATGCAAGAGTCTGTGCTTTTGGTAACTAAATAATGAAAAAAAGATAATCCACTCCACATTACTATCATAATGAATATATTTGATTTTAGTCCTATCTCCATTTATTATTTTTAGTTCTCTTGCTGTTCACTTGGTTTTCTGCTTCAAATTATAGCATGTGTTTTCATTTTTCCCTTGCTATTTCTAAATCGACCATCTAATTATTTTTTGGAATTGAGAAGAATTTCTGTAAACATTTTAATTGAATTACAAAGTGTAAAAAAGTATGCAAATATTCAATTTACAAGCTTGATGAATTTTTAAAAAAGTGAACACACCCTTTTAATTGCCATCCAGATCAAAATACAGAGCATTCCCAGAACCCAGTAGGCTCCAAGTATTTAATTCCACCATAAATATAACCACTATTCTGACTTCTAGGGCCATATATCAGTTATGTCTGTTTTTGAACCTTATATAAAAAAACCTTACAATAGATATTTCTTCATGTCTGTTTCTTGCACTCAGTTTTACATCTGTAAGAGTTATTCATATTGTTGAATGTAGGAGTACTTTATTTTTTCACTTCTGTATAATATTCCATTGTATGGATATACCATACTTTGTATTATTTAGGTATATTGCTTATATTTTAAACATTTGGGGATTTTCTTGTTTGTTTGTTGCTATTGTTGTTGTTACAGATTTCTAGCTCAATTCCACATGGTCAGAAGATGTATTCTATATGATTTCAAGCCTCTGGGGTTTATTGAGATTGGCATTGCGGCCCAGAATGTCAGTTTGGTAAATGTTTCGTGTGCACTTGAGCATGTATTTTGGGCTGTTGACGGTGTTGTTAAGTAGGGATCAAATCTGCAGGTGTGGGTGTAGACCAGGAGGGTGGCTCCCAGGGGCGGAGAGGCTGGGGGGTTGAGGGGGACTAATCAGGGGAAGGGACTGCAGGAAAACACGGAACACCTAATAATCATTTGGTACCATCCCACACCTTCTGTAAGCCCTCCTCCAGATCAGGCCAATAAAAGGACACCACCTGGGAGTCCTCAACGTCTTTCTCCACTCGTGGGGACAGACCCTGTTCCTTTCTCTGGAACGTGTCTTCACTGTGAGTAGCTTTCTTCTTTAATTTCACTTTGTATAGCTTCTTTCTTTTCTGTAATAAACTGTGGGATTGCTTTGTATTTGTGATCATTCCATCATCAGCTCAAGTTGGTACCAGTACTCGCTCTTGACACTGGGAACCGAGGACAGGGAAACATCGAGATAGACCTGACAGTGTGGTGTCATATGTCAATTTGGTCAAATTTGTTAATCCTGTTGGCTGAAATCTTTTCTATTTCTGATTGGTTTTTGCTGTTTGTTATATGAGTCGTTATTGATTCTACTATAATAATCCCCCCTTATGTGCAGGGGATACATTCCAAGACCCCCAGTGGATACCTGAAAACTTAGATAACACTGAAGCCTATATATACTGTTTTTTCTTATACATACATACCTATAGTAAAGTTTAATTCATAAATTAGGCACAGTTAGAGAATAACAATAACTAATAATAAGATAGAAAAATTATAAGAATATACTGTAATAAAAGTTATGTGAATGTGGTCTTTCCCTCTCTCTCAAAATATCTTATGTACTCTACTCACCCGTCCTCCTGTGATGATGAGATGATACAACACCTACGTGATGCCATGAAGTGAGGTGAGTGAGGTAGGCATTGTGCTGTAGCATTAGGCTGCTATTGCCCTTCTGTATTCCTGAAGCTATGTAACATCCCTTACTTGCAGTGAATCGCTGAGTGTCACTCACTTCAGGGGATTCCCTGCTGAAGTCTTCATATAGGCTCGATGCTTTCTGCTGTCAACTGGGAAAATGTTTCTGTTCATGTCTTCCATGAGAAACCTCATGTCAGCCTGTATTCTGTCGCCTAGTTGATAGCTGGATGTTTTGGTATAGAACTTTATAGGATTCTTTGTTTATCCTTTAAATTTAGAAGTTGTACCAGAATATGTCCAGGTGTTTGCCAGTTTACATTAATGTAGTCTTAGAAATCAATGAGTCTCTTTAATCTATATACTTGAGTTATTCTTGAGAATATTATTCAGAATTTATTTGTTCTGTTCTCTTTTTTTTTGGTAACAAGAAAACAAGTGACACCTGTCATTGTTAGTAACAGGAACCAACACTGGCCAAAAAATGGGGACTTACTGGGATATTATTGGGGAGTTAGAGAATCAGGGCGAGGCTGGGAAAACAGGTTGAGAAATAGGGTAGGAACTATTAATCATCAAGATGCTTTTGGAATGAATTCTAGCCATCTCCTTAGCCTGTGCTTATCCACTCAAGATTTAAAGTCCTAAGAGATGGAATCTGATTGGCCAAGATTAAGTATGGGGAGATTTTAGAAAAGATCTGGTAGAAATAACCTCCAGGGATCCCTTAAGCTTCCACACAGAAAGAAGGGAAGATTTCTACATTTAAAATACCAACAAGCTTGTCTAAAACGGAGTGGGTGATACTCCAACAGGAAATTGGAGTGCTGTCAGAAAGGGGAATGAACAGGAAGGGGACTGAATGCTGGTGAGCAAAAAAATGGCAGTGCCCAGTGTAAGCCTTTAGTCTCTTGTCTTTTCTTTCTTTTTCAAATCCAGATAGATGCTCTCCATTCAGTTGGCCAGGCATTACTGGCTTAGTTCCTTTCATTTCCCTTTCTTGGTCACCAGACGCTGGTTATGCTGCACCTGTTAATGCCATGAAAAGAACAGAGATTTGTGACCCTACAGAAGTTGCTTAAGCCCTCTGAGCCTCATTTTTATCACCCATAAAATTGCAACATGCTTCATGCGTTTTTGTGGGGATTATTAGTGGCAAGGTAGTGCTTGGCACACAGTCATCACCCGAGAAAATGTTAGTTGTCCCTCATCTTTTTAGGGCAATCTCTTAGGTGATTTGCACATTCATTGGAACAGTTATTCACAATCTCCTTTCACAGAAAACCCTGCCAAGGTCTTGTTCTCCACGTCAGAAATATTTTTGCATTCTTATACCTTCTGTGCAGATTATTTACTTGGCATGCCTCTGGCTGTCAGCTCTCCCAGCTAAAACTGTTCTCTGTCCCTAACAAAAATGACATGGCAGGTGCATCCTCTCCTTGTCATCCATCTGCTAAATGTACTAGATGCCTCCCTCACAGTATCTCTTTAAGTGACCCGTACATAGTCTTTCATAAAGTCAAATGAAGCTGTGCCACTCCCTCTTTTCTCTGGAAATGTACTCAAAATTAAGTTCCGTTTATCCTTTCTGAAGCTTTACGTCAAACTCTTTATTTCTAGGAACTGGAATCATTGAAGATATGGCCTATAATCTTCTAAACTCAATGCATCAGCAGTCAGTGTCGTGCATTCATTTTGTGTCTAGGCAATAGAGCTAGAGATACATACTTTGGGCTTTAAATCTTTATAATGGTAAATGGATTTTGGTGTCCATTCATTGCCAGGGACATTGCGTTTATTACTGAAATGAGTAACACATAGTTCCCTCCCTCCAATAGCCTATGATGTAGTGAGGTGTGAGAGACATATGCAAACAGGTAAATGGTCTTATGGTGTGCTAAGTGGGAGTACAGGGTCAGAGTGAGGTTGGTCAAGGAAGTTTAAATGGAATCACAAGGTACGTGGCGGTTAACTAGACAAGGAGTGGGGGGAAGGTGACCTAGACTGAGGGAAGAGTGTATGCAAAGGCACAATATTGAGAGGGTAGAGCACAGTTAAGGAATTGCAAATCGTTCCATGGGACTTAAATTATAGAGGTTTAAGGGATTGGCTGAGGGAGGTGATTTTGAGATGATAGGGCAGGGGTCAGAAAACTAAGGTCATCAGGAGGGCTGCCTGTTTTTGTAAGTGAAGTTTTATTGGAACACAGCCATACCCATTCATTTACATATTCCCTATGGCTGCTTTCTTACTGTGATGGCAGAGTTGACTAGTTGCCACACAGACCATGTGGAATACAGAGCAGAAAAGATTTACTAGTCGGGCTTTTACAGAAAGAATTTGTCAATCACTGCTATAGGGATACAAAGAAATCAGATCATGATGGTCTTGGAAAGACATGCTAAAATATTTAGACCTTATTCTGAGGAGCAATGGGAAGGCTGATGAAGGAGTTTAAGCAAGAGAATGACGTGGGCATCAGATTTGTGTGTCAGGAAAATCACTTTAGCCACATATGCAGAATGCATTAAGGGGGAAAGACTGAAGGCACCAATTAGGACTTTATTGCAATAATCTAGACAGGGGAAGACTGTGGGCTGAACTAGCGTAGGTCCAGAATTGTGATAGACGATACGTATGGAAGAGGATAGCGAGTAGCATTATCTTTCTGAGATTTTTCTTCCATGTCCTCTTCCTTCTTTTGTTCCTCTCTTCCTGTATCCTTCCCTCTTCTCATTCACATTTTTTCCACTGTGATCATTCTTTTACTTTCTTCAAACACCCTATTTGACATTACATCCCTTGGCAAAGTCAGCCTGACAGAGACTTCAGAAATGCACACGTGTGGACTTCTCTAGTTGTGTCGTTGCTTTTATGGCTTATTCGCCTCTTCTCACATCTTCCCAACTGACTTATGGCCAGCTGTAAGAGCCGTCACAATCGTCCTCCTCCTTCTCCTCATCTTAGTAGATTGACTTCTGGAATCTCTCAACATTCCACAGCTCACGCCAAGCATCTTGTCGATGCTGGCCCTGCATGCACCACCAGCTTAGAATTCAAACTTTTGACGTTGGAAGGACCATCTTTATTATCCTGACTTTTACATATGATGAAACAGGTTGAGAGAGGGTACATGACTTGCCGGCTAGTAGGAAAGCCAAGTTTCCTAATTCCTTACCTTGTGCTTTTTCTATTTCCTTACATCCAATATCTCTAATCTCCTGTCCCAAACTAAGGAGATGAAATAGCAACACCATTTTTTCCTTGTGGCCCCATCCAAGGTGATCACCCTGAAGGAAGTTTGTATTAATAAATAGCCATGTAGCTGTCCCAGCTACTTGACTATAAATAGGTAGTTTTCTTAAAAAAGTCCACAGAGTAGATCAATTGCTTCCTGACACACTAACTGGTAGTGTCAGAAACCATCCAGAACTCAACTATGAAATAAAGGCAAGGTTATCATCCAGGCTAGAAGTAGGAAAATTACAGGTGATATTCTAACTTTGAAATTTAAAAGTGTTATGGGATTTTATGACTTTCATTTGGTTTTCATTTCATTTCACTGTGCCTTTGAAACATCCAAGATACCCAGATAAATCACTCACCATAAGAAATGATGGTCTCGTAACCTTTTGCAACCCAGAAAAATGCCACACACTTATTACCATCATTTCACAGCAACTTTGATGTTTTACCTCTCCTGCAAGAGTTGCACATGAAACACTGAAGCCGGAAGCTGTCATTTTTACAGCACTGAGTTTGAAGAAAGATATGGGTGTTGCTGAAAGGCTTTATCCCTTCTAGTCAGCTCCACAAAGCAAGGGCTGGGGAGGGCAACCACCAGCCCTGGAAAGTGTCAGGGTTGTCAAGGGTAGAGGAGGTACCAGGCCAGGCCTGGCCTGGCTGGGGAATTATCTGGTTGTGGTCTTCTAAAGAGGCTCTGTTCAATATGGCAGCCACTGCCACATGTGGCTATTCAATTTAAGTTACTTAAAATTAAATAAAATTTAAAATTCTTGCTGAGTATGGTGGCTTACACCTATAATCCCAGCACTTTGGGAGGCCGAAGTGGGAGGATTGCTTGAGGCCAGGAGTTTGAGACCAGCCTGGACAACATAGTGAGACCGTGTCTCTACAGAAAATTTTAAAAGTAGCCAGGTGTGGTGGTGTGCACCTGTAGTCCCTGCTACTGGGGAGGCTAGAGCAGGAGGATTGCTTGAGCCCAGGAATTCAAGGCTGCAGTGAGCTGTGATGATGCCGCTGTACTCCAGCCTGGGTGACAGAGAAAGACACTGTCTCTTAAAAAAAAAAAATTAAAAAATTAAAATTTAATTCCTTAGTTGCATTAGCCATATTTTAAGTCCTAAATGATCACATGGGGCTAGTAGCTACTATATTGCAGGGGGTAAATACACAGCATTTCTATCATCACAGAAAGTATTTGATAGCACTATTACAGAGAAAGACAGAACAGAGGAACGAAATGAACAACTCCACAGGGAGGGAGACCCGTAGCAGGACTGGTCACAGCACAGTGAACGAACCAAAGCAACATGGCGCAGTAGCTAGGAATAGACATGAACGCTAGTCTAGTTTCACCCTGTTAAAAGCTGGTTGATTTGAACACGTTTCTTAAACTCTCTTCCTGATTTTTCTTTCATAAAAAATGCGGGTACTCATTGATATTATTTTCTTATAGGCTGTTGCCAGGATTAAATGAGACCTTGTATGCAAAGGGATTAGAATGATGTCTTGTACATCATATGGGGTCAAAAAATGATAGTGATTCTTCTGAAGCTGAAACATTTTATCAAATAACTGTTGCACACTGAGATCTACTAATAAATCTAGTAGTTTGGACTGACTCCAATAACGATAGAGAAAGCCCTATCTCAGACTCTCATTCATCTTGAAATTTTTTAAAAAATGGGATGATTCTCGAAGAGGGGAGGTGAAGAGAAACTACCAATTGGTGAATATGGTATCAGAAAGGATTTCAATTAGCTATAAGCAACAGAAACCCAAACTGAAACCAGTGAAAGTTTTATTTGTCGAGGATATTATTCTTCTAGCTTTCTGCTCCCCATCTCTAGTATGCGCGTTTCATTCTCACAGTTGCAGTGTGTCTGTTGTTCTTCCAGGCGTCATGTCTACATTCCTGGAAGGATAAAATGGGCTTCACCTTTTTATTTACAAAAGGGAGACTCCACGGCATGGCCCCTCCAATACTTCATTGACCAGAAAAAGCCTTGTGCCACCCCTAGGTGTAAGAGAAGCGAAGAAGAGAGGTTGGTTTGTTTTAGAATGGGCCATACGAAATTGCCAACATTTGGGCATTTTTATCAACAAAGAGGCAATTTCATATGGACACCTTGGGGTCCTGAACAAAATTGGGTTTCTGTTGGAAAGGAAGTGGAGAGCATAGACATTGGGCAGGCAACGAACAGTGTCCGCCACTAGCTCCCCTGCTCCCCACCAGGCATGTCTGAGTCTCAAAGCCCCCTGAAGGCAATGGGTACATCGTTTCTGAAAGAAAGGGCTGAAAATCATTCACTGCAAAGCTGCAGAGCTGGGAGAGAAATCCAAACCTTTTGTCTCAAAGTTCACGTGCACCCTACCATTTTTCTCAAGCAAAAGCAAAAACGAAAAAGCTCCTTTTTTTAAAACAACACAAAATTCAAAGAAAACAAAAGGTTTGGTCATGACAGAGTGTGTGTTGCGTAACACTGTTTAAATCAGTCACAGATGCATGACTCTTTTATCAGAGGCATCAGTCACAACTGGGATGAAACAAGATTGCGCATAAATGGAGGGGAAACATATTGGCTTGTGTTGTTAGAATTTAATTCAATTTCCATGCCTGCCTCCTTCCCTTCAGGGAAATGATTATCTGACTTGATGTTGAAAGGACTAGACAAGATAAGCTTGTTTAAAGACTATGTTAGAAGAGAAGGTGGTATTGGGTTTTTGTTTTTGTTTGCTTTGCTTTCTTTTTCCTGATTGGATTTTCCCCCCAAGGGAAGAAACTTGAATGTTAAAGACAGCAAAGCCACAGAATTAAAAATGCCTTGTCTAAATAGTACAAAACTACTCAATCTATATGAGTTACTGAATTCCATGGTACCACTCTCAAAAGTTTCCCACTCTCATGGCCTTATTATTTGTTGATAATTTCCCAGCTTTTTCTGTACATCTTTTTTGAGATTCAACCCCGTATCTTCCACTACCTACTGAATATCCTGCTTGAATGTCTGCAGGCAACTCTATCTCAACATATTGACTTCATGATTTTTTTTTCTAAACAAGACAAAGTAAAACAAAACAAAACATCCTGCTCCTATTCCCTTGTATGTCATCTTAGTAAATAACACACTAATCACCCAGCTGGTCATACTCAAATCCTGGAATTCATCCTTGACTCTTCCATTTCTTCATCCCCTTCATATCCATGCAACCCCAAAGCCTGTCAAAACTACTTCCTAAACATTTCCCAAGCTCATGTAATAAATGTACAGTGCACCAAAAAAATTGTCTCTGTTATAAGCAAATATTTATAAAGCTTAATTAGTTAAGGAAAGCCACACTCATAAGCTGAACTAAAGACGGCCTGGCTGCAAATGGTGCCATCTGGTTCCATCACTTGATGTTCTGTGTCAAGTAGCATCTCCATGGAGATTTCTGGAGGTCCCTTTTATCCGCCAACACCTGGCTGACTCCAGACCACGTTGAAGAACTCAGTTGCCATTAGGGAACTGGACGTCGATGGTGTAATCGGTGAGGAATTAAATTTCTTCAAAAGGAACGCACCAGAGGACATTGTGCCTGTCTTGTTACTACTACAGCCCCAGAATCTAGCAAGTACCTGGCACACAGTAGGCACTCAATAAAGATTAGAAGTTAAGAAAATGAATAAGGCGGGGAAGAATGCTCATTTTAATTCTTAGTACTGAAACATATTTTATGATCATTCCAGTTTTTCACAAAAGATTCTTCTTCTTGCCAATATCTGGGACACTTGGATTCAAAGCAAGACAAGAGTAACTTGGATAGATCTAGGCTTACTGGCACCTGGGATCTAATTGTTAGTTCACCTCTCTGTTATTATGATTTGGAGAGTATGGCTTAGTTCTCAAAACTGCAGTATGCAATGGAGAGAAAATTGTCTTAGAAATCTCTGTTTTGTTATTTACTAGTTTTGTGATGTTTTACAATTTACTTAACTCCTTGTGCCTCAGTTATTTTGTCTGTAAAGTGGGAGGAATAATGATACCTCGTGAGATTATTGGAGTGTTTCAATGAGATAACCCAACGGAAGCACTGAGCAGCGTTCCCAGCATAGAGTAGACATTCAGTTGGCAAGTGTTATGCCTCTGTACTGCCAAGGAGACGGATAGTATTGGCATCTTACAAAACTACCAGTCCTTTCCAGGGAGCTTGCAAGTGTCTGGGAGTCACCCACACATCCACTAATCAACCACAAAACTCTTAACAATCAACTCACTCTTCTTTTTGGGTTGTATGGTCAGGCAGACGATTTGGAAATAGCTCTGAATGGGTGGATTTTTGACACTATGGTAACTATCAAAAGTACCCTGCTGTGAAAGTAATTAAAATAATCAAAAGCTTTTAAATTTATCTACCACTACATCTCTAATGATGAGTACATCTATCCATTTAATCATTCAGGTACCTATTGAGCACATTACTATGTGCTAGCAGTGCTGAGGCTCCAGGGATGGTAGTGAAGAAGACAGATGGGCTGTCTGCTCTCAAAAGGGGGAGAGAGACAAATAAAATGAACAAGAAGATTTAACATCATGCTATGTGCAATGGAGAAATTAAAACCAAGATACAAAATAGCAAACAGCTAAAAGAGGGAGAAAGAGGGTACTTTACAAAAGGCAGTTAGGTCTAACTGACCAGGTAGCAAGGAGTAGAAAGGTCTCTCTGACCGGGTAGTAAGAAGATGGTTATAGGATAATTTTGTGAAGTAAAGTGTGCTAGGCAGAGAGAATGGCAAGAGAAAAGCTCCTAGGCAGAAACAATCTTCCTGTATTTGCAAAACTTAAAGCAGGCAAGAGAGGTTGCTATGCAGGAAAAGAGATCTGAGAGAAAAAGGAGGCCAGATCATGCAAAGAGAGCCCTGAAGCCCAAGGGATTTCGGGTAGTTTGGGTTTATTTTGAATGCACTGTCAAGTCCCTGAGTAGTTTAAAGCAGGGAAGTGCCAGGATATGGTCAATGTCCAATAGCATCACTCTGGCTGCCATGTGGAGGATAAGTTTAGAAGGGGATGGCAAGGGAGCAAGAGGGGCCCCAGGGAGACTGCTGTAGAAGCCATTCAAGGAGGCTGGATGGTGACTTAAACTAGAGTGGTGTGTCTGGAGATGGAAATGTGAACGGCTTGAGAATACATGTTTGAAGTAAAGCTGAAGGGACATGTTGGTAGATGGGATGTGAAGGGTTGAAGAAAACAAAATATCAAGGGCAGTGCCTGTCTCTTCAGCTTGGGCACCTGGATAGTGCCCTTTACTGGGATGGGCACTGGGGAAAATACAGATTGGAGCAGGGAGTGGTAAGGAGTTCTGTTTCAACTACTTAAAACTTGAGACAGCTATTAGACATCCAATTCGAGATACAAACTCAGCAAGCAAAGATGCAATTTCACTCCTCAAAGTAGAGGTAAGGACTGGAAATACCAATGTGGGAGTCATTGGTGATACGGTGGATATAAACCACGCATCTAGATGAGCTCTTCTAAAACTCAAACATAGACAGGGGGAAACGGAAGGTGTTGACAGTGCCCATGGGCATGCCAACATTCAGAGAGCACAGAGAGAAGAAGTAGATGGTAGAAGAGATTGTACAAGGACAACCAGTGAAACGAGAGGGTGTAGCACCACAGAAGCTAAGGAGAGAGGCTTCCAAGAAGGAGGGAGAGAGTAACTGAATCGAATGCTGATGAGAAGTTGAATAAGATAAAGACAGAGAAGTGACCACTGGCCCTGAGTCAGTGGAGTCATGGGGACAAAAGTGGATGATGGAAATAATGGGGGTGAAGTAGAGAAGACCATTAACAGAGATAAATAACTCTTGGAGTAGTGTTGCTGTGAAGTGGAAGAGTGAAATTGAATGATAATCGAAGGGGAGCATGAAGGGAGATGTTCCCTTTCTGTTGTAAGACAGGAGGCACTCCCATGTGGGCAGGGCGTGGGGCATATGGGAATTCTGTATTATCTCCCCATTTTTTTCGGTAAATATAAAATCATTCTAAAATAAAAGGTTTATTTGAAACAAGAAAGATGAAGCAGAACAAAGAGAACCATTAGGAGTGAAATCCTTAAAAGGGGCTGGTCTCCAAAGCCCAAGTGCAGGAGGGTAAGATTGGCTATCAGTGAATATTGTTCATTTATTGTGACTAAATGAATGAGTTTTATTACATTTGAGAGTTCTTAAGACTTACATACATTCACTCACTTTTATAATTATAACCTTGGGATGAAGTTAGGACGATGCTCATTTTATAAGATGAGAAAAAGGAGTTTCAGAAAAGTAAGGTCCTGATTGGGAACAGTACTCTCCATCAGCCAGAGGAATTTGGAGGAGAAAGGCCAGGTTTTCTAGAACCCTTAAAGTGGTTGATATGGCTTTGAGCATGTTGGCTCTGTCAGGTTTTATCCTAGTAAGGCATTCCACAAATGTTTAATGTTGGGCCTCAGTTTCCTCTACTGTGGGTTGAAAAGATACAAGGATATATATTTAGGGGCTCTTGGGATCCAGAATTTGTCTGATTTAAAAAACTTTTGTTGCATAGATGCTTGTGATTAAAAGTGAGAATGGTTGGGAGTGTTTGCCAGGAAGAGAAACATTAGGTAACAGAGAGAAAACTCATCACACATTGTCCACCACACGTTGTTTGGAGGGTCTGTTTACAGCAACCTGCACTGTGTTGGAATCTTCCATGTTGCTCCATGAGAAGGTGTTGACAGCATCATCTTTGCTCCTCGGGTGTGTTCAGTGATTGTGAACAAGGATGCATTAATGCTGAGTCAGCTTCCTTTCCTTCTTCCCAGGGAACCTCATAAGGAATAAATAAAAACTATCTACAAATGAGAGATCATTCTTGAGAGCTACTCACAAGTTCCCTTCGTTATACAATTACAGTTCTTTCAGTTCCTTATTCACTTTCTAGTTCTACTGTGAGCCTGGAAATTGAGAGATTTGAGAGCATCACCCACCAGATGGCAATTATATTTCTAAAACATTTTAGGTTGTTAGCTATTCTATCGAGCAGCATAATTCCTTTATTAATCCAAGTCACTTCAGTAAGCATGTGTTCAGAGCCTGCTAACATACTAGGCTTCATGCTCCACTCAAAAGACTCAGCCTACCAGGATAGTTTGAAGATTCACAGCTGTACGGAGAATAGCAGCAAAATCAAGCCCAGTGGTCTCAGCCAAAGTACCATGATGACACTTCCCATCTTCCTCTTCGTTTTATTTGCCAGCCTCCCTGAAGATCTACCCTTCTCCAGACTTCCAGCCAAATTGGGCCAACAGAGAGCACAGCAAGAGATCGGAGGTTGAGTAGAAGATGGGGTCAGGATATTCATTTCTGTGGTTCTCCACCCGCAGGGTCACTGTTGGCTGGCAGTATCCTTTGACTATCCGGTGGTCCTCTCCACACAGCTCTCTGCTTTGGTCTTGGTGGCACCCATTCAGGCCTCAGGGTGAGTGACACCCACCTGTTAGTAGCACCTGGGGTACTCAGTCATTCAATCTTTATGAATGGCATGATACTGTTGCCTACGACTTTGTAAATGGTTCCCTTATTCAACTGTCAATTACCTAACTGTATGTCCCCTCCATTTCCCATGGGGACCATGTCTGGTTTGCACCTACTTCATTTTTGTTTGCTATAAACCAAGTTCTTTTGTATTATATGCTGAGGTTTTTTAAAGATGAGCTTCTTGAGGTGTGCATGACAGTGCCAGGGCAATGAAATTCGGAGGTCCTGAGTTCCAGTTTGGGCTTTGCTACCTACTGCAGCATGAAGTCTGCCAAGTTAGTTAACTTACTTAAACCTTGGTTTCCTCATCTATAAAATGGAGATTTAAAAAACAGTCTCATGGATTTCTTGAAAAGATTGAATGAATAATGTGTGTATAGCATCCAGTAATTCCTGGAATAGTATTTTCTGAACATATACTTATTTCCTTTGCCTTGGAGGTTTTAAAAGAGAGGTTTTTGGCGTCATTAAGGGTAAGCTGCAAATACAAGGCTTCCCCTGGAGAGCCTTTCTTGATCTTGCTAACTCAAATTGACCTCTCATTACCTCCAAATGCCTGGGCTCTTTGTTTGAATTCCTCCCATGGCATGGTTTCTATTTTGCCTTACATATTTCTAATATTCCCATCCCATTTTATTCCTGTTATAACTTTGTTTTCCTTGAGAACAGAAAATCATGGCTTTTTAAAGCACATTCCTTTTCACAATATTGTTTATTATACATAGATACATAGACAGATATAGATTTAAATAGATAACATGTATCTTTTTTATATATACTATATATACAGAGAGCGAGAAATGACTCTTTCCTATTCAAAATTAAAACAGGCTTTATAGATTTTTATTATAAAATTAAAGCATGTTAACACAAAAATTAAAGCAATATAAAGAAAGAAATATAAATAGTACCAGAATATAAATATTACACAAAGATGTCAGGGTAGCTATATAAACAAACCTGAGATCTAAAATGCTAACTGTAATGATAATTTGGGTTGGAAAAGAAGATTTGGGAGGCAAGAAGACCCTTCAGAAGATTGAAAATCACAGTAGAGAGAAGTGAGATCAAAATAAAGAAAGGACAGAGGATATGGAAAAGAGAAAGGAAAAAGTCAGGTTTGAAAGTTACTTCGGGGGCAACTATTTGAATGTAAAGAGTGAGAAAGGAAAAATGGATAACAAGGGTTATGGAACTTCAAGCCTAGACATGTATTGCTTGCTCACTATTAACTAATATGAGGAATACAGTAAAAGCTGTGGGTTTAGGATATTGGGCGAATATGGGATGGAGGACTAGATTATTCTCACTTCAGCATGTTGAGTTTGTGGTGAATGAGGAATATTCAATTAAAGATGCTGGAAATATGCATGTGAAGTTCAAAAGGGAGATGGAAGCTGGAGGGAGGTGCTTTTCTGTGTTCAAATAGTTCTTTAAGGCTGGTCCGAAGGTAGTGAGTTATCTCACTTGATTGTTCAGCCAGTTATAGATTGAACTACTTGTTCTACTACTTTCCCCCCTCCTCACTACTGCACTTGACTAGTCTTTAAAAAATAAATAAACAAAATAGTTCTTTGAGCATAATTCCAGTTATCCTTCTATATTTGTCCTTCTGTGTCTATCTGCTTCCATACTAAACTTTAAGGTCCTTAAAGTCAGATACCTTGTCTTATTCTTCATTGTATCTCCAGTGCCTAGCACATAAAAGTTGCTCGATGAGGAACTGTTGAACTTATGAATGATTTTTGAACTTTTGGAATAGTAGGATGGGAATTATTATTTGCTGAAGCCATGGGGGAGTCAGATGGTTCACAGAGATCAAGAAGAAGACTAGGAAAGAATATACTGGAATGCTGACCTCTAAAGAAGAGGAAGGGAGGCCCACACATAGAAGATTGGAAATCAGAGGTGGGAGGACAGCCAGAAAGGACCTTTTCAAAAATGCAAAAAAAGGAGAGGATTTCAAAAGAGGTAGAGGTAGTATTAGTGCCTTCGAGATCAAAGAGGATGAGACTATAAGGACACCCACTGATTTGGGCATTTGGAAATTAGGAAGTCATTGGTGACTTGACCAAGAACAATTATTATGAACACAGCCAGTAGTGAATTCAAAGAGATACAGATAAGGAAATACATATAAGGAAAGCAGACTAATTTCTCAGACATTTAAGGGTAATAAGAAAGAGTAAAAATAATAGCTATAAAGGTAAATTATGTTAAAGAAAGCCTAAAAACATAATTAAACATTTTCATAGATTGAGACGAAAGAGCCACACTGAAAAAAGTTGAAGATACAGGCAGGGAAGTCTATAGAACAGTTGTAAATTTCCATACTATTAGGATTTATAAAAAGTATATCACATTCTTACTCATATCCACTATCCATTTAATATTTTTTCTAGAAATGCTATTTTGGCCATTTGTTGGTTCAGACTCACCAAAATGTTTGAGCTTCTATATCACAACAGCCAGGATCACTGAGATTCTTTTAGCGTCATCTTGTTAGAGAAAGCCAATCACTTCATAGACTTTAATGAGACTTGCTACTGATGAAAATATTTCTCAGTCTTGCTTCTCCCCATTTCTTATTTCTTGCAGCAATCAGGGACTCTAAAGGATAAGCTGCCAAAATAACCATTAGTTTGTGGAGCCCTGTTTCACTGTGATCACAAATAGTGGCTCGCAGTATTACCGACATCATCAGCAAAAGAGCGTGTCCATTGGGTTTTTTTTTGTTTGTTTGTTTCAACATATTATGGGGGTACAGATGTTTAGGTTACGTATGTTGCCCTTACCCCCCCTCCCCCCTAAGTCCGGGTTTCAAATTTGTCCATCCTTCGGGTGGTGTGCATTGCACTCTTTGTGTATGCAAATACCCGTCCCCTTCTCCCCTGTCCCCCCTGCCCTCTCTCTCCTGCCCAACATCCAATAGATGTTATTCTTATATGTGCATTTATGTGTTGATCAGTTAATACCAATTTGGTGGTGAGTACATGTGATGCTTGTCTTTCCATTCATTATCCAAACGAAAATTCAAAGGCAAGAAGGAACAACTGATCCAGATGGGAAAGAACCAGCAAAAGAACTCTGGAAGTATGAAGACTCAAACGGAAAGCACACCCCCAAAGAGGGACAACAGCTCCCCAGCAATGGGTTTTTAAATTATTATTAATTTTGATGATTTGTTAATGCTATTATGGATAATATTTACTACACAAGGATCATGACTGACTTCAAATCAGTCTCTGTTCCATCTTAAATCTTACATTTCACCATGTGTCTATTAGCTTATTTCACAATATTTTGAAAGAAATTACTAATTATAGACAATTTTTGTATATTGCTAGACTTTTCCAGAATGTATCTCAAATCTTGTAGATGATCAGCCAGCTTGAAACAAAATGATATCTGAGTGTTTCTTTTATAACTCACCCAATACCATCAAAAGTTTACCTAATTCATACTACCATGGCAACTATTTTTATTAACAGCTTTTAGCTCTCCTTTTGTAGTCCCAGACAAGTTAGTAAGGTAAAGTGAAAACATTCTTTGGGGGTTGACCTAATTGGAAATCTTCCCTGTTACTCTCTCTTCTGAGTAATAGAGTTATTTTCCAACAATTTTTTATTTTGTTGGCTCAAAAGTAAACAATATTAAGCTCCTTACCATTTTAATCTGTTTCAGATATGAGGCCCTACTTAAAACTAAGAGACTGTTTTCTTCAACAGAATGAGGTTTAGTTTATTCAGTTTTAAGTTTGGAAGAAAAATAATGTATGTACTCTCTTATTTCTAATATTTAGTGAATATACTTATTGCTCAAGTTTCGAATTCTGAACTGGAGCACAAATTCTTCAGGGAAAAGAGTACAATTTGTTTCAGGAGAACTTTTAGCCTATTTAGGATGACAGACCTGGAATTTCCATGAGCAGCCTATGCTATACTCTCCCTCTTTAATTTTAAATATTTAACACAATCTAGAACCTTTCCCTCAACTACAAATACCACCTGGGCTAGCGCAGCACAAAGGTATCAGAAGAGAAAATTTTGGGACCCACAGTTAATAGCTAGCTGTCAGTGAACCAGAAATTGAAACATCCACTAAACCATAATCTAATCAACCCGCACGCTTGGTCAAACTTCAGAATAATCAGACCTGTCATTGCTGCACAAAAGGCTGTTGTTAAATGTCAATCTTTCTATCACCAACAGGAAAGTCTACTTCCATGGTGTTTACAAGTCCAGCTTTGGAAAATCTGGTCCTAATCCCAGACTAACTTCCTCTGCGATAATTGCTAACATAACAGTACAACACAGAGACCTTGTTAATGGAACCATTATTTTAAAAATCCACCAAATACTCAGCTGCCTCCCTAAAAGGGGTTTCAATTTATGCAGATGCCAAAGGCTGTGCTTCTTGGGATCCAAATCAGCCCAAATGGCTTTCCTCCCCAGATAAAGTGACTGATCTGAACCACAAGCTCAATTATACTCTGGGCCCGATATCCTCGTGCCTCAGTCTGCATTGCACCTGGAAACCATTGAAATAATTTTGTTCTGATATGGCCACTGCAGGGAAACTGGATTCTGGAGTTAGGGAACTAATGACGGTGGGAGCTGGGGCAAGGTTTTGCAAGTTGGTCAGAGGGATTCTTGCCTCTCAATCTTGGAACCAGGGGTTCACAGTAAATATGAAGAGGAAATCAATTGTGATATAGGAGTCATGCTTGTGATTGTGCATCCTTTAGCACACTGTGCAAATCTCTCTCAGAGTATTTACTGGAGGGAAGGCTGGAGGAAATTTTTCAATCCCTTGTCTACTCTTGCCATTAGACCATAAATTTCTTGACAAAAAAACTGTTACATTGCCTCAATGATGAACAGGATTTCTGGCCAATAGCAGGTGTTTGATATTTATTTATCTAAAGAAGTGATACCTTTGGACACTAAAACTCTGAACCCTTTTTAGAATCTTGGGAAGCCTTCAAATTTAATGACATCCGTATATAAAGTTTCTTTTTCCAGGATAACCTTGCTACAATGTAAATACAGTTCGTTAGTTAGTTAATTGCTATTATCAGGAATTACACATTTCTGGTTTCATTATCAAAGGATAATAAAAAATGCGTCTTCTCATTTCAGGAAATGATCTTCTAGATTCAAACACATTCCAGTGAGTTGTGACCTACGTCTGAAGAAGCTGAAAGATCCAGACCAGACTGACTATAGTGGTTAATTTTATGTACCAAGTTGGCTGGGCCATGGAGCCCAGATATTTGGTCAAACATTATTCTAGATGTTTCTGTGAGGGTGTTTTTTGGATGAGATTAACATTTAAATCTGTGGACTTTGGGTAAATCATACTGCCCTCCAAAATGTGAGTGGGCCTCTTCCAATCAGTTGAAGGCCTTAATAGGTCGGTCACAAACACTGATCTCCCTTGAGCAAGAAGGAAGCCTGCCAGCAGACAGACAGCCTTTGGATTTGAACTATAACATCAGCTCTTCCCTGGGTCTCCAGCCTGCTGGCCACCTGCAGATTTTGGACTTTCTAGCCTTCATAACCACATGATCCAATTCTTTATAATAATTCTTCCTAATTATACACATCCTACTGGTTCTGGTTCTCTGGAGATCCCTGACTACACACTGACCAATAAGCATATTACACAATCTATCATCTCACAACCTCGTGGCCCACTTTCCCTCAGAACAGTATGCAGGAAGGTTCACACACTGCTTGCTCGCACCATTATCTCACTATCTCTTCTTTTTTTTTTTTTTCATAGCCAGATATTCGAATTCGGTGGGGTTTTTCATATAAATTTAGGGGGTACAAGTGCAATTTTGATACATGGATATATTGCGTAGCGGTGAAGTCTGGGCTTTTAGTGTAACTATCATCCGAATAGTGTGCATTGTACCTATTAAATAATTTGTCATTCCTCACCCTCAACCACCCTCCTACCCCTCTGAGTCCCCAGTGTCTATTATTACACACTCTATATCCATGTGAGCACATTATTTAGCTCCCACTTATAAGTGAGAACATGTAGTATTTGACTTTCTGAGTTATTTCACTTAAGATAATGGCCTCCAGTTCTACCCATGTTGCTGCAAAAGATACAATTTCATTCTTTTTTATAGCTGAGTTCTATTCTATGGGTGTGTGTGTGTGTGTGCACGTATACACACACACCACATTTTCTTTTTCCAATCATTCATTGATGGACACTTAGGTTGATTCCATATCTGTGCTATTGTGAATAGTGATGTGATAAACGTACAGGTGCAGGTATCTTTTTAATGTAATGATTTCTTTTCCTTTGGGTATATACCCACTAGTGAGATTGCTAGATTGAATGGTAGTTCTGTTTGAGTTCTGTGTTTAGTTTGATGTTTGTGGCATACTATATTTCATAGAGGTTGCACTAATTTATATTCCCACCAACAGTATATAAGCATTCCTTTTTCTCTGTATCCTTGTCAACATCTGTTATTTGTTGACTTTTTAATAATAGCCATGCTAGCTAGTGTAAGATGATATCTCATTGTGGTTTTAATTTGAAGTTCTGTGATAATTAGTGATGCTGAATATTTTTTCATATGTTTGTTGGCCATTTGTATGTCTTCTTTGGAAAAATGTTTGCTCCTGTCTTTTGTCTATTTTTTAATGGGATTATTTGGGTTTTTTTATTGTTGTTGAGTTGCTTGAGTTTATTGTAGATTCTGGATATTAGTCCCTTGCCAAATGCTTAGTTTGCAAATATTTTCTCCTATTCTGCAGGTTGTCTGTTCACTCTGTTGATCATTTCTTTTGCTGTGCAGAAGCTTTTTAGTTTAATTAAGTCCCATTCATCTACTTTTGTTGCTTGTACTTTTGAGGTCTTAGTCATGAATTCTTTGCCTTGGCCAATGTCAAGAAGAATTTTTCCAAGGTGTTCTTCTAGTATCTCTATAGTTTAAGGTCTTACATTTAAGTCTTTAATCCATCTTGAGTTAATTTTTGTATATGGTGAGAGATAGGGATGTAGTTTCATTCTTCTGCATATGGCAATCCAATTTTCCCAGTACCATTTATTAAATAGGGTGTCCTTTCCCCAGTGTAAGTTTTAGTTGACTTTGTCAAAGATCCTTGGCTATAGCTATGTGGCTTTATTTCTGGGTTGTCTATTCTGTTCCATTTATCTATGTGTCTAATTTTAAACTGGTAATGTTCTGTTTTAGTTACTATAGCTTTGTAGCATAATTTGAAGTCAGGCAATGCGATGCCCCCAGCTTTGTTCTTTTTTTGATCTCTTCTTTGTTATGTGTACAGTAAGATTAAACAAAAGGTATCCTCATAGTTACGTCATCTAAACCAAGCAGTGGAATGGATGTCATGTGACCTTAGTTCCATCACAGCTCTGCCTCATGCTGGCTGTGATATTTACCTACCTGCACTTCAGTTTCCTTTCTGTACAATGAGGGGTGAGAGGAAGAAGGAGATTGGATCAAATTAGGTGTTTTTAACCTGGAGCCCATTGCTGAACTTCAAGAAATCTGTGATCTTCCTGCAAATAAATATATGCTTATTCTTCTGACGAGATGGTTCATAGCTGTCAATAATTTCAGCTGCATCAGTGAACTGCAAAGAGGTTACGGTCCTCTAGACTTGTAATGGCAAAGGCTCTTTGCAGTCCTGAGCTATCATAATACTCTTTTACCAACTGCATGTAATTTGTGGCTTTCCCTGAGAAATATCCCATTGTTATCTGGTGCTTCATGAGGTCATGAAGACTCTACACATTTACAAAAGAGAAGGGTTTTCTTCATTTTTCCAATCTATGACTATAAAGGAAGGATAGAGGTGAGCTAGACATTTATTTGAGAAAGATTCATTGTTCCAAATTTCAAGAATGAGTAATGAGAAAGTGCTAAAAGTTGTGGCTTCTGAGAAAGGGGAATTAGAGGTCTGGGGAAAAAGAAGAAACTCTCTGCTATATGACCATTTCTATTGTTTACATTTTTTTGATTATGAACATTTATTGCCTTTACTCTTTAGTATTCTGTTTTACATAGTTTATTTACTCTTAAAACTAGTAAATTTAAATCAATAGAAAAATGTGGAAGATTTGTATATTAATAAAGAATAGTCATGATACATCATTGAGTGAAAAGATGGAGTTAAAGACTAATAATATGTAGAGTATACCACACTTTGAATAAGACATTACATATATCCATCTATTTGTGTGCCCCATGCTATTGTATATCTCCCATTGGGGGACTGGAGGAGGAGAACTTAAGTGTATTAATTTGACTTTAGACTCTTTTATGTTTTTTGAGTTGTTACAACATGTACATCTTACTTTCATAATTAAAATAACTAAAATTTTACAAAAGCAAATGCCCCCAGATATCTATAGATACAGAGATATATACACAAATCTGTATGTGTCTATTTTAATAGACATAGAAGAAACTCTATGTACATGTCTATTTTAATTTAAATGGAATTAGGTTTTATATATTCATACTTACATTGAAGATCATATGGAAATATGAACTCCAGTCATGCAAATACTTTTGTGACTTGTACAGTGGGTTAAAAATATATGAATATTTGGAGAAATTGAAGGCAAAAATTTATAGCATCCTCTGAAGAGAGAATTGTAAATACCAGGATGATAGCTGAAAGAACAGCTTGGAGGTGCACTTTTTTAATTTTTTTTTTCCCTTGGAGTCTATACCTGGGAAGGAAAAACTCTAGGTCTGGGAATTTCTGGGGTCATAACTCAAAAAATGCCAGGTCAAGTATTATTTCATTTTGGGGAGACCTGACTTGCACAGACATGACACTCTGAAGTTTAGATTTATCTAGAAAGACTTATTTGTCTTTGATAGCTGGGACTGGAGGGAGAGGATGAGAGAGATTTCTAGCTTGAGGGGAGAGGAAGGTTACTGGAAGGGGTGGCAGACAGTGAGAAATAGGAAGTTGAAATGGAGAGGATGGTGAAACTCTCCCTGTGGCAACCGGAGCCGAGCCGAAAAATGAGTCCAGACGTGTCATTACTCACCAGGATAGAGTTTAGCCTGTTATTTCCATACACTGTAGTAAAGTGGACTCTGACCATCTGGCCCGGGACACGATGGGGAGGAGTCACACGGGGGCAGGGCAATGTTCCCAGAAGTACCGTCTCTGAAGAATAAACCCTTAATAAGCTGGGTGACAGCAATGGCAGGAAGTTACTCAAATAGCAGCAAAAGCAATCAAATAAATGTGGCTTTAGGGGCTTCCTTGCATCTCAAGTGTTCCTGGCATTGGTTTTCCTAACAGTTAACACTCTCGCACATACCAGTGCTCAAAGATATTATCTACCCTCACCTCTGTTTCCATCGTTTACTAGAAATCATGCACCTTTGGACATGACTAGGACTTTACAAGCGAAAGATCTGAATGAGAACATTTATGTCTAACATTCTTCCACCTTTCTGAGGTTCAAATTAGGGCGGGTATCAGATATTTCATGGCATTTCGTGGCATCTCATTTCTAACACTGGCCCGAAGTATCCAGTCCTAAGAAGTCACCTGGATGTATTGGATCTAATTTATTTCTTTTTTAAAATTAAGAATGGGTGTTGAATTTTTTCAAATGCATTTTCTTATGTATGGAGCTGACCATGTGAGTTATGAGATAACTTTCTTTAAGATACCCTTATATTTCAAAAATTCTACTTCATAACTATTTAATCTTCTCATAGTCTAAAATTAGAAGAATATAGGATTCAAATACTTTTTTTAAAAAGTCACTTGGCCTTGCTTTTCTACCTGTGAAAGAAAAATGGTGTTTATTGACACAACTCCAAGAGGTTCCGGGAGCAGTCACTACAAGGCATTCAGAAGAGAAATGGGAGCACAATTCCGTTCCATCCCCAAAATTTCTAGGCATAATGTCAAGGTGAAAGGCTATCTCCATTAATCTCCGTGGCTAATCATTTATGAAGAGTATAATTTGTAAAGTGCTAGAGAGATATAAACATCAGAGGTATCTGTTACCGATGCTCTCTGGGTTCCATCAACCAAACAATTTGGCGTTAGAATACTCTAGAAAGAAGAAATTAGGCTGGCTCATTTTACAAGTGAGTGAAACAGGAGCAGTATCTGTTTTCAATCCTTATTCACTTCTTTAGAGAGTTCTTTCCTCACTAGAAACAACAGCACACTTTCTAGCATAAGTCATTGGCCTTAACTTTTTGACTTTATTTTCCACGAACGGGCATCAACTCTGAGCCCCACCCCTTTCCCCACAGCTCTTGGCAGCACCTCCCCACAGAAGTGGGGCAAAGACCAAAGCTGTAACTGACTCCCCTCACGTATGTCCGGCTCGCGCCAGGGTAATAGGAACTATCTGTTATGAACAGGGACAAAGACCAAGTCTGATGACAAAGAAACAAATCAACCAACCAGCAATTCTTTCCCCAAATGAATCCCTAACTTCGATTTTCTATCCCCAGAGACTTAACTGGTGGTGGAACAGAGAGGTCGGTGTTGCAGAGCTGTGGTCTAGGGCAGCAGGGTCTGTCCTGAAAGGGCATTCCCAGCAGAAGGAGGGTTGTCTTTGATCTGGTCTTGATCGTTGCCCCTCCTTCACTAGATGGCTCCGTTTTTAGTACACGTTGGCCATATTCCCACCACAAAGCCAGCGTCAGGGACTGTCAGAAGTCTTGTGGTAACACTGGAATTTAGTTTCCATAAAAAGTGGAGCAAGGAGTCTCCTGAGAGAGTCTGAAGATCTTGTCAGATCTGGAAACTCAGCCTCAAAACAACCTAAATCCAAAGTTTAACTTATCTAAGCTTGGCTCCCAAATATAATATATTCAGAAGCCTATATTCAGAAAGACTTTCTTTTATTTATTTTCATGTGGTGTTGCCTTCAGTAAACATTCATTTTTTAATTTCCAAACCTGCTTCTGAGTTTCTAAAAGGAATATTTTTTCCCCACACACTGGAGAAAGAAGGAAGTCAGAGTGTCATGTGGCCAGTGGCTAGTATCAGTAAGACACAGGCCACTGATGTGGGAACCAGTGACCGTGCATGGCTGAGACAAAGACAGGGTAGAGCCAGTGACCCAGAGTCCCAGGGAAAAATTGAATTTCCTCTCCCTGCTCGGAAATTCTATTAATGGCCACTTGTATTATAAGCCTGTCCATTCACCAAAGAGGATAACATTGGTTATAGGGGGATGAAGCCTGTGGTTTTATGGCAATGCCAGAACAAAAGAGACCAAAAATTAAGGAACTGGTAAAGCTCTTTGAGTCCAGCATGACGATTTTTGCAGATCAGACTCTGAGGAAAGGTGCCTTGCCCAAGAGCTTGCAAAAGGGAAAGTAAGAACTAGATCACAGGTTGTCTGAGCCTCTCCCAGCTCCACGCCCTCCCTCTCCTTAACGCCTGCCTTAGTGAGGCTCCCAGGTGGTGTCTGCCCCACATCTCACTCTTGAAGTCTGCCCAGCTTCTCAGGGAAGAGATGAGCTGTTAGCAGGATTGCTGGAGGAAACATCTCAGGGTTCAGACTCAGAACCAGGGGGGAAGTGAGCACTTCCCTCCCAGCCACGAGGCATCACCAGATCCTGATGAAGAAGGAGGCAGGATTCTAGATTAAAGGGTCTTGTGCCAACCTCTGCCAAAGTGTGGCTCTGACAGGATCAACCACAGGAGAGATGGGAGCAAGAGGGGGGAGGACAGGGAAGGAGGGAGAGAGGAAAGGGAAGGTAGGGGCTAATGGTAGAAGGGAGAGGGAAGAAGGTAGCAGGAGGCGAGAAGATGGAACATAAAAGAGAAAAAACAAACCAGAAGAAGGAGAGGGAAGGGGGATTACTAAAGAAGAGACAGACTTGAGCATATCTTTTTGTTACTGGTTCAGAAATTCCAAATCTGAGCATCACATGGAGTCTGCTGTGTGCACCAAGGAGCAAAAACACACTGGGTTCCTTGCACCCAGGGATCCCATTCTCATCCTGAGCAGTTGGAAGGGCCAAGTCCTTGCCATCTGCATGCTGAGAAGAGGGTGGATGAAGGACTCTCACTTCCTGACCTTTGACAGATACATCTCTGGACATCCCATAAATCCTATGCCAAGGGTGCTTCCTAACCCTGGCTCAGAGAAAATGTTGTAGGCATGGATGTTCTTTGATGACTTTTCAGACAGAAACTCTACTGAGAAGCCCCTAAGTCCCTTAAACAGATGTATGTGTTAATGTCCTTCGTCCAGCCATGAGCCGCCTCCAGCTTTGCTTTGCTGAAGTCTGTGGGTGCCTTTGAACTTCAAATCGATTCCAGATTTTGTGTGAGTGCTGTGAGTGGCAGCATTCAGCCAGAAATGCTTGGGGCTGCACGAACAAAAGCAGCTACAGAGGCTAAGTGGCTGTCCCTCTCCCTGATTCTTGCCACAGTTTGCCCTCTAGTTCTTGAATACATGGTGCTAAAAATGGCAGAGATGCCAGATTGAGACCTTGACCACTTGTGGAGTCTGTTAACATCTGTGAACACTGGGCAGACCCCTGGGCAGGGCCCACCGTGGATCTATGTGTTTGCGGGCCTGAGAGCACCCCTGGGAAAAGACTGAGCGAGGCAGACAGATGAGCTTACCAGAAACAAAGTCCTAGTGTTCAAATGAGTCTGGGGTTTATGAGTACAGCTTCGTGTCTGTAATTTGGATGTTTTCCCTGTGAGGAGGGATTCTATGAGTAGTAAAAGAAAACAAAAGTGAAAGAACTGTTTATGCTCAAACTCTGCTTTGGTGAACCTTTGACAAACTGTGAAGCACGAGGGGAGGGAAGCATTCTCCCCGGCCAGAACACAGATGGGCTTGGGAAGGAAGGCGATGGGTAAGACCTAAAATTAAGGTCCCAGATTGTGTGCTGCTTTGACATTGGGTGAAACCAGGAGGACCTCAAATGGCCTAACTGCAGGTTCCTCTCCTCACTCTGCTCCTGCTGATAAGGTCCCCTCGCCAAGCAATATTATGGGATGGACCCGGTGCCATCCTGCTTATCCTTGATTTGTGGGTTTCGGTTCCCTGCCAGCCTGTGGAATTATTCAAATAAGCCAATCATATTATCCCATGGGAAGCAAGGGCACTTTGCCCTTTTGCATGTACAAAGCCTATTTCCCATACTCTGGTTGTTCGTTCTGTTCCCAAGTGCAACCCTGTGTGGTCCTGCACGGGGTTCAGTGTCTTCCTTTGCCAGACTGTGAGTGTATGTGGCTCATAAACTGTTAATGTCATCTGTCCAGTGTCAGACACTCCCATAACCCTAGGGCAGGAATTCCTCCCTCACCAACAGGGTGACTAGGAGGTGAACAAACCAAGGCTTGGGGCTCCCGTGTACTAGCAGTAATGGTGGGGGTGCCCAGTGGTGATGGTGCCATCTGGATGCAGCAGAAGGAAGTGCCAGCAGCAGGACAGCAAAAGCAGCTTTGGGAACAGCCTTGCATAACGTGCTTTTTAGGGACATCAACATTCTTATAGTGAAAACCTGGAGAACAGTGAGCAGCTAGTCTTCTCCATTTCCTGGGGAATAGGAGACTGTGCTGGAAAACATGCCTGGATTCTAGTCTTTATTAACTAGGTACGTAACCTTGGGGAAGTCATGTCCATCTCTCTGAGCATCGATTTCCTCTTCTACGAAATGCACGCTGCAAACTGGACTGCATGTGCATGGGTGGAGAGGCTGATGTCAAAATTTTGGTCAAGGAGATGGAAACTGCAAAAAAAAAAACCTCACATCTATCAATTCACTCATTCCTGTCCCAACCCCACTCCTAGTGCACTCATCTCTGTTGCTCCAACATCTCCTTTCTTGCCTACTCAGAACCCAGGTGAAGTTAGAGTCTGGGGAAAATATTTGCACAAGCTGACCTCTGTGCCAAATTATAAAGGCATCGGGATGACAGAAGAGAAATGAAAACATACTTTAGACAAGGTGCCTGGGGAAATTGTTCTGGCTTGAGTAAAAGGTCCATGTTGGAGAAAAAGAAGAGATTCATTTGGAGTGAGAAGAGATGGGCAGGGAAGATGTGGCTGGAAAGGAAAGTCTGGCAAGGATAAATGTGCCACCTGTTTGCGGGGTGGTCTCAGGAAAGTCACTTAACCAGACTAGATCTGTAAACAGAGACTAGCATGTGTGCACGGTGTTGGTCACCTGACTGCATTGCACCTAGGTTGTATGGTAATGTGGCTAGGAAGCAGTGAAACTTTCCCTGGAGAAAGTTCTCTCAGAGATGTTATTGCTCCCTGAAGGTGTTTATGACCCCAGGGATATGTTACAAAGTTGTGGTTTCCACCTGGATGATAACCAGACTGTGTGTGAGGGATTTTGATGGGTTATCTGTGGGGTACTTGGTGGTGTCTGTTATAGTCTCAGGCGGGCAGGATGCAAGCCCCTTTGGTCTCCACATCACTGTTCCATTTCCCACCTTTCTCTAGATGCCAGCAACTGACCCAAAGATGACCAGTTTTGGGTGGGTACAGTTTGTTTCTACAAACTCTTCTATTTCCTTTGTTTGGTGTCTCTGGGCAGCTGTGATATCTGTGTTTCAATGATGGGGCAAGCATGTGCATTCTTTGGCACAACCTAGAAGTAGCTGGGTCAGTAGATCTGGTCTCATGCTCATTGTGAGGGCTCAGTAGAATCCTAATGCTTAGATTAGCCAAAGAACAGAACTCTGGGCCACTCCTGAAGGCCAAGAATGCAACTCAAAAGTATCATCAGGTTCCCTTACCAGCCTTTATCTACACACATGGAACATCAGGATTAGAAGCCATCAAAAGGCAGGCAGAATGGCATCACTGGTCCTGCAGTACCCACCTACAGGTAGGTACTTAACAAAGATACTGGACAAAAGTAACATTTCTTACATTATACCATATTATGTACTATTGTGGTATTATTATTATGATTGATACCTGGATTTATGTCATGTTCAACTATCAATGAGTCAGTTGCAAAACAATTGGCATGCATTGGATTTGGGGATACTCTACTATTTCTGAGATAAACTAAGAGTGGAGAAAAAACAATCTTTGAAGAAGAGAAAGAAGCACCAAAGGCAGGTGAGTCTGGAATTTCCTTAGGAAGGGGCCTCCTTAATACTTCTGTCTTGATAATAATATCACATTGACAGCAGGGCCTGAAAGGAAACTGAGGCCACAGCTGGAAGACGTAACAGAGGAAAGAACTGCTATTTGTTGAATGTCATCTTCATCGCCAGCAGTTATACATACATTCATTCAACTTTGATTTTCACAAGCACCTGAGGTAGGTATTAGCTCTCTTTTCACAAATGAGGAAGTAGACAAAGAAAGGTAAAGACTCTAATCTGAGATTGCACACTTGGTCAGTGCCATTTGCTGGAACCCCAACACCTCAATCTTACCCTTCTCTCCTTGTCCAAATTCTCCCTTGCTCAGGGGAAACCGGGGGTCCCGCCCAGGCCATAAGAGGTTTTCAGAGAAGAAGCCACCTTGTGGGAGTTCTTTACTTAAAACTCTAAAAATAAGACTGGCATCAAGGAGGCAGAAGGAACAGAGAGTAAGGGAAACATGGTCAGATAGGGATGCTAGGGCAGATCTCCAGATCTGAGTAGGGTCTGAGGCAGAGACAGAAGCCAATGTGAACACGGGGGTCAGAGAATCAAACTGAAGAGTATGGGGTGATGGGTCAAGGGAGGGTAGGAGAGTGTTCTTGGATGGATATCTGGGAAGATCCTTTGGTCACAGTGGCCCAGCATGATGTGAGGGAGGTCGGCCATGTTTAAAATTCCAGAAGTTGGTTTTTTTTTTTTTGATAATTTACTCATTTCATTGAATTCCTACCCTTTTCAGGGTCATGCAAAGATGCAAGTTCTCAGGGGTGGGGTTCCAAGGGACTTTATCACTCAGCTAGCAGCTTGGCTAATAGTATGCAGGATCAGATATCAAGCAGTAACTACTCAGCGATACTGGCTTCCTGTGTTTGGAAAAGGTAAGGAAATTGTTCATTCATTCTACAAATATTTGTGGAGGATGCAAAAATGGAAAAGGGCCATAATGGAAGTTCAGATAAAATGCTGGAGGAGTTTAGAAGAGGAAGCTGGCGTCTGAGCAAGGACTAAAATCCACCCTAGTTCTTGTGTGTGGGCAATTGCAATGTTTTCAATTCCTTCTTATAGGATTGACATTTGCGCTGATCACACTGTATTACAGTTATTGAGTTACTTGTCTGCCTCCCCCAATTAAACTGAAAACTTCTAAATGGCAAGGATGGAAGCTTGTTCATCATTGGTCATCCATGGCTAGTAGTGGTATACATTTCAAAAATATTTGTTGAATTTTAACTGATTTTAAATTGATCAGACTCAGAGTTTGAGAGTCCTGACTCCAATTAGAAAACCCAGTCCTAGGATTTGCAATGCATAATCTAATACTCTCTCTATTAAAAAAAGAAAGGGCTCATGATGTTACCCTTCTGGGTGGAGTCTACACCATGATTTTCTTGAATTTTCTACAGAATTGAAAACAGCGCCACAGACATGGAGAAACAACAAATATTTGCCTAGAACAATCAAATGATTCAACTTACAGCAAAATACAAATTAGCGTGACTTCAGAAAAGATTTTCATCATATCCTAGTCATTTTTTTCATTATATTCTCTAATCTCTAACAAAGAAACAGAGGACATTAGCTTTGTTTGCCAAAGATGCAAATAATGCACAAACCATCTGTACAAGAGAACCAGATGTCTCATTTGCATTTGGAGTTCTCCAGGAGAAATGGATGTTGACAGCCTGAGAAATGCATTGCATTTACTTTAATTGACATGCACTTAGAATTTTGAGACAAATCATTTTCCAGGCATCAAATGCAAGGGTCAGTGTGTGCACTTGAAGAGTATAAATAACAATGAAGAAAGGTTAGGCAGCTAAGACAAGCACTAGGAGCTGGCCTTATCTGGGGGATAGGAAAGCTATTAAAGGCACAGATAAGCATTCGACTTCAATTAATATTGCTTGAGACCCTGTCATGTACCAGTTGTTGAAAAAGCAACTTCTGCATTCATCATCTCATTCAATTATCACAAACTCGTATGGGAAAACTAATGAAACCTCATTCCGCAGATAAGGAAACGGAGGCTCAAAGAGGCTAAGCTGAGTTGCCCATGTACCCACAGCTAGCAAATCTCTACATCAGGACTCAAACCTATGTTTTGTGGCTCCTTGACACCAGTCTCTAAAGCAGATGAGATAGGGAGGAACAGGTAGGCTCCCTGGTGTCAAAAGTGGGACTCAAGAGTCAGAGAGTCAGCAAGACCAGCCTGCCTGGCAAGAGCTTGTTAAAAGGTCTGCTGGAGACAGTAGTGCAGGGCTCACGAGTACTGAGTCCTGGAGGCCTTTACGTAAGCCCTCCACCCTCCACCCTGGTGGGGCAGAGATGCTACTGTCCCCGTAAAGTGTTGATATAGATTGATCTTCTGAAGTCCTGGTCATTTTGGTTCAGTAAAAATAGTGAGACCACATACGGAGATTTTGACAGAGCAAAGAAGAGCCAAGCTATGAGGAAAACGCACATGGTCTGTTTTATCCTGTTACGTTTCCAGTTTTAGAATGAATACAGTTTTGCTAGCTCAGAGAGAGTCTGGGCCCCCTTGAGCAGAAAGAGTTAATCCTTTGGGAGTCAGATGGGAAGCTGGGTTGGTTAGGCTATGCAAAAAAACAGCATTTAGCTCATTGAAACTGAGAAGGGGCCTGTGGGTTGCTGTTGTTCAGCCCCAAGACGAGGAAATGGTTTATTGTACAACATTCAATAAGCATTTTTTTTAAGGAAGTGGGCTATAAATGTGTCAAATGACAATTATTGATTGATCTCTGGGGAGGGAGATGTGTTGTACTTGAATCGTATTACTTGATAAACTGACTTAGGAATTAAATGCAAACTTCTACTCTGAATCACGGGGGCCTAGAACAGTTCTTAACTCTATTCCCATAAAGATATATCGAGAATGGAGGTCCTTTATATTTGTGTAGTCATTTATATATTTTCAGGGTACATTCATACTCATCATTCTTGGTCATTCTTGTTATCTGGGTTAAATTAAACTAAACTTGGCCTGAAAAGGCCTCCGTACTTTGATTCCTTATATAACAACTGCAATGTAACATAACGCAGTACATAAAGGAACTGAAAGCCTGACTTAGGAGTTTACTTTTATAACAAATAGCTGAGTCTCAGTAGCCTAACGTCAGTCAATCACAGGTGGCCAGCGAACCAGACCTTAATCAAATAAGGCAAACACCAAGCCGTAACCAATCAAGTTATTTCTGTACCTCACTTCAGTTTTCTGTCTATAAACGTTGCCTGCTCATATTGCAAATGGGACCCCTCTGAACCTCTTCTGGTTCAGTGGGCCACCCAGTGTGTGAATCATTCTTTGCTCAATTAAATTCGGCTGAATTTAATTTATCTAAAGTTTTTATCTTAACACTTGGGAAGGGCAAAGTATTATTATCCTCTCTCCTTTTGATTTTAGATAAAAGAGCAGTGGTACAGAGAAAAGAATGAGTTACCAACAGAACCAGCACGAGGCTACTGCTGATAATAATATTAATAATGAATAACTCTTATTGAGCATTTCACGCTCAAGGCCAAGCATTGTGCTAAGCACTTGATAAATATTATCTTATTTAACTTTCATCTCAGTTCTATAATGTAGGTACTATGATGATTTCCATTTGAATAAAGGAGGTGAAGTATCCTACTCAAGGCCCCATAAGCAGGAAATGACAGAGCTGGGATTTGAAACCCACAGTCTAGCTTCAGATTCACACTCCCAACCCTGTGCTCTAGTTCCCCTCTCCCGCTGTCCCTATTTAGTCCCCTCTCCACTGTGAACCACCTGGTAGTTTAGCAAGTGTCCCCTGATCCTAAGGAAGTTGTATAACACAGAGCTATTGAGAGAATAAGTGATAACGAGTATAAAGCCCAAGACACACAGCAGGTGCTCAAAAAAGACTAATCATTATGAAAACATTATGTAAACATTTGGAAAACAAGGAGACTTTTCTTAGCATCAGGATTTCTTTTAGAGAGGAGATTCTAGATCTTGGGAAGCAAACTTTGATATGTTGGTTTGGGGCTGGAGGGATACACCCAACTGGAAATTAAGGGACCCTACTTCGTGCTTAAGTGGGTTACAATTGCAATGGAGCTGGGTTGGAGTCAGGCTGCACACCTTACTCGCTACTGCATTTTGGAGCCTCCTCATGTATTAAAGGAGATATGGGCCCTACCTCATCAGACTGCTATAGTAATTCAATGAGATAATATTAATACACGAAAAGTGCCTACGGCAGGATCTAGCATGGAGTAGGTATTGCAAAAAAATCAAAATTATTATGTCTATGATCATTATTAGCTACGCTACCTTGATTTCTAACAGAATAGGAAACACAGCAAAGAGCAAGGATACCGGTTCTGCTGTTCGTTAATCCATTAACTAATCAATCATAAGACTTTGTGGCAAAAGCTGCTGCCTCTAAGGATGAGAAAGACCAAGAGGAGATGTTGGTCCTCACTTAATGTTGGAAGCATTTTATAGTTCGTGATAAAACCTGAAGAACAAATACGATCACATCTCACCATTTACTGCTTCCCTAGTTAAGCTTCAATACTTTATAACAGAGTTTCTCTTGGATTATATTTTAATTTTAAACACATATATGTATATATTACCACATACACATATGTAAGATATGTATATGACAGCACTGAACAGTGACATAAACACATACATGTATGTATACCTCTACCTATACATATGTGTATATGTAATCTCATAGCCGGTTGAACAGCATGGAGGAATGAGCACCATTGTCAGCCAATGAGAGTTTTTGCCATTGTTTCTTTTTAACCTAATCCTCATATAGTACTCACTATGTGCCTGGCATATCGTATATGTTAACCTATTTAATCCTCCTTATTTTACTCATGAGAAAATGAAGCACAGAAAGATTAGTATCAAGGTTACGCAGTGAGTAAATAGTGGAGCCAGTTGATAGATAGTTTCTGCTCTGGAGAAATGTCCTGGAAGTGCTTGCTAAAATGCCAAAAAGTATTAAGCAAGATGATAAAATTCATGTTTTTCTCAGCCTGGAGGCACCCCCTAGGCAATGATGGAGGAAGCAGAGGATACAGCGGAGGAAGCAGAGGATACAGCAGAGGAAGCAGAGGCAATGGGGGGTGAGTGAAAGTCCCTTTGTAAATTCCATTCTAAACCTTACTGTGGCCTGAGAGGATGGACCAACAACCCAATGTACAGTAGCTGAAAGGGACAATTGTCAGAGGCATGTCATGACTTCATGGAATTTGAAGAAAAAAGATGAGAACGTGGATGCAGGATGTCTGGGACACCAGTTCAAAGGCACTATGCTTGAACCCAAGGAATAAGTGCTAATTCGGTTATCACTGTCATTCCCAGGAACCCTTCCCCCATCTCCCAATTGATGCATGTAATGTGCCCTTTTAAACTTGAGTGGCACAAGAAAGCAGCCAACAGGCTTTCTGAGGACATGTCCTGTTCCTTCCAGCTTCAAAGTCCACAGCAGCAGAGATCCGGAACCCTGCATGGAGGGACCCAGTCCAGGCCCCAAGGGTAGCCTGTCGCAGAGTGTGAAAACATATTACTTGTTCACAGTGTGCTGAGCTCACACACGCTTACGGTCATGCCTGATCTTCGCTGCTCTCCTCCAAGGCTATATTTCTCCTAAGGGAAAATGACATCTTTACTCTGACAAAATGTCATGAATGGGAGATGAAGACAGACTGCAGCCCTCTAGCTGCCATTTATTTGAAACTGCCTGTTTATTTGAACAAGAAGTCCAATTCTATTTCCCCTTGAGCCAACGATGCAAGATTTTTCCATAATTTATTATGTTATTATTTAAGAGACATAAATGCTTATTTCTCTTCTGATTTATGTCTGATGATCCTCTTGGGATCCTTTAATGATATGTAGAAAAGATATACTTTTATGTATGACCTGAAGTTTGAACCCAGAAGGATACCGAACAATGACATGTAGAAAAATGGCTGTAACACCACCATCTTCTGGCTAATATATGTCTATGTTAAATGACTGAACTGAATTTGGAATAGACACAGAGTTCAATGAAAAAGCAGATCTGGTCATCCCATCTGCTCTACTTATTAGCTGTGTGACCTCACTCCTGTCTGAGTAAGTCTCCTCATCTATAAAATTGAAGAAAGTAATATTGAATTAGCAGCACTATTCTAGTTACTACTATGGCAGTGTGATCCACATGCATGGCATCTTATCTGAACTTCTCTTACGCCATAATCTTCTTAGTCTTGTAATTATTAGTGGTTTTGTACGTATCACCTCCTATTTAGGCCAAAATAATTTCATAGCTTAATAGTTTACAGAGGGGATCATGCCCATTAAATCAATTGATCCTCACCATAACCCTGGTAGATAGGACAAGTAAGCATTATTTCACTTTAGAAACAAGGAAATAAGGCTCAAGGAGATTTTAATAATTTCCCTAAGCTCACACAGCTAGGATGTGGTAGAAGGGAACACAAGCCTGGCACTTCTGATTTACAGAAACTATCTTCCTGGGTCTAGTACTGGCTAACTAGAAGGGCATAGACTTTCACTAACGTGGGACTGCTACTTCATCCTTGAGCCCACTTTCCTTTCTACTCCCACTCCCAGGGCCTAACACCTTTATGCATAATAGATATTTGCTGAATTCATTCATTCATTCACTCATTCATTCAGTATTTATTGTATATCCATATGCCAGGCACTCTGCTAGGTGCTAAGATACTATAACAAAAAAGACTGACATGATCGTGCCTTCAAGGAGCTTATAATGTAGTAGGAAAAAGAAAAAAGGAAGGAAGGGAGGGAGGAAGGAAGGAGGAAGGGAGGAAGGGAGGGATAGTCAAAGGGAGGAGGAAGGGAAGCAAACTGGCCATGGATAAATACTCTTTATTTTTTAATCTGAATAACATACAAAAGATTAGGTCCAGCCTGGGTCATTCTCCTTAGTGATGCCCAGAAAGTACTTGGCCCTAGGCTCAGAATGATATTTTTATCAATACTGTAAAGATTTCCTAAAGGTGGCTTGTCGCAGCGTTTCTGGATTGCTGGGGAGGAAATGTGAAGGTGTGTCCGGCACGGCTGCAGAAGGTCACATAATGCATGATTGCAGTGAAGTCATGGGAAGCTTGCTAGCTTCGTTTTCTGTTACTTCTCTTCATCTAGATGAGAGAAGTGTTTATTTAGGAATGTTCTCCCTGCCCTTGACTTAGGAACGAGTCATACATTTTATAATTCCCATAGCAGATTCCAATTTTTTTGTGTCTTTTCTCTTTGGTACAAACTCATGGACACTTTCTCTGAAAAATGAGCTCTGAATTACATACCATTGTTTACAATGCAGTTCAGTTACATAAAGTTTAACAACACTGAATAATAATTTTTTGGCATGGTGATTTCATTCAATAGCAAGGGAAGGGAAATAGCACTTTTGAGTTCCTACCTTACAGCAGATTCTCCACCCTCTCTATTTTGTTCTCTGTTTTATCTTTGGTGCAAGACACAGCGGCCCTCAGTAAATAAATGTTTCACGAATGTGTAAATAAATGATGGTAGGGCAATATTGTGATTCTACTTATTTTACTTTTACTACTTACTACTTACATTACCCGAAGTGCCAATAAGAAAATTGATTTCCTACATTTTACAAAAATATTTGTAAAAGAATAAAATTGAGTTCTCCTTCATTCAGAATGTGTTTTGAAAATTATTGAGTTTTAGGCTTTTTTTAAAACTTTTTAATTTCCTGCTTTTCGAATAATAGGCACTGACAATAATTTTCTCTTCCCAGGCATGATTGTCACGGCATATTTGCAAACATTATGTGCATAACCATTAAATAGAATAATAGGAAAGTATATATCTTCTAAAAATTCAGTGCATGAGTAGCATGAATAATTTATTAACCTGACCCTGTTATAAATAAGTAACTCATGCCATTAATACTACTCCACTAATGACGTATAAACCAACAGCAATGGCCATAAGCAAGAAAAATGGCCTGCCAGTCTTGCAATCCTTTATAATGTCATATTTCTATTTCTACTACATCCTCTCCAAAAAAAATTATATCCATCACTACTGGAAATTAATTACTCATGTTCATGTAAATTACATGATGAAATCCTTGAATAATTTTGATGAATAAAGGACATAATGGCAAACCAACACCAAAAGATGTATGGGCTATAGTTAATTTTGTTTCTTGATCATGTTTGTAAAAAAAAAAAAAAAAGTCTAAAGACAGGATTTTTTTTTTTAAAGATTACTGAGTTCTAGGATCCTTATGTCTTGACTCATTCTCTGACTCAGAGTTTCTTAAATATTTTCAGAGAAATCAGAACCTTTTTTTAGAATTAGAAACCCTCTTCTCAGAAGAATGCCCATCTGGACAGAAATTTGCGTATAATCTCACAGGGTCAAATCTCATGTGAATCTTAGATATCCAGGTCCAAGCCTTTCTCTCTGTAGGACAGCAACAGCAAAGCCAACAGGAAAGAGAGGAAGTGAACTCTGGTGAAAACCCACCCAGTTTCAGCTTCGTGTTTCTACTAGCTGCTGCTATCAGACACGACCTTTCATTTTGGAGACTCCAAAAATACATTGAATTTCCAACTGAAAAACGTTAACAAATTATTTCCAAGAGTTCCTACAAAACATGGCTTAGGAACTGTCCCCAAGACCCTCTGCCCCATTTGGCAAGCAGGCCTCACAGTGCCAGCATATACCATGGGTGAATAATAATAATGCCACCTCTTGTTTGTTGAACATATATAATGTGCCAGGCACTTGCTAAAGCATTTTACCTTATGAGGCAGGTTTTATTTGCATTATTTTCCAGAGGAAGAAACTAAGACTTAAAATGTCAAACGACTTGCCTCAGGTCATGCAACCTAGACATTCAGACCCAAGTAATCTGACTCTGGTGGCAACCATGAGTGCAGGTTTCCCAGAAGGATGGGGCTGGGGGTCCTACCTGTAGAGATTTTGGATTAAAGATGAAAACACACTTTTGCTGAATACCACTTGGGGCTAAGGCATGCGATCTTTTTTTTTTTTTTAACAGCTTTATTGAGATATAATTCACATACTATATAATTTAACCCACACCTCTGGGCAGCTGGTTCTCTTCTGCTTCCTTTCTTTGCTTTCTCCCCAATTAAAAATGTCTTTTTTGTACCTATACTCTTAAAATTGTGTTTTTATTGTCCTTTTTTTCCCATAACTTTTATGTTTGCATTTTTAAAATCACTCCGGTCTGTTCAATAAATGTTTATTCTCTAGACCTTGAGCACCCAGGGGAGAACAAAATGATGCTGACCTTGTCCTCATGGAGTTTATATTCTTAAGTTTTCTGGTATTAATAGAATCCATGTGCTTTAAATGCTGTTATTGCCAGAAAGGTTTATCTACACATGTGGCAGCTGAGCCAAACCTATGAATCTCCCATCCCTGTTCTTCATTTAAAGGCCACTTCTCTGTGGTCTGATATATCTAAAGACCACCCAAAGATGAAGACCACACAGCTAGTTTTCTCTCATGACCTTTGTGGCTTCAGTTTCTTTTCCTGCCCATTGAGGATAGAAGTGCCAGCACTATGATATCAATTTACATTCGTATTTTCTCTCCAAATTATATTTTGGCTTGTGTATTCATTCCTTTTTTTGTTTTGGAAAGGATTTGATACTTCTTAAAGACATCATAAAACATGTTTAAATCAAATAAAACACAGCAGTCAGATGCTAACCAAGAAAGAAAACCTAAGGCTTAGGAAATTTGCAGATATTAATCACAGAACTTTTCTCCAAGTTTCCATAGGTCTAGGAGACCATCAAAAGAATATTTTTCAGTAGCCCATGAGTTACCAAATCCTTTGCATTGCCCTAAATTTTGTCTATGAAAACCTTTTTTTCCTCTTTCTTTTTTATTATTATTTTTTCTCCCTCTTTCCTTTGGCACGTTTTCATAGTTTTTCAGAAGTTCCTCAATAAAATAGCCTTTGCCTTGATCTTTTGGGAACATTCCTGAATTCATCTTCTTTAAGACCTCTCTTATTTTAACCAGTCTTTATAGCCTGTGATAAATGCTGCATAGTTTTAGTCGTATCCAGTATTGAATATTCTCAGTAGAAAGAGCCATACTTTAGAGTCATAAAAAACTGGGTTCAATTCTAGGTCTGCTTCTGAGAATAGCTGTGTCCTCGGGTAAGGCACTTTCCTCTCTGAATTGGCTTCCTTACTTATAACACGGAGGTAATGGCATCCTGTAGGCTTGATTTCAAGTCCAAATAGGATAATATTTGTGGCAGGCAGAATGAGGACCCCTGCCCAAACAGTGTAATTTCTGGAACCTATGAATATGTTAGGCTCCAGGACAAAGGAGACTTAAAGTTGGGATGGAACTAAGGTTGCTAATCAGTTGACCCTGAGACGGAAGATTATCCTGAGTTATCCAGGTGGGCCCAATGCAATGACAAGGGTCCTTATACTTGGAAGAGGGATACAGAAGAGTCAGTGTCAGAGTGATGCAGTGTGAGAAAGACAACAGTGACCTTCATGGGCCCTGAAAATGGAAGGGGTAGGCTCTAGCAACTGGAAAAGGGTTCTCCCCTAGAGTTTACAGAAAGGAGTGCATCCCTGACAACACCTGATTTTAGCCCAGTAAAGCCCATTTTGGATTTCTGACCTCTAGAACTGTAAGGTAATAAATTTGTGTTGTCTTAAGGCAGTTTGTGAGTTCATAACTTCTCCAGTTTGTACGTTTTTGATTATTTTTGATAATTTGTTACAGCAGCAATGGGAAACAAACACAATATATACTCTCCTTCCCATTCAAATATCACCATTAAGCTTTCTTGTTACATTGAGTTTGTCCATCTCCTCTTTCTTGGATCACTGAATTCTGCAGTCAAAAACTGCTCCATAAATACGTGCATATATTATGTCTCAATAAAAAATGTAAATGACAAAAAAAAAAAACACACACCAGAGCTTTAAAAAAAAAAACAAAACTGCTCCAACAGCCCCCTGAGGTGTGCTGCTCCCTGGGAGGTCGGCAGACCCAGGGGCCAGTCTCTCACTGACAGTCGGTGGTTTTCACATCTGGAGCCGTGGGCTCTGCCTTCAATCATATTTATCCTTTAAGGACTCCAGCCCTGTCCTCGTCTTCTTTCCATGTGTTGCCTCAGACAAGTTCAGGAAAGAAGAAAGACTCTTAGTTATCAGCAGATTATTTCTTGGCACAATCTTAATCCATTCTTTTTAAAAGAATCACCATCCTTTTCCCTCACCACCTCCTTGGACACCCTGGAATGTGTTTGCTGGGCAGAGCCTTTTGTCTTGCTTGATCTCTTCCTTGAACTTGTCAACAGATACGTTTCATTGAATTTCTGATTTTCAATATTTAGCCTCATAGTGCTTCACCTTCTCGCCCTCTCTTTTCCTCTGCTATCATGCCTATCTGTTTGTTCTTCAAAGACTTCAGCATTTTTTTTTCACTTACTTGAAAGCTTTCTTTATACGACCAAAAAATTCCTAGTTTATGATATCAAGGAAAGAGACTACAGATTTCATGCTTTGGAGATTCCCTGTTTTAGATATTTAATGTTTTTCCTTCCTATTCCCAAAAGAATTTTGTGAGACTCCAGAGGCAAAATTACTCAGCTTTTGAGAAACTGAAATGAATCATTGTGTGATCAGAGATTATAGTGAATTTCAAGTTATATATCACAACATTACCTGGCCATAAACAATGAAAATTCCACTAGCTGACTTGTCAGTAAGCAAATACAAATTAACATTATTTAATCCTTTATTAATATGAGCATTTTAAAAAGATTTCAGTGCATAAATCTTTATTTGTTTATTTAATGTTTTTATGTTGTTGTTCCCCCCCACCACCTAATTTTTTCTATTTTTAGTAGAGACGGGGCCTCTCTCTTGCTCAAGCTGATCTCGAACTCCTGAGCTCAAGCGATCCTCCTGTTTCGGCCTCCCAGAGTGCTAGGATTATAGGCGTGAGCCACTGCGTCTGGCCAATGTATAAAGACTTTAAAATATTTTATATCTAACCTTCTTTTCCTATTTTGACATGTGCATGAAATTTACCCCAAGCATCCATCTTCTCTTTGCTTGGAGTACCCTATACCATAAATCAATTTTTCATTGTGATACATATTTATACATGTCTTATACATTTCAATTTTATACACATTTAACCCTATTTTTTTTCCTTTCCACGTATCATCCTTTAGCAAAACTTCTAAATAGCTTATATTCCAACCTGAGCACTGTCCACACATAATTCCCCACATGAGCCATAAGCTTCTCTTCTCCTACTGGCCAGCATCAGTCCAGGCATTTCGTAGGCAAAAATTTCCCCCTTTCACATAAATTTTTATTTCTTTCATAACAATTACTTTCATCTCTTGAAGGAATAGAGGGTCTACAGATGTTTTGTAATCAAATAAACTGCATTCTTCAATACTTACTGACCACCATCTCCAGGCCAGGCAAAGTGCTGGACGCTGAGGATAAAATGATAAACTAAAGACAGTCCCTGTCTTCATGGAGCTTCTAATCTAAACATGCAAAAACACTTCTTTCAGCCTGTTTTCTCACATATAAAGCAGGAATTGAGGAAAATGAAAATAAAATGCTTAGAACATAATGTTTGGCACAAATTAGATGTTCAATTATTAACATAATATATCTACCATAATGACAATGATAATAACAATTATGACTATTATGGTGAAGAAAAGTATTGGTCTCTTACTTCATAGGCTATGACTTTAGCCCCAGGGCATTTAGATTACCAGCTCCATGATGCTTTTAGGAATAGTAAAAAGAGCTTACCTGATAGTTTAAGCCCCAGAATCAGATGGGTATAGATAGATTTAAATCTTAGCTCCACCAGTGACTAGCAGTGTAATTGGAAGCAAGTTATTAGTTTTCAGGTTTTATTTTTCTCATCTATAAAATATGCATGAGAGCTTCCATCCCATGGAGTTTTTGTGAAGATTAAATATGAAAATAACTATTAATGCATTCAGCATAATACTTGGGATCTAGTAAGTGCTTGATAAGTATTAGGCATAGATAATATCATTATCTCTTAATTCTGGTCTTCCAGGAGTCTGGGGCCTCAAAGAGACAGGAAATATTAACAGAAAAATCCATTAGAGAGGTGAATCTTTTATTTGTTTGTTCTTCAGGGATGTGAATTGAAAGCAATTTCACAACCCATAAGTATTTCGGAAAGGTTAATTTGGAGGCATTGCTCAGAATAAACTCAGAGTTTAAGATGCAAAAGAACAGTGAGAAAGCTATTGACATCATTAGAGAACTAAGGTTATAAGAATGTAGATGGATGGATTCCATACCCCTTTAGTCAAATTTGCTTGACTGAAGTATTTCAGGACATTCTTTGAATTTTTTCTTCTGTTGTGGTTTTCTCTCAATTCCATACCATACCCATACAGGCTGGTCAAAGCTCAATAAAGGTGAATTTTGACCTCTCTTTCTTTTTAACAATTGTGACAGTCCTTCTTACCCATTCCTTCAAGTACTTTGTTCTTATATTACTTGTGTGGTTCCTATTTCCACTGTTATCTAATCCATTAGACACAGAACTTGGAGCCAAGGAGTTTCAAGGCTAAAAACTGAAACCGAAGCCAAGCAAAAGATGCAACTAAATCATTGACGTCAAGAGGCCAAGCTGAGCAAGAGATTCCAGGTACCAGGAAACGAGAATCTGAGAAACCAGAACATTTATTCATTGCTCCAGTATCCATCGAACTGATGCAACTAAGAACCTACACAGTTTCAAAGACTGAATTAGGATCTGGGAGCGCAATGACTTGCAAAGGCCTGGCCTTGTGAGGCTTCCCTGCTATGGGGAAGGAAGGCACCAATCAAATCATTGCAAAATTGCACCTAGGAGAAGTGCTACAGAGGTGATGTCTCAAGGGCTATAAGAGGAGATGCCTGGAGTAGTTTCCTAAGTCTCAGGTGCTTCTTACAGGACATGGTTGAAGGTATGATTTGTAAGTGTCTAGAACATTAACTGCCACGTGAGTTGTATTTAACTCATGTTAGTTTTGAGCTCAAGGCCTCATGAAGCATATGTAACTCATGCATCTCTACCTTGGGAGCCACGTGAACTATTTTTCAAGTGGCATATAACTCACACACAGAAAACAATAAAAAAATAACAATTTTTCATTAAATTAGAAAGGATCCTTTTGTTTTCAAAATTTTTATTCTATTTTCATCATAAAACACTGTGGCCCCACGGCAAAAATTTTTTTTCTAGTGTGGCAGTCAATGTGCTAGAGCCCTGCAATGCTCTGTATCTCTACATTCGCATGCTCTTGGCTTCGTCTACTCTTCTTCCCTTGGACTTCTACTTTCCTGGAATAGCAAGTCAAAATCTGTCTTGACTGTGGCCCTTCCAAATCTTAGTGGCTTTGGGAGGACACCAAACAAGGAACCAGGACACGGAACTCAATTCTGTGTGTATCTAGATTCCACTCCAGTAATGACCTGTCTGCCCACATACTCTCTGTACCTGGCTGAGCCCTTCCCTGGAAGGGATTGTACACATTTTACATTTTACACATTTTACATTTTACCCTCTCTTGTATCTCTTCCACTTACTTCACACTCCTTTCCTATATTTCTACTTTGAGACTTGGGTAAGGTCTGCACTTCACTAATATCTCTTAGGTGTTGTCTCTTCTAATATTCTCTCTCTCTCTCTTTTTTTTTAAAGAGACAGGGTCTTGTTCTGTCACCCAGACTGGAGTGCAGTGGCATGATCATAGCTCACTGTAACCTCAAACTCCTGGGCTCCACCAATCCTCCCACCTCAGCCTCCCAAGTAGCTAGGACTAGAAGTATGCACCACCATGCCTGGCTAATTTATTTTTATTTTTATAGATGCGAGGTCTCTCTATATTGCCCAGCCTCTAACATTCTCTTTAATTGTGAGAAGACTCCATATTCCGGACTGTACATGCTGAAGAGTGAGCAGCAAACAGCGTCTATTTGAAACACATGGTCATTGAGATGCATAATCACTGACGTGCTCTCTGGCAACTGGGCAAGAACAGCAAGCAACCACTAAATGAAAATAGTTAGTGTTCCTTTTACTCAGGAATAAACAGAGCCTCCCTGTCTTCTCTTGTCAATGCTCACATCTGCAGCTGTCAGCGAACATCCCCCAATGCCTTGCTAAACACGGAGGAGGGGAGCTTCCAGGGCTTTGATTATTCTCAGAATTTTACTCCTCTTGCCTTTATTTCTTCTCCACCCAGTTCTGAGGGATCTGAGTGACCCCACTGTAATTCTTCTGCCTCCTAAGTGACATCTGTGGCTTCCCACTCTCCTCTCATTACCAGGGTTCAAGACATCTTCTTATGTTTACCGCTCATCTGTACTGACAAATTCACTTCATTCACACATTATACTGGAGAAGGGAGAAGGGACAGCATTAGGTTATTAAGTATGAAATGTCCCATTTCCTTAAGCACAAAGTTTTGACAATCGATATCTCTGACATTTCATTTTGAGACTTCTTGTTTTCCTTTATTATGAAGGTACATCCTCAATCTTTCAAACACATGTGTTTTTGGCTTGTGATTGCCTTTCAAATTTTTTTAGAGCAATTTTTGTGAAACCATGGATAAGTCGAAAATTCGTGTTACTTTTGAATGTGAGTTCTTTCATGTAACCAATGCAGCTCAGAAGCTCAAAATATCAGCGAAGTGTTTGGGAAGGATGTGGCTAATGAACACACAGTATGTTGATGGTTTGAGAAGTTCCATTCTGGTGATTTTAATCTTGAAAATGAGCCATGTGGGTAACCTGAGACCAAGGTGGATAATAATGAGCTGAAAGCTGTAATGGAAGTGAATCCTTCTCAACCTATCCGTGAATTGGCAAGAAGGTTTGATGTTACTATTCCAACAATATTGGACCATTTGAAACAAATAGGCAACATAAAGAAGCTGGATAGATGGGTTCTGCATGAATTAAACAAGCATCAGAAGAGAAATCATCTCAAAACTTGGCTTTCTTTGCTGTCATGACATAAAGGCAAACCATTTGTGCACCATATTGTTACATGTGATGAAAAATGGATTCTTTTTGACAATCGCAAGTGCTTGGCACGGTGGTTGAGTAAAGATGAAGTGCCAAAACACAGTCCAAAATCGAATATTCATCAAAAAAAGCTAATGGAGTCTGTTTGGTGGTCCAGCGCTGGCATTATCCACTACAGCTTCATGAAACCTGGTCAATCGATTACAGCAGATGTCCACTGCAACTAATTGGATGAAATGATGAGGACGCTTGTGATTAAGCGGCCAAGATTGGTCAGTAGAGACAGGCCAATCCTCTTGCAAGACAACGCTCGCCCATAGGTCACACAAATAAAGCTGCTCAAACTACAGAAGCTGTTCTTGGAAATTTCAAGGCCACTTCCTCTCCAGCCTTCTTTGCTGCTGGCGTAAACAAGCTACCATTAAAATGGCAAAACTGTGTCAATAGTTTAGGCACACACTTTGATTAATTGTACTGCTTCTTGTTTGAGATATAATAAACTACACTTTGATTCGGAAAACGGACATTTCATATATAATGACCTAACATTAACACACACATAGAGGCAACATGGCCAACCCAAGACTTTTCAGCAAGTCAGTAGCAGAGCTGAGACTAGATTAGAACGTTTGTCTTCTCACTCATGACTCTCTGCTCTTTCCACTAAATTATGTTTGTTTTTGTTTTCACATAGGATATTTCAGCCAAGAAAAGCGTGCTGAGTGTCTCCCATTTTCCTGTCTGAGAAGACCCTCTGTTCTCTGAGAGCCTATCAGCAGCCTTTACATTTGTCCTTGTTCTGTGGCCTCCCGTTGGGCTCAGCCACTGGGAAGCCCTAGCAAGGGGCAAAGGGTGAGGAGCAGTTGCATCTCCGCTCCTTTGCTGCTGGGCCAGGGGTTTAATCACTGTGCTCCTCCACCCAAGGCCTCAGTTCCTGTTCAGTGTCTCTCTCCTGCAACTCTCTTTGAGCTCAGATAACCACTTTCTTCCCTTATCCCGTCAGACACTTTTTCGCCTTACCCTGTCAGACCCAGGGATGCTAATGGCTCCCAGCCGGTGCTACCTCTTGCATGTTTTCCCATCCCTTGTTGATTTTCTGGTGCTCAGTCAGGACAAGGATTGGTACAGAGGCTTGTGAAGGAGTTTATTCCTTTCGGCCATAAGGTACCTTTCCCCTGAACTTTTTTCTCTCCTCAAATTTGCTAATGGAAATACTTCAACCCTTGTGAAATACGCTTACCATGGTGGAGCTCCTGAGAGGTGAGCGGTACCCACAGAATCCCATCTCCCCCACCATCAAGATGTCCCCTAGGACATCCTGAGGGATTTCCACCAAGTCCAAGAAGGAAATAACCCTCCAACACACACTACGGGAGGTACGGGATAGGCGTTCATGGACAGGATCCTCTCACTTCAGGGTAAGAGAAAATTGGGGGGTGAGTGAAGGAACATCCTCCTGGACCTGTCTTTGGGAAGGCTAATGTTGGTCCTATATCAAAAATTATACACAGGCCCTTTAGTTTTAATGATTAAATCCCCAAGTATGAAAAATGGTACTTGATACTAAACTGGAAAAAGTGCTTGTTTTCTGTGGTTGGCAGGAGTGCACAGAACTGCAGAGCCTCTTTCAGTGAGGTCTCCCTGATACGGAATGCCTAGGGCCCATCCCACTACGCAGTAAACACCCTTGGAAGGCCCTAAGGGGATGTTCCCAGTGACCACCCAGTGTTCCCTGGAAATCTATGGGCGGCTCCAAAGCATGGTGGTTTCAGCGTCTTCACATCACCATCATCCAGCGCCACATCTCCCTCCTCCCCACACTGTCTACACCACTGGGAAACTATAAGTGAATGTGACTCCAGGCAACATGGGGCCCACCAAAGCATAAGGCCTGGACAGTGTCAGGTTGTCATGACTGCGACCTACTCTTTGAAAGGCCTGCTACAAGACAATTACCTGGGTTAGCCATTCTGGCCCAGATAACTCCAATGTTATTGTTATCCTCTGCAAACAGTTTTAATTTCCCAAAGCTTTTCCAAATCCTCTATTTCCTTAGATCCACCTTGCAAATCTATACTCTTGGCAGGACAACGACTGTTATCCTGTTTTCACAGAGAGATGAGGAAACTGAGATCATGATTTAAGTTCTCAGAGCTAGCTATTGGCAGGACTGGGATTAGAAATTAGGTCTCCGTATGTTCCCTGCCTTCCCATTCCCTCTTTTTCACTACATTAACTTCCATCCCATGATGTTTGTATGCACAGTTTATCAATTTTTTTATTGAAAGTGCTTCTAACAATATTTTAATGGAGTTCTTATTCTTGTTACTATTATAGGAAATTCTAAATATTACTAAATTGTATATTCAAAAGGTTTGTATTCCTTAACTTAAAAAATTATTTATAATGCATTTTACCATTGAAAGTGTGAAAAGATTGTGGTTAGAGTCTCAAGGTGGCCCCATGAAACCCTAACATAGTAGAGAAAGAACTATTAGCAGAAGAACTGGGCTCTAAATTCTACTACAATCTACCTCCCTAGTCTAGAGCATGAATCTGTGCAAGTCCATAACCCTGTTGAGCTTGGAGCTTCCCAGAAGGAACAGTAGGTTCACAGAGGATTAAGTGCCTCCATGTTGCGATGCCAGGATAGGGGCCCAATGGCCGCCCTTCCAGGGACTGGTTTCCTCTAAGTCAAGTATCATAAGTGGATAACTAGCTTCCCTAAGTCAGATCTAAGCTTCTTGCTTTGAAACCCTCCTATTCACAAAGCTGTGTGTATCATGTGTCCTGGCGCTAAATGACCAAGGAATAAAGAAGCCTCATTGCCATTGACTGAATTCCCCTTCTGTGATGGGGCCAAAGGGGATTAATTGTTGAGAGAGCTGGTGCTTCCTCTAGAGATGCTCGCTGAGTGTAAAAGATACCCTTTGGGGATTTTTTGTTTTTTCATTTCAGGGATGTTCATTATTAGAGGGGCGAAGTTTAAACATAAGCTCCACACACTCTCCAATCCACATGGAATCCCAAGAGTTGGGAAAAGTCTCAAGTAATCCTCTCTCCACATCAGCACCAAAATGGGAGAATAGCTCTTCAGTATTCGCTGGTCAACAACATATCCAGCACTGTCCTAAGCCCTGAAATATAGATAAATGAAGTTCAATCTCTGTCCTTGAAGAATGTATTTTTGCAATGGGGCAACAGATGGAAAAATATCATAATGAGAAAAGAATTTCTATTTTTTTGGGGGAGGGGACAGAGTCACACTCTGTTGCCCTGAGTAGAGTGCTGTGGCATCAGCCTAGCTGACAGCCACCTCAAACTCCGGGGCTCAAGCGATCCTCCTGCCTCAGCCTCCTGAGTAGCTGGGACTATGGGCACACACCACCATGCCCAGCTAATTTTTCTATTTTTAGTAGAGGCAGGGTCTCACTGTTGCTCTGGCTGGTCTCGAACTCCTGACCTCAAGCGATCCTCCCACCTCGGCCTCCCGGAGGGCTAGGATTACAGGCATGAGCCACCTCATCTGGCCATTTTTGAGTCCATAATGAGAGAGTGATCCTTGTCATCTATGCTTCTTTGAAAAAAAAAATGTAAAATTTTTAAAGTATTTTAATGGAGGCTAGGAAACAATACTACAGGATTGAACTGAAAAACTAAAGCAACAAGAGAAGGGAAGCAGGTTGGGAAGGGCTTCACAGAAGAGAAAAAATTAAGCAAGGTCTTGGAAGAGGAATAGCATTTCGCCAAATTGGGAAAAGAGGGAGGGAGAAGAATAAGGAAGGGTGTTCTAGGTAGAGTTAATAGCTTATGCCAGCATGTCTCTACCTCAGCACCACAGACAATTTGGGCCAAAAAATTCATTAGTTAGAGACCCGTCCTGTGCACTGTAGGATGTTTGGCAGCATTCCTGGTCTCTGTCCATTAAATAGAGCAATCCATGCACAAGCTTCTCTAGGGCAGGGAGTGCACTCTTTCTTCATTGTATACCCAGGACTATTGTATAGTCCTGCACAGAGGATGTGCCCAACAGATAACTGATTAAATACCTTAATGAGTCAATGAAGGAATGGATTCCTTTGGGGGCCACATTGGGAGGTGACAATTTTTGTAAATGCTCTCAGGATGGGAATTTTCAAGTATTCTTCACATTTGTTTCCAATGTGACAGAAGTTCTGATCCTACTACCCATGGGGTCCCTTGGACAAGCACACTCTTGTCCAGTTGTGACAAACAAAAATGTCTCCAGACATTAGCAAATGTCCCCTCAGGAACAAGGTGAATGGCACGTTTCGGGGATGAAGGTCCATGAAGCTGAAGCCCAGTGTTCACAGACATCAGTGGCCAAAGATAAGTTTGGCAAGTGAGTTGTGGCCAGGTAGTAGGAGGAGGTTAAACGCTTGCCATGAAATTGACATAATTCTCTATGCCCTAGCAATCCAGATGGGAATTTCAAACAGAAATGGCACAATCTGAGTTTCGAAATGATAACTGGAAGTGGTATCGATAACGGCTTGGAGGCGCAGAGGCTCGGGTCAGAGAATTCAATTAGAGAGTGACACGTCCTATAAGAAAACTAATACACCTACACTGCCTCCTTGTCACTCAGGTCTGCAGATTAGTCCATGACTCTTATCCTAAGGACTTTCTCTCAGGCCCAGCCAAACACGTCTGGCCTTGACTCTGCACTGGTAGCTCGTTCTTCTGAAGGCTGAGAACACCTGCAGCTCTGCCCCCTTATTTTAGCAACAATTCTTGAAGCAGCCAGAAGCTTACACCCAGAAGCCCTTTCAACTGTTTGTTGTGTTGTTGCTAATGGAGCCTGAGGTCTAACAGGGGTTTCCAGGGCGTGTTGATTAGTTATCTGCTACCTAGGGAGCCAGGGACACTGTGTGCGTAGGGGCTGCTCAGCTTAGGACCCGGCAGTCGGAACTGGTGGTTATTTAAAGCCTCCAATGGTAGTGTCAATGCCACTTTGGCATTTTTTTTTTTTAAAGATGCTTTTAGGGACCGGGAGTAATGGCTGGCTGATACCTCCACTGAGCCTTGCTAATTTGGGATTTGGGCTGCAATTATAAACAGCTGCTGCAACATCTCCAGATTCCTAGGCAAAAAAAGGGGGTGACTTAGGAAATCTGCCTTGGGCCTATTCAAAATTTTGGTAGTTGAATTTTCTCCCTTGGGAATGAGAACCCATGGGTAGTAGGATCAGAACTTCTATCACATTGGAAACAAATGTGAAGAATACTTGAAAATTCCCATGCTGAGAGCATTTACAAAAATTGTCACCTCCCAATGTGGCCCCCAAAGGAATCCATTCCTTCATTGACTCATCAAGGTATTTAATCAGCTATATGGTGGGCACATCCTCTGTGCAGGCACAATAGTCCTGAGTATACAATGAAGAAAGAGTGCACTCCCTGCCCTAGAGAAGCTTATGCATGGATTGTTAAACCAAAAGACAAAAAAATAAAAAAAGAGCTATTATACAATGAGATAATGATTATAATAATTCTGTCTCATATGTATGGTGTATGGATAGATCATGGAGTAGAAGTTATTAAATTCTCCCTTGGAGTAAAGAACAGCTTTCCAGAACAGAATTGACTCACTGAGAACCGAGACCAGGTCTGTTTTTGTACACCACTGTATTCCTGGTACTTACTGCAGTACCTCTCACACAGTGACGCTCAAATATCTGCTAAACAACTGAATTAATTAATGAGGCAGTGATAATGCTGACATTTGAAGGATCCAGATAGTCTTGGCACCAAGAAACAGTATGCCCAATCCTAGAGTGCTTCCAAATCTTCTAACAGCCATGGGGACCAGCAGAGGGGTACCTTCAAAAATACCAAGATCCCTAATTTTTCTAATACACTCAGAATGCAGTTGCACTGCTGAGATATTCATGAGGGTTACTGCCTTTGAAATAATACTGTCAGACAATATGTTTGTCATTTTGATGTTACTATAAAGCAAAGGAACATTTTCCTTGATTATCTTGTCCTTCAGAAATGGAGTAGGAAAAACAAGCATGTAACTCCTTAAAGCTCTGGAAAATATAAAATGAGACTCAAATGTCTAGATATTGTTTCTCTTGGCTCAGAGCCATTGGAAACCTCAAGGTCTTTTGCAACAAAACTCTATTCAAAATATGATATCTAGCCTTGTTGTGGAGAAAGCTCTGATGTAGTGAAAGTACACTGGACTGGGAATTACGAAGCTCTGGAGATTTTTCCTTTTAACCCCAGGAAAATCTCTTTTCCTCTTTGCACTTCAGCTCCCTTCTCTGCCCTGCCTCCATAGCATAGTCATGGTGAAGATTACTTGGGAGCAGGGCTATGAATGTTTTGCAGAAGGCCAAATGCTTTACAAACACAACTCAACCCAACAAATATTTATTGAGCCCTACTCTGGACTATTTTAGGAAGCACATTAAGAAGAACTAGACTCCATCCTCAATGAGCTTACAAAGTATTTGGGAAGACACATGTGAAAACAAATATCCGTAATACCTGGCAGGGTTGGATAAACTCCATAATTCTGAAAGACCCCTTAACATCTTGTATGAGACTCACAAAACAAAAGACCCAAATGGATCAGATTAAAACACTTTCTATAGTTTTCTATTGCTGCATAACTAATTACCACAAGTTCAGTGACTTAAAGCAACAGCCGTTACCTATTTCACAATTTCTGTAGGTCAGAAGCCCAAGCACGACATAGCTAGGTTCTCTCCTGAGGGCCTTGCAAGGCGAAATCAATGTGCCACTGGGGCTGTGTTCTCCTCTGGATCTCCTGGTCCTCTAGCTCACGTGCTTGTGGGCAGAATTCAGCTCCTTGCTCCTTGCTCACTGTCAACACGGGTTTCTCTCAGCTCTCCCCGGCTGCTATCAGGTCCCAAAGGTCTCTCTCAGATCCTTGCTACTTGGGCCTCTTCATCTTTAAAGCCAGAAAGAACAACAGTAACAACAAAAACCCTCCCACCTCCATATTGGATTTCCTACTCTAAAGAAGAGCTGAGTCTTTCTTAAGGGTTGACCTGATTAGGTCAGCTCCACCCAGAATAATACTCCTTTCTTAAAATTAATTGTGCCATATGACATAACCGAATCACTGGAGTGACTCCCCTGTAATATTCACAAATTGTACCTACACTCAAGGGAAGGGGATTATACAGGATGTGTACACCAAGAGGCAGGAATCTTGCAGGCTATTTTAGAATTTTGCCTACCATATACCACTAGCTACTCATCAAAGTTTCCCAAAGCCTTAGGAGCAGCTCCCTTTTTGTCCTAACCCTACAGTACTGTGTGCTTGGCAGGCTTCACGAGGATGAACTCCATTACCCAGCTGAGCCTCTGTCTGTCTTGTCTGGTGATCTGGTTCTTACAGATCATGGGAGTGAAAAGAAGAAACAATGTATGCAGAGGGTCTAATTGTGTCAGGTGTATTAGTGCTTTACAAACACTGTCTCATTAATCCTCACAGCAATCTGTATAGTACATATCGTTCAGGTGGTGTTTTTACAATTGGAAACTGAGGCACAGTCCTCAAAACCACACAGCTATGGAAACTTGGAACCAGCATTTAAACCCAGCTCTGTTTTCATACCCATTCTCTCTCCACTGCACCACACTGGAACCTTACTCTGGGCCACTTAGGTGTCACCAGTGGTTTTCCTAGTCTTCATCTCCCTGGTCTGACCCTTTACAAGGCCTTGTTCTAATTCATTTCCAACGTTCCTGCCATGGCTAAACAACCTGGACATCCTATGACACCTGCCTTCCCACTTATTCTTCCTCCAAGACTGCCCACACCTCTTCCCATGGTGCTACACACATTCTGAAAGTACATCACTCTCAGAATACTGCCAGGGTGCTTGTGTTTCCATTACAAAAATGGGAGTCATGGGTTCTGGATTTTCAAAGGTTGTCTTAATTTCATATAGATTGTCTCAACGTCAGCTCATGTCTTTGATGCTAGTTCTGAAATTTTCCTTACCACATTAAGAATCAGAGAACATGATCACAAAATAAAAGAAAGATCTCATTTCTCTTTAGAGACTTATTGTACTCATCCTCCAGGAAAAGTATTTATAACCACTGCATATGAAAGAGTCATAATGTTATCCAATAGGTATGTATGGAGTTCCTTGGCTACCCCTTCTGAGAGATGAGAGACTCCTTTGCAAGGTGCAGGACTTCCTCGAGGCCCCTATGATACTTGCTGTTGGGTTCACATACACATACACACACAATAGGATTTGATTGTGATAATTCTTTCTTTGTGCGATTAACGTATTTTTCTGCTTGTGATTATCTGAGATCTTAAAGAATTGAAAGACTTCATAAAGAGATGCAGAGTTTTCCTCAGGGACAGTGTCTATTGAAAAAAAAGAAAAAGAAAGAAATACAGAGCTGTTATCTATCTAGATGAGCTAATATCAGTGTGAGTTAATTAATGTTATGCAGAGAAGATCATTCAACCTAGTCCAACCATTTCCTGAACATTTTCATGTCATGCTGAACATAGAAAATGATGACATGCATAGGGGCACATAACGTAATCAGATAGGTAATCATAGCAGGAGCCACTGCTGCGGGGCTCTGTCCACCCTTGGACCAGCTTTAGGACCTGAAAATTGAAGAAGACAGTGTGTCCACATATCCCTTGACCATTTTACATACAGACACACAAGTTGGGAAGCTCTTCCTGACTCTACAGAGAATGCTTAATCAACAACTGAGTATTATCAGGTGTTCAATTTAATAACTATTTACTGAATGTTTATTATGTGTCAGTCCTGAGTCTAGGTGCTAGGAACACAGAGGCGAACAAAGCACTTTCATCACCCTCAAAAAAACTCACAATCTAGTATAGGAACACATATACTCCATCATTAGGAGAGAAAATCTTTTTTTGTGGTGGAGGGAGAAATGTAATTGGTTGATAATGGCTACCTGAAGCACTGGTTGAGAAGGATTCTGAGGCCTCCAGGAACAGATAAAAATATTGTGATTACTTAACAATTTTTGCCATGTGGGAAAAGAGGGGAAGTAGCATAAGCATGCAAAGCACACACCTGCCAACCTTGTTCCTTTAACTGCAGTAAATGAGATTAAAAGTCCATTATAGATTTTACTTTCAATTGTCACATATTACTCATATGACTATATTGTGTTTTCATTATCCTCCCTAGTAATTACCATTGTGTTTAGTAATCAACACCACTGATTTACGCAAGTTACTTTCAAGTTGACCACTCTAGCACTTAAAAACAATAGCTTTGAATGGAGTTATTTCCTGGGAGAATGTTAAATGTTTCCGAGTTCAGCTATCCAAGGAAAGGCGGCTCCCTGCATGTAAGGGAAGAGAATGAAAAGTTTTCTGGCAGCTGGACCAAGATAAAGTGTTCAAATAAGTGCCGTAGTGGGTTGGGAGTGAATGGGAGTAACTTGCTGTTTCCTGCCTAAAATTGTACTGTTGGATGCATTCAGCTGCCTTACGCAGCATTCTTTTAATTACTGATATAAATCCCGATAGGGTCCCTCAAGGGATCAGAAATAACCTTTAGCCATTATGTCTACAAACAATAGCAGGGCTGCAAAGGAAAGGTAGCTGGTGCAAATGATTCCAAGGGAACTCCTCCGTGTCCAATTTATTGTCTAAGCTTCACACCACAGAGCTGGCTGCTTGTGGATCTAGGTTCCAGTCCCAGATTTTTAACTCACAAGAGCAGACTCTAAGGTCTCACGTCTCAGCAGACTAAAGGCTAAACCTATAGCCTGGAAAGGGTTGGAAAGAAGGGGTAGGCATGATGGTAGGCAGGACTGTGATCTTATGTTATCATTGAAGGAGAGGACGTGGGAAGAAATCTGCCCCTTACTAGGTGCATACTTTGCACCAAACACTTTAGATTTTACTATAAACGTAAAGGAGGCAACTTTTAAGTTGAGAATACTCCCAAATATGGGCTGGGAAAGAGGTATGGCACTTTCTTGCCCATGGTTGTGTAATAAGGATGCTAAAAGGTAGTTCTTAGATGCATCATCCAAGAAGAGACTCAAGTCGAAGAGATCATCTGAAATTTAGACACCAATCTAGATATGGTTAGGTGCGAGAAGGAAGCTCAGGTTTTCAGATAAAAATGGCAAGGAGCCATGAGAGTTCTTGCCAGATCTTTCTACCTCTCATCATCCTAGACCTGACTCCTAGAATCCCAGCCAAGACCAGAAGTGGCTTCCCCATCCCCATGTGTGCATGAGAGAAATTCAATAGGTATTTGGCCCTGTGAATTTAAAAGCTTTTCAAGGAGGCTGTTAACTTTCTCAAGGGGGAACGATGAAAAGAATGAATAAATATGCTTGTTTCATGAGCAAGGTCAAGCTTACTTTCCCTTGCATTTGACCTGGGTTGGTTAAAATTTCTTGTATTAAAAATCTTGGTAAAGACTAAATTTATTTTCTTCCTGAGGGACTAATCTTTCAAAATAAAACCAGCAACAACAAAATGCAAACCAATTTTAGAAGAAAGAGGAGTGTGTGGGAAGAAGACCCTGAGAGCCCTATTTCTTTGGAGTTCTTTGATTCTCCTCTGCTTTAGCCAAGACTCATAAAATTGCCTTTCATTTTAAATAGGAACAGCATAGGAAGTTCACCCCCTATCTTCAGTTCCAGAGAGGCATATGATTATGAAAAGAGTTTATTAACTCAATATAACTGCATTTCTTGAAGAAATATGGTAATCTCAATTTAGGAAATCTCTGTTCATTTCTTCCCTAACTAGATACAATCTGTGATATAAATTTTGGTAAACAGGTACTCTAACTCTACATTGGACAGAGATTCAAACTATTATCCTACTTTTGAAAATACTACTTCCTATGCTGATCCTATTTAAAATGAAAGGCAATTTTATGAGTCTTGGCTAAAGCAGAGGAGAATCAAACAACTCCAAAATAAAAGCGTTAACTTCCTTACGCATAGAAATTTGCAGGGTATGAGTGCCTTTATAACTTCTGTCAAATTAATCCTTAGCATAATCTCCATGATATAAATTAAATAAGCTGGGGTTCATTCAGGCTAAATGACAATTCAAGGCAGCTTAAAGCTAAAACTTGAATCCAGTTCTTTAAGGTGATGGCATTAAGAGGTGGGGCCTTTGGGAAGTTATTAGGTCATGAAGGCTCCGCCCTCATGAATGGGAGTAGTGCCCTTATAAGAGAGGCCTGAGGGAGCTTATTACCCTTCTGCCATTTGGGGGCACAGCTAAAAGGAATAATCTGTGACGAAGAAGACCCTCACCAGACAATAAATCTGCTGCCCTGATCTCAGACTTCCCAGCCTTTAGAACTGTGACCAATAGATTTCTGTTATTTGTAAACTACCCAGTTTTTTGTTATAGCAGCCTGAGTAGACTAAGACAGACTCTAAGTCTGTAGCTCTTTCCACCATACCAGAGAGAGCTACAGAAATGTCTATCATCCCATCCTTCCTCCCTCGGGAACACAAACAATTAATGAAATCGGTATCCTTGTCATTTGTAATTTACACTAAACAAAATGGAACTTGATCCCTTCATTTGAAAATTAAATATGAATTGAAGAGCTGATCTCCATTTAACTGAAAGTGGAAATAAAAAACATAGATTTGACCTACAGCTACAGGGATTTGCAAACCATAAAGCAGAGAAGGCTGAGCACAGACTCTGAGGGTGCTGAGGGCACCCTGGTGCTTTGAAAGCTTCATAGTGGGTGAATCCACGGAATGGGGCATCTGGAAGAACGGAAGATTTTTGCTCTTCAAGTCCTAGGGACTTATACAGTAACCCACAGAGATGTTGTCAGAGGCCATTTAGGTACTTTCAATTATTACAGTACATTCTGGTTCAGAACAGGCAGCCAACTTGGGTGGCCAGAAGCCCAACTGGATGTCCTCTCTTACGCTTGGACTTCGAAGGGATAAGTCCAAATGCTTTTAGAAACCACAGTCCCTCATTCTCAGTTTCCTTGGAGGATACAGGCCAAAGACTCAGGCTTTAGACACAAAGCAGAGACAGGGAGGCAGACCCAACAACCTGCTAGGAGTGGATGTCCCTTGAAAGCCTTCATTTGCCTCCCCACCCAGGCTTGTTAGGTACAGGCCTAACACCTTGAAGAACTACAGGAGCTTTCCTCATGAGAGCCCAAGTCTTCCTGTTGGTAGTGGGATTCTCAGCCTACTGGAAAGGGGTAGAGGTAGTTATGAGTGTCCCTTATCGCTGGGGTAGGTAGGCACAGACCCAAATGACCACTTAAATCTCTGATATTTTGCCTTGGAAAGCCAAGAACTTATTTTCTTCCTAGTGGCAGTAGACCTAGGAACAAGGCCTTAGGTTCCCATATCAAACCATCCTTTCTGGTAGCTTCCAATATTATCTAGATGTTAAGAACTCCACAGTTTTTATCTTCAGTCCAGACCCTTTCCAGTGCTCTAGACCAGGGGTCAGAAAACTTTTTCTGTAAAGGATCACATGCTTTAAAAATATAAAAAGTAAATAAACATCCCTATTAAAAAGTGGGCAAAAGACATCAACAGAAGCTTCTCAAAAGAACAAAAACAAATGGCCAATAAGTGTATGAAAAAATGTTCAACATCACTAATCATCAGGGGAATGCAAATTAAAACCACAGTGAGATATCACCTTACCCTGGTTAGAATGGCTTTTATTAAAAAGTCCAAAAACAATAGATGCTGGCGTGGATGCAGAGAGAAAGGAAAGCTTACACACTGTTGGTGAGACTGTAAATTAGTACCTCTATGGAAAATAGCATAGAAATTCTGCAAAGAACTAAAAGTAGACCTACCATTTGATCCAGCATCCCACTTTTGGGTATTTACCCAAAGGAAAAGAAGACTTTTCATCAAAAAGATACCTGCACTCAAATATTTATTGCAGTACAATTCACAATTGCAAAGATGTGGAGTCAACCCAAGAGCCCATCAATTCATAAGTGGTATAACAAAATGTGGTATATGCATACCATGGAGCACTACTGAGCCATTAAAAAGATGAATTAATACCTTTTGCAATAATCCGGATGGAACTGGAGACCATTATCCTAAGTGAAGTATCTCAAGAATGGAAAAACAAACACCACATGCACTCACTATTAAATTGGAAATAATTGATGAGAACACATGTGCACAAAGGGAAGTAAAATTCCATGGAAATCAACTGGGGAGCAGGAGGGTCAAAAACCTACCTAATGGGTACAATGAATACTATCTGGGTGACAGGCACACTTATAGCCAAGACTCAAGCATTACAAAAGCAATCCATGTAACCTAAACATTTGTATCCTCTTAATATTTTGAAATTTAAAAAACATAAAAATATAAAAAGTATTCTTAAACCAGCTCTGGGCCAGAGTTTGTCCTCAGGCTACAGTTTGCTGAACACTGCTCCAGATCTCCTCTACTTCATTCCTCCTCTCCTTAGCCCTTTTGCTTCTACCATCTGCCACTTTTTTTTCTTTTCCTCAATAACAGTGAACCTTCAAATCTGAGTGCAACGTGATATTTAGAGGCACTAAATGTCATGCAAGGACATGCTAAATAAAGTTGAGTGGTTGTAGTAGTCCTCTATTACTGGGAAACAAATTACTCAAAAGTTTGTGACTTAAAATAAGAACAAACATTTATCATTATCATCCCTGATAGTTTCTGTGGGTCAAGGATCCAGAACTGGCTTAACCGAGCAGTTCTGGCCCAGGGTCTCCCAGGAGAATGCTGTCAAAATATTGGGCAGGCTGACAAGCAGATCCTAAAATATATATGGAAATGCAAAATACCTAGAATAGAAAAAAACAATTTGAAAATAACAAAGTTGGAGGAATTTCCCATCCTGGTTTCAAAACTTACTTTAACAAAGCTATGGTTATCAAGAACAATGAGGTATTATACCAGAAATAAATCCTTAGATTTATAGTCAGTTGATTTTTGACAAAGAAGCAAAGCAATTCATTGGGGGAAAGGATAGTTTGTTCAAAAATGATGCCTAGAAAATTGAACTTAGACCCTCACCTTAGATGATACGCAAAAGTTAATTCAAAATAAATAATAGATTTAAATTTAAGGGCTAAAACAATAAAATGCTCAGAAGAGAATAAAGAAGAAAATCCTCAAGACCTTAGGTTAAGCAGAGAATTCATAAATACAACACTAAAAACATGGTACATAAAAGAAAAAAAGTATAAATTGGGCTTCATCAAAATTTAAAACCTTGGCATTTCAAAAGATACCGTTAAGAAAAGACAAGCCACAAACTGAAAGAAAATATTTGCAAAACACTTATCTGATAAAGGACTTGGATCAAAAATTTACAAAGAACACTTAGAACTCAATAATAAAAAGACAAACAACCTAATCACAAAATTATCAAAACATATGAACTGACATGTCACCAAAGAAGATATATGAATGGCTAATAAGCACATGAAAATATGCTTAACGTCATTAATCATTAGAGAAATGCAAATTAAAACCACAGTGAGATGCTATTTCACACTCACCAAAATAGCGGTAATAAATAAGACAAATAATAACAGATGTTTGCAGGAATATGGAGAAATGGGAACACATACATTTCTGGTGGGAATGCAAAATAGTGCAGCCGCTGTAGAAAAAACAGTTTTGCAGTTCTTTAAGTAGTTAAACCTAGACTTATCACATTCAATTCCACTTTTAGGTGCACACTCAAGAGAGCTGAAAACATGTACACACAGACTTGCACATGCATACTCATAACAGCTTTGGTCATAACAGCAAAAATGTAGGAACAACCCAAATGTCATCAACTAATAAAATAAAATGTAGTCTATTCATATACAATGGAAAGCTATTCAGCAAAGAAAGAAAGGAATAAGCTAACTATTACACACTACAACACACATGAACCTCAAAAACATCATGCTAAATGAAAGAAACCAGACATAGGTGCCCACATTATTATTCTATTGCTACGAAATGTTCAGAAAAGACAAATTTATAGATGCAGGACATAGATTAGTGATTGCTTAAGGGTAGAGGTGGGAAGGAGGGCTAATTGCAAATAGGCATAAGGAATATTATTGAGGGGATGAAAATGTCCCCAAATTGATTCATTATGATGGTTGCATCACTCAGTAAAGTTACTAAAAATCTTCGAATTTACATCTGAAATGGTTCAATTTTATGATATGTAAAATATACTCCAACGAAGCTGTAACTGGGCAGGGCTTCCGCCATTAGAAGGCTCAGCCGAGACTGGAAGATCCAGTTTCAAGATGGCTTACTCACAGGGCAAATTGGTGCTGGTTGTTGGTTTTCCTCCACACAAAAGACTCTACAAAAGGCTGTTTTGAGTGTTTTCACAACACAGGAGAGCCAGCTACCCAAAAGAAAGAGAAGCAGACATCATCTATCTTTTTATGACCTTTCCTTCGGAAGTCAGAGCATCACACCTGCCACATTCTCTTCATTACAAGTGAGTCACCAAGCCCAGCCTAAACTCAAAGGGAGGAAAATTGGGATCCACCTTTTGAAGAGAGGAATGTCAAAGAATGTGTGGAGACATTTTAAAATAATAGAGTCTTCAGTCAACCCCTTGAATCTCCTCAGGGTGGACTGGATGGAAAGTATTCTTATCTCAAAAAAAGCATTTAACTGTTCCCCAATGAGGGAAAAAAATACAGGCAGACTTCTGGTTCCACATGGCAGACTCAACACACACATACTTCCACTTCCTCTCAAAACCCCAATAAAATGATAGTAACGGGGGAAAAGTGAAAACTCATAAAGACGAAGAGAACAGAAAAAAAGACGATAGATTTTTTTCAATGTTAAGAACATTTCTGAAGATGAAAAAGGATAATTGCATGTTTATAGACTCACTAGAAGGGAAGACAAAACCAAAGATTACTAAGGGTAAATCAAAATACAGCAAGCTGATTTGGGGTCATGATATTTCAGAAGGCTTGAGAGTTTCAAACACCAGTCTGAAAGCAGAGTTATGGAATAAAAACAGGATGGGTTAGAGTCTATATACATACATATATATATATATATATATATATATATAGAGAGAGAGAGAGAGAGAGAGAGAGAGAGAGAGAGAGAGAGAGAGAGTAGTTGGCTCCCCTTTTTCCCTCCTGACTCCTAAGCAACCCAGGAGTCCTCCCGAACCCAGACTGAAATTGGAGGCTGGATCTCTAGGGAAGTGAACCACAGTGGCTCTAAATTGAGGATACCAGGGATACACGGGAGCAGGTTGAAGTGCCATACCAAAAACAGGGCTATTAAAATGAATGTCTACATTCTGAATGGTAAGCCCCTTACCTCCCTTCAACTGTGTGGCTCCCAGACCTCTATCAGACAGTCTTATGATACACCTTGGGCAGGATTTGGATATTTCTTCTTCATCAAATCAAGCTTGGCCCAGAAAAACACCTGCAGATACTGACATTTCATCTAATGAAAAAGCTATCTCAGGCCTGATCATCCTATAATGACACTTAACAGTCAACACATTCTTCCTGTACACCCAGAGTTCCTTGTCAGCATCTAAGTGCTTTACTTAGCAAAGAATGCCAAATGTTTGAGGGACATCCCAAACATGAAAGAAAGAAAGAACAAATCAAATAAATGGAAGAATAGAAGAAAGGGAAAACTTGCATGGAGCAGAAGAAAACGGAGACTAACAAACTGTCACTTTCATTCTTAAATGATAGGAAAAAATATTGTGCCTATAGGGCAAGAACTGATGAATTCAGAGAAGAGTTCATGGAAATACACAAACATGATTTAAAAAAAATTTTTTTTGGTTAAAAGCCAATTGAAAGACTGAAAAATAAAATTGAGTAAATCTTCTAAAATCTGTGGGAAAAGTCAAAACTGGAAGAGAGAAATACATGAAAATAAGAGGAGTGAGGGCTGTGGTTAGATTAAAGATGGCTACAAATTCTTTACTATTCCTCTCGTTAGGAGGGGGAGTCTAAAGCCTTGCCCTTGAGAGAGAGCTGGCCTTAGTGATTTGCTTGACCAATAGAATGTGGTAGATGCGATATTCTGTGGCTTCTATCCAGGTCCCCTATAATACTACTCTAGAACCCAGCCACCATATTCTGAGGAAGTTCAAGCAGCCCCGTGGAGAGTCCGAAGTGGAAAGTTCCAAGGCCCCCAATCAAGAGCCAGCATCACCTTGCCAGTCCTGTGACTGAGCCATCTCCAAAGTGGCCCCTCCAGTCCCGGTGGAGATGCCCCACTGATGCCACATAAAGCAGAGAAGAAGCCCTCAACGGAGCCCTCCCTGAACTGCAGACATGTGAGCAGAATACATGATTGCTATTATTTTAAGCCACTTAGCTTTGAGATGGTTTATATCAATAGACAACTGGAACAAGGGCCAACATTTGGCTGATAAGAATGTTAGAAAAAGAGATGAAGGGGAAAAAAAGAAAACAATAGAAGGAAGGAAACTTTCAAAATAGAAATACAAGAAAAATTCCCAGAACTAAATGTCCAAATTTAAACCAAAAGAAAAACAAAATACCCAGTGCCCAAAAAAATGTGTTGAAAAATATCTACCCCAAGGTACGTCATCATAGAATTTCAGAATACTAGACATAAAGACATGATCTGAAAAGCTTCCAAAGAGAAAGAAAAGCCACATACAAATATCAGGAATCAAACTTCTTAACGGCAGTTCTGGAAGCTAGAAAGAAGACAATGAAGCAATGCTTCGTAGCCATTGAAAAAAGTCTTTTGAACCCAGAATTCTATTCCCACACTGTTAATAAAGTGTGAGGGGAGAATAAATACACATTTTTTTTTTTACATGTGAGGTCTCAAAGATTTGTTCTGCCAAAAGATAGAATAAGCCAAGAATAAAGAAATCCTGAGATCCAGGACACAAAGACTGGGCACCAGAGATGGAAAGAAATTCCCAGGAGGAAGATGAAGGGAAAACCCACTGTGTCTTCTGAGCAGCAAGCTTAGCGAGCCAGCCATTCACTATGGAAAATGGAGGACTCGGGAGATGGGAAGCGGGAAAGCAGAAGGTTTTTCCATCATATTGGAAGGAGTTTTGCAGTCCTGGCAATGATGTTTGCTTCAATTAGTGACAGGTAATCGAAAAATTAAGCACAAACAAAATGTTAAAAAAAAAACCTTAATTCTAAGAAAAGCAAAAGTTATAGAGGAAGGAAATGTAAATACTGTATCCTACAGATTCAGCTATGATAATGTTTACATGGTCATGATACTATAAACAAAGACTATTTAACCCAAAATTGTGAAATTGTGATGTGAACATGTTGTAAGAATGCTGGAAGGAAAGCAAGGTGTGTTGGCAAGAGGGGGCAGTTTAAGAGAGCTGGATTGGCCATGTATGGTGGCTCATGCCTATAATCCTTGCACTCTGGGAGGCCAAGGTGGGAGGATCACTTGAGGTCAGGAGCTCAAGACCAGCCTGAGCAAGAATGAGATCCCCTCTCTACTAAGAATAGAAAAAATTAGCCGGGCGTGGTGGTGGTGCATGACTATAGTCCCAGCTACTCCAGAGGCTAAGGCAGGAGGATAGCTTGAGCCTAGGAATTGAAGGTTGCTGTGAGATAGACTGATCTCTAGCCTGGGCAATAGTGCAAAACTCTTTCTCAAAAAAAAAAAAAGAAAGAAAAGAGGGAAAGAAAGAAAGAAAGAAGAAAGAAAGAAAGAAAGAAAGGAAGGAAGGAAAGAAGGAAGAAAAGAAAGAAAGAAAGAAAGAAAGAAAGAAAGAAAGAAAGAAAGAAAGAAAGAAAGAAAGAAAAGAAAAGAAAAGAAAAGAAAGCTGAATCGTCTTTTGCCAGAGTAAGAAATCATCTGCTAACATCACAAAAAGAAAATTGAAGAGAAAGCAGCCTACACACAAAGGGTTAGCATATAAGGCAGTACATTTACATGTAGGTCTCTACGATGCATGACAGTCTTTCCTGAGAGGATTTGCTCAGGGAGAGCAGGTCAGGATGAGAAGTGAGGCAAGTGAGGTGCCTAGGGCTCAAACTCGAAGTGCACAACCCTGAAAATGAGAGGCTCCTTTCACTTTGTACACTAGGCACCTCACTTGCCACTCCCTAGTCAGGGGAGAGCGCTGGATATCATAAAAGCAGTAGTAGAAAAAGTGAATTGTAAAAAAGAGGAAAAAATAGAGGGAGGAGGCTCAGGACATATCCCAAGGGATGGATTTAAAAATTTTCCTTTTTAAATCAAGTCTGAAGAGATAGGTAGGCTTTTGCAAAGCAGAGAGGAGAAAGATATTCTAGGTTCCTCAAACAAAACCAAAGAAATGAAGGAAGGACTGCCTGAGTGAAAAAGAATTAGGTTCTAAAGCAGAAAAACTAATTTAAGCATCCCCTACAGTAGATTGCCTTTCCCTCCAGGCCCTCAAAACAAAATCTAGAGCTTTAAATCTGTTGGCTTTAGTTGGTTGATAATATTGGCCCACAGGAGGCCTTGAGGCTCTTGGCATAAAAGGCATTATACAGGCATAGGAGAAGCTTCCACTCAGAATTGCTCTGACATGAGTTTTACGAGTTTGCACAGTGAGGCTGAGTGGGCAGGAGCCTGCTGGGGAAAGCTTTGTCCCCTATCAAGAGGAGACCACGCTGTTAGGTGTCATCGGGCTCCCCCTGCTCCAAAGCGAGGTTCCCCAGAGTCCCTGGGAAATAGATCAGGATGTTTAGGCAGGAGAGTCCCAGAATTTGTGATGACTGATGATATCATTGTGAAAACAAACAAACATATAGCCCCAGATCCTCTAAAGAAATGGTAGACAATGTTTTGTTTGCCTATTGACTGGCTTAGCATAATATTTTCTCAATCTTGGTCCCGTATCAATTTCTGACAGTACAATTGAGGGCTGATGCAGAAGTGCATTGTGTCCAGGGCTAGGCAAGGAAATTGGGAGCTTGGGCAGTGGCTGTAAATATCCTCTTGGTATTTCAGTTTGTTTACTCTGAAGTGCTCTCTCAGGGGCTGAGAGGGTTCTGGGACACACTGGCACCAGGTTTTCAGTGGGAAAGATCAGTTGCTGAGATAAGGGTTGGGGTCCGCCTTGAGACGTGCCATGAAAAAAAGATCTGATTTAGCCATTAAATCCCTCGAAAGGGTGGTGAGTATGACTATAACAATGGGGTATTCAGAAGAGCACTTGGTAGGCAGGAAAGGGATTTTCAAACATAAGTGCGACAGAGGCTTAGGGGACTGAAGTGTCACTCCCTCTTCTTACAGGGACACTGATTGAACCTCAGTAAGAAGACTCTAGAAGTGGGTTCCCACTTTCTGAGGCCAAGAGATGGAGGAGACCAAACACCAAAGGCAGAGGACAGCAAAATCTGCTGAAGATTTGTCCCCAGTGAAAATTCCATCCTGATCAACATGAGTCACTCTGGGTGGTCCTGGCTGAACGTAGGGGTGATGAGCTCACTGATCCTTCTTGTTTTTAAGTGTCCTAACAGACTTGACTACTCAAGAAGCAAGGTCATTGGGAAAAAAAAAAAAAAACAAACAGAGAGCAACATCAGCACATAAAGAAATAAACAGAAAAAAAAAACCAAAAACATTTATGCACAAACAAGCATATGTAGAAGGGAGCACCCTGGAGATATTATTCACCAAGACTTAGGCAGGGTGGCAGAAGGGTTCACACATATCCCTACTGGGTGGTCCACCAAAAGTTGAAGAGATACTCTGAAACTACACACACACACACACACACACACACGCACACACACACACACACACATACTACAAGAACTAAATTAAAGGGATTCTTCAGTGTCTGCAATTCCTCAGTTTGAAATCTCTTGTTTGTATTTAGTGTGGAGTGTTTTCCCTAAAGGATATCCTGTTTGAGATTAGTATTGGCTGGTTCCTCTTAATGTCCTTAAAGAAACATCCAGAGAAACTAAATAAACCCCCACCCCTCCACTAGCATGCCAAGTGATTTGTCTAGAGGAGACCAGGGAGAAAGTTAACGTGCACCAAGACATATTCTCATCTCCTCCTTCAGGTTCCTGCTAGAGCCCAGAGTGCCTGACAGCTCCCCAGAAGGAGAAGAAATCTTGATCTCACTATTGGCATATTCCAGGGAGCCAGCATGGCATTGAAATTGAACCAATATCTAAGCCAGACCAATTCCTGGTGTAGCTATTGGATGTCCTCAAGCAAATCTGTGCCTCAGTTCCCTTGTCTGTAAATTGAGGGCAAATGGCCTTATAAGGCCATTGGGAGAACCAAAATGAACAAATGTATATAAAAGCACCCCATATTTTATAATGTACTTTTTTTTTTTTTGAGACAGGGTCTCACTCTGTCACCTGGGCTAGAGTGCAGTGGCGTCATCATAGCTCACTGCAACTTCAAACTCCTGGGCTCAAGTGACCCTCCTACCTCAGCCTCTTGAGTAGCTGGGACTACGGGTGTGCACCACCACACCCGGATAATTTTTTCTATTTTTTTGTAGGGATGGATCTCACTCTTGCTCAGGCTATATAATGGACTTTAACACATGTTATTATTATGCATATTTCCCCCATCAACCTGAAGATATCATATTGACTTCATAGAATGAATGAACAAATGAAAAAACAAACAATTGAAAAATAAAATGATTGGAACATATCAATTTTTTATCATTTAACTCAACAATAGACAGTTTATTCTTTACATGCCAAAAAAACAAGTTTATTTTTGTTATTTTGTCTTTGTCAAATTTAAAATATCACATTTGCCAACCGATGTTCCTATTGCCTCCTCTTTTAGCAACCACTCTAAAATGATATAATATCATCTGCCCTAACACTGCATGGGAAGTAGAAATTAAGAACTAGGAAGACAGATTCTATTTAGCCCAGTAACTCATACATTGCTATTTTGAAAGTTTTACCTCCTTCAAGATTCTAAAATCTGGCTTTTCTCATTTAGCCCGGCCATTACCTTGGACTTTCCACATAGTTTACCTAGATTACTACAGTAACCTGTTTTCTTTGCCCTCACATTTATTTATTTCATTTTCACATGGGTAAATCTGGACAGTATGTTTATTGTCCAGTGCCTCATTCCCTTCACCATTTCTCATGATATCTCTGCTAAATCCTTTTTTTTTATTTCAGCATATTACAGGAATACAAATGTTTAGGTTATGTATATTGTCTTTGCCCCGCCCAAGTCAGAGCTTCAAGTGTGTCCATCCCCCAGATGGTGCACACCACATCCATTAGGTATATGAATATACCCATCCCCTCCTCTCCTCCCACCTACCCAACATCTGATGAATGCTACTACTATGTGTGCACTTCAGTGTTGATCAATTAATACCAATTTGATGGTGAGTACATGTGGTGCTTATTTTTCCATTCTTTTGATACTTCACTTAGTAGAATGCGCTCCAGATCTATCCAGGATAATACAAGAGGTGCTAGATCACCATCGTTTTTTGTGGCTGAGTAGAACTCCATGGTATACATATACCACATTTTATTAATCCACTCATGTATTGATGGGCACTTGGGTTGTTTCCACATCTTTGCAATTGTGAATTGTGCTGCTATAAACATTCTAGTGCAGATGTCTTTTTTATAGACTGTCTTTTGTTCTTTGGGTAGATGCCCAGTAGTGGGATTGCTGGATCAAATGGTAGATCTACTTGTATCTCTTTAAGGTATCTCCATATTGCTTTCCACAGAGGTTGCACTAGTTTGCAGTCCCACCAGTAGTGTATGAGTGTTCCTATCTCTCCACATGCATGCCAACATTTATTGTTTTGGGACTTTTTGATAAAAGCCATTCTCACTGGAGTTAAGTGATATCTCATTGTGGTTTTGATTTGCATTTCCCTGATGATTAACGATGTTGAGCATTTTTTCATATGTTTGTTGGCTATTTGTCTTCTTTTGAAAAGTTTCTGTTCATGTCCTTTGCCCACTTTTTAATGGGGCTGTTTGATTTTTTTCTTGCTGATTTTCCTGAATTCTGTATAGATTCTAGTTATCAGCCCTTTATCAGATATGTGGCATGAGAATATTTTCTCCCATTCTGTAGGTTTTCTGTTTGCTCTTGTGATAGTTTCCTTGGCTATGCAGAAACTTTTCAATGTGATCAGGTCCCATTTATTTATTTTTGTTGTTTCTGTGATCTTACTGAACAACTTTCACTTTCCTCAATCATGCTCTCTACCTCTGAAATTTTTCTTGAAATAAAATTTCTGAACTCTTTCTCATCTTATCCTTGCTTGTCAGGTTTAGGTCAGATGTCCCCTCCTTTGGGAAGCATTTCTAACACTCTTTCTGTGCCACCCATCTCCTCCCAAATCTTGGAAGATATCTAGCCTATAGAATCTAAAATAGTCTGTGGATATTATGAGATTCTTAAGGAGGGGGATTAGGTCAAATATCTTTTGATATTATATTTCTGAGACTCCTCAGCACAGTGCCTGGCATCATGTAGGTTCAAAGTATGTTTCTTGTAAATAGATAAATTGGCAAAAGAACAAATTTAGCGGGCTGAAATGAATTGCCAAATGATGGCAGTTTGCTTGTCTGGGGGTTTTAAGATAAATTGAAACAGCTGTCTTTTTAGGGTGCTTTGAAATGCAGGCTTGGCAGAGGCAGGAGGATGAACTATTACTACATGGGGCCTGCACCCATCTGGTCCTCTTTCTCTAGGCCTGAGGCTGGGGACAGGAGGTGGAGAAAGTAATTTCTTTAGAAAATGAGGAAACAGAGTGAAAGAAAAGTAACTTGTTGAGCACTTGACATATCCCCAGGACTGTGACAATCTAAATACGCTATTTTGTCTTTGCATAATCATGTGAATGTGGTGTTTTTAATCTCCCAATTGCAGATGAAGAAACTGAAAATTTGGGAATTTAACTAACCTTCCAAGATCACATAATTCCTAAGTGACAAAGCCAGGATTTGAACCCAGATTCTCCTGAGTCCTTTATCCTGCTTCTCTAAGTGGAGGATAAAGAATCTCTCGGTTAAGTGGTGTGTAGGTTACACAAAGCAACAGTAATACCTATGGCACATTTTCCTGGCACTATTTGACTTAAAGATTTTGGAGAAAAAACTGTATCTGTATTCAAAAACCATAAACTTAAATATTAATACATAATTTGTATAAATGTTAAGGATAAAGGGAGACATAAACATCTTTCAGATTTAGGGCTGACTTCTTTGGGCTGGACTCCCAGGCTTCTAGGTTCTACATACTCCTCTGGGGCCATCAGAGCCACTATATGGAAAAGTTCTAGAAGCTCTGGAGGACTGTCAAGAAAGAAGCAGATGTATGCCAAGAGTGAGGAGGAGTCTGGTGACGCCGTCGCCCTCCAGACTGTGGGACCACTGCAGAAGAGGCTCCAGCTGTGACACTTATGGTCCAGGTTGGGCGGGAGAAACAGCAGGAGCTCATCTGGGAGCGTAGTGGCTTAAACTTGTCCAAGAAGACATTTCCAAACCCTGACCCAAGGCATCTCCCCTTCCCAGCTGAGCAGCAGACTCCAGCTCAGGGTTGTGCCATCTTGCCAAAGAGACTGAGCAAAGCCAGTGGCATCTGGACCATCTGAAATAAGAACATTGAGGAGTAAAGCCTGAAATGTCACTTTCCAAGCTGGATTCAGATGCCCAGTTAGCAAATAATCTCTGAGAGTTTCCCCTCAATTTATACTTCACTGGTCACTTACCCTTTGAACAGAGTCACAAAACTGTCAAACAAATCTAAGATGTTAATTCCAATTCACACCTAACAAGTATATGTCTTATTTATTCTACATTAAGATACACTTTTTTTTTCACACTTTAACATCTCTGATATTGGTATGCCTCCTAAAATCTATGGTATAGTATAATCTAATAGGCTATTTTTTCTTCCTTAGTGTCACATTAAATAATCATGTGTCTTGTCATCAATGGGTTTTTGGAGTTAAAATAGTGTGTTGGGCTTTTACCACTGGATTTCCACATAAGCATTGTGCATGTAGGTAACTTTGATGAGTTTTAACATTAGAAGCAGTTGAAACTTGTCTTCATATGAAATCTTCAAATGAAATACTATATACAAAAGAAATAAAAGGACTTGTACCGATTGAGGCAGGAATGGAGCTCCCTCCACCTACAGGGATCTACTGAGAAACTTCTAGTGTTGCCTGGGGCAACTCCATGGCATATGGCAAATCAAGTATCAATAAATGGATGAAGGTAGAGAAATAAGGTACAATATAAATTATTAAAGTTGATCATATTGTCTATTTCCACATCTGCCTCCAACTATATGCCAGGACTAGGGAGTTCCTGGGTCAATAACAAAGCCTTATGTAACTATTTGACCCCATAAATCTGCAGTCTGCAACCTCTGGGCCACAGACCAGTACCCATCTTTGACCTCTTAGGAACCAGGCCACTCAGCAGGAAGTTAGTGGCAGGCAAGCCCGTGAAGTTTCACCTGTATTCACAGCTGCTCCCCACCACTCACCATCTCCCCACCAGTTGTAGAAAAATTGTCTTCCATGAGACCAGTCCCTGGTGCCAAAAGGTTGGGAACCACTGTAAAATAATATGAATGCATAACTTAGATAATTTTTTAAAATACAAATATAAAAAAACAAAAAAATCTATATGATATACATGAAGCTATATTTGGAACAAAAGTAATGAATAAATATATTAATTAATTAAGCATTTGACATACAGAAGAATAATAATTGAAAAAAGCCTAAGCAAAGTGAAAATAGGAATCAATAAAAGTAAAAGCAGAAATTAATTAATTATAAAACCAAAATGAATAGATGTGATACATGTATAATTTGGTTCTTTGAAAAAGAACAGTAAGTAAAATAGATAATGAGTAAATCACTACCTAATTAAGAGAAAAAATGAAAAGGAATAATAATAGAAAAACAGCCATAGAGAAAGAAGAAATGAAAACGATTACATGAAATATCTGCAAAGTTCTATGCAACACACACTTTAAAACCTGGAAGAAACGGCCTCTTTTCATGGAAAATAGAAACTGCCAAAATTGACTCAAGAAAGAAAAAAAATAAACAGACCAATTGTGAAAGTTGTCAAAGAGCATCTGTGCTTTTAAACGATTCTGGAATACACAGTGAGAAGTAAAGTTTCCAAAGTATTATTAGACAATCATCATCATAATAAAATAAATATTGGACAAAGATAGCATTGAAAGCCCAATATACATTAGTATATCAATGCAAAAGTTATAAAACAAATATTATGAAGATAATTTGGCAGTGCATTATGCAATAATATATCAGGACTATCTGAGGCTTGTTTAGAAATCCAAGGACACTTCAACGTTAAGAAATTGTTCTTACAAGTCACCACATTAATAGGTGAAAGAGCCAAAGAGCATACACTCACTTCAATAGATGCTGAAAAGTCATAATGGATTTTTCTTTAACATGAAAAAAAGAAAAGAAATCTTGAACTATGTTACCTGTTTAATAGGAAACTCTTATAAATATTTCCATTAAATAAAAAAACAGAGCTGAGAAGGCCATTATCACCACCATTATGTAAAATCTTTCCGGAATTGCTTTCCAATGCAGTCTGACATGAAAAATAACTTAGAAGTTAAAAAAAATTGAGAAGGAAAAGTGATTATTATTTATAGATGATGTGATTATACTTAGAAGGCCTAAGAAGCAACTGAAAGACATTTTTGAAAAATAAGAGAATTGATTTAAGTTCTGGTGTTATACTTCAAAATAGCTAGAAGAGAGAACTTCAAATGTTCTTACCACAAAGAAATGACAAGTGTTTGGGGTGATGGATATGCTAATCACTCTGATTTGAGCTCTACACAATGTATATATGTATTGAAACATAACACGGTACCCCAAAATATATACAATTATTATGTGTCAATTAAAAACTAAAATATAAAAAAATTAAATTAAAACCAAAAATAAATAAATAAGACACTTGAGTAAAGAGTTGATAACAATTTAACCTAAAATAAATAAATAAAAGGTTAGAAAATGCAATGGAAAATTTTCATCTAATTTACAAAAGGAAAATGAGAGATTCAAATACTCAGAGACATATTTAAGAAGTACACAGGACCTTGATTTTAAAATGTTGAAGTTCATCTATTGGATGTAAAAGACTTATATATTCCTCAACTGGAAGACCTCATCCAGATCCAGTTCCTGCTGGGCTTTGGAGGGACCTGAGACACCAGATTCCCTCATGGCTGGTGCTGCCCTCTCCCTCAGGGCCTCAGATCTCAGAGCCAGTACCATCCCGGGGTTCCCCAGCCTATTCCTTCCTTACCCTGGGGCAACCATCTTGAAGAAGAAAGCCCTGTGGCCTGTCTCCTCTCCTGAACTCAGCCTCATCTCTTTCCCATCTTGCTCAGGCGGAGGAAGAGTAGGGAATCCAGAAGATGAGAGCTGCAGGTGGGCAGCTGCCTCCCCGGAATCCTTGCTCCTCTCTGTTCTGATAAATTGTCTTGTTCCTGATCTTAAGTGAAGAGAAGGAAAAAACAATCAAGACAGGAACAGGAGAATGAAATTATATCATTTAAATGATCATGATTATGATACCAGAGGGAAAAACCCTAGATTAGAAACCAGTCAACCTGATGCTCAGTGTCTTGGGGATGCTGGTAGGGGATTTCATAGCCCTGCATCTCAATTTTCCCTTCTGTTAAATGAAGATGTTAGACCTAGTCATCTCCAAGGCCCAATTCAACACCGAAACCCTCTGAGTCTGGTAATTCCCTGAAATGACTTATGGTCATTGAAAGCATTACTAGGAGAGTTGGGGGGAGAGAGAGACAGAGATGGAGAAAGAGAGAAAAAGAGAGAGGAAGGGAGGAAGGGAGGGAGAGAGGAAGGGAGGAAGGGAGGGAAGAAGGAAGGAAGGAAGGAAGGAAGGAAGGAAGGAAGGAAGGAAGGAAGGAAGGAAGGAAGGAAGGAAAGTTTTAGTAATAAATTATAACGTGGCTTTGAGAAGTGGTTGTATCTTGGGAGCCTTATAAATCACACTGAAGCACCTTAAGTCCTTCATTGCTCCCTTACGCTGCAGCTTATGCCAAAGGATCACAACATGTCAGCTACCCAGCAAGAAGCATGCATCAAGCAGATCAGCCGAATTGAGGAGGAAGAGACAATGCAGCCTCATCCATTTATTTACTGGATTCAGAGTCATAAAGTGTCCAAGCTGGAAATCCTTAGAGGCCAGCAAGTCAAGCTCCCTCAGGTGGTGGAGGTCCAAACCGATGCAGAAACTAGAAGAGCAAGAGAACAAGAGTCAGCACTGACATTCTCAAAAACGGTGAGGGCTCAGTTCTTCCATCTGCCCAGCTGTTTAGGAAACGGCAACAGCAAACAGCTACAAACACAAGTTATGACCTGAAGTTGTCTGTGCCTTGGGTTCCCACAGAATAAACACAGAAGAGATGTGAGAGTCACAAGGATTAGGTCACAGGGCTCTGTGGTCCATGTGTCCCTCCCTGCTGACCACAGAGAACTCTGGAAACTGACCATAGAGTGCACTTTCCACCCTTCCCCAGTGTTGTGAAGTCAGCCCAGCCCAGGCCACTTGGCCAGCCCCCAGTATATGAATGGATTCATCATACTCAATCAGTTCAAAGACTAGAGTCTCAACTATTTCACCAGCTTGTCTTCCCCTTCCAAATCTGTCCCTGATTTCCTCAGCTCCCAAAGCACTCATCTGTGTTTGTGGAACCAAACTCACTCCTCAGGCCTGATGTTTGACCCAGGTACTCTAGAACTGGCCTCCAACTTCTTCCTTACTCCCACACCAGAATTAATGTGTGTTTCAAGGCTCTCCCAATAACCTTCCACTGAATTGGGCCTGGCCTCCGAGACGCTACACTGGAGCAAGCCTCTCATGGCTATGTAACAGTGAGGTTCTCCCTTGGACCTGGTTGGACCTAGGTAAGTGTGGGCTGGAACAGCTGAGGGAAATTTGTGCAGAGCACAATGGGGTATTAGGTTAGAGAAATAGTTTGGGACCAACTTTTGAAGAGCCTTGAATGCTAAGGTGTTGAATTTTATTCTACAGACAACTAGGAACTTTTGTAGAGGTTTTAGAGAAGAAAGAATCCTTGATTAGATCTGTCTATACTGTTAAAAGACCACCTTGGAGGCCATGTGAAGAATGAATATGAATGAGACCAAAGAAATGCAAGATCAATTCACAGGGTGGTAGAGTCGCACTGGAGAAAGTTGCTATAGGTCATGGCCGTGAGGATAGAGGAAAGTGGGCAAAATATGCATAGAGTAGAAGTGAATTCTCTGGTAGATACAAATTTTGAGGTGATTTGGAGAAAGAGAGGAGCCTGGGTTGGTAGATATACTGGGTTGTACAATGTCCTCCCATAATTCACATCCACCCAGAAACTGAGAATGTGACCCTATTTAGAACTAGGGTCTTTGTAGATACAATTAGCTAAGGATCTCAAGATGATATAATATCATACTGGATTTAGGATGGGCCTTAAATCGAATGACTCGTGTCTTCACAAGGAGAGGAAAGGGCTCAGAGACAGAGGAAAAGGCCATGTGAAGGCAGAGGTGGGCAGAGACTGGGATTATGCTGCCACAAACCAAGGAATGCCGGAAGCCAACAGAAGCTGGAAGACGTAACGAAAGATTCCACCCTAGAACCTTCAGGAGTATGGCCTGACACTTTGACATCAAAGTTCTAGCTGCCAGCACCTTGAGGGAATAAATTTCTGTTGTCTTAAGCCACTCAATTTGTGGTATTTTGTTACAGCAACCCCAGGAAACCAATATTGTAGGAAAGCAAGAGAAAAAGATAAGAACGGGAGAATTGGCACAGACAATAGATGGGAGCAGAGAGGAGATGATAAACATATTAACATTTAACAGAGCCTTACCATATGAGGAGTATTGCATTAAAAGCTTTACAAGGTTAGTGTCATCCAATCTGTAAAATAACTCTGTTACGTAGGTATCACTGTTATCCCCTTTTTCTAGATGAGGTAACTGAGAATTAATTAACTCGTTCAAGGTTATATGGCTAGCAACCCGATTCAATATTTGAGTCTATCTGACTCCAAATCTCATGTTATACTTCTCAATGTGTGCACAAGATAAAATTGGCTTCATATGGGTCATCAAAGAAGAATCATGAGATATTAAATCTGAGAGATATTTCCAAGACACATTGTTAAATGGAGGAAGCTTTGAAACAAACACAGACACTTGAGTTTAACAAAGTTGAAAAAAAAAAAAGTAGTCAGAAGCCATGATCACTTCCAACTGACTATCCTACGTTGTCTAGGTAGGATTCGCAGGCTGCATTGGTCGTTCTTCCTCATGCAGAGCACACAGCCATCGCATCAAGGGTGGGCAGGTGGGCAGGGAGGCGGTGTTTGTGAAGTCAACAGGGGACCGTGCTCTCCCCCTCACATGAAGCCCAGGAACTGGATTTCAGAAAAAAGACTGCCACCAAACCAAGAGGAACTGTTCACATCTACAAACAATCCTCTTTGCCAAATTTTTGGTCAGTTTTTTGCTGCACACACACACACACACAAAGATAGTTAAAATAAAGCAAATAAATTATAAGAGGTTACCTTGGGGTAAGGAAAAGCAAGCTGTGGATAAGAAAATGAGAGGAAGAGAGATTGAAGTTCTCTTATTGTCAACACACTATACACATGACACACATGCACACAAGAATTCACACATGCCCATTCAATGCACGTATAAGAACTCCATGCATGTGTACATGTGTGAAAGCACAGGGACACATACACACACCTGTCTCTTTCTTTCCTCCGTGACTTGTGGCATCTTTCTTTTTCCCTAATGGATTTTACTTCTTTGAAGGGTGAAACAGTTCTTATCTCAGAGCAAAACCACTGGGATAGCTGTAGTGGGAGGGTGGGAAGAGTGGAGGCTCAAGCTGAGTCCCTGAAAACCTGGCAAGTTCGCGTCCTCACTCAAGTTCAAAACTCTGAGCCTGCTGGGAGGGTGGGAAATCCTGCCTGAAAAATTCCCAGCTCAACTCTCTCTGGGTTGGTATGTGCATTTTCTAGTAGGGATAGAGTGAAAAGCATGTTATTTTTGAGAAGCAGGAGGAGGGAGGAAGTTACTTCTTTCCACTAAGGGCTGACCAACAGCTGTAATTTTAGTGGCAGTAACGGACAGGAACAGCTTGGTGGCATCATGTTTAATGGGTAGAGATCAGCTCACCTCATGGCCTGGTTGCTATGTACAGAGATCTGAGGAGTCCATAACAAAGGCTGTGAGAGTCACTACTTAGGGTAGAAGGAAACAGGGCCTGTCCCAAAGAAGGGAGGCTTGCCTTTGTCCAGCCCTGATGGAATGCATGAGGTCCACAGGGTGGAGTTTATGGAGGCAACCCAGGAAGCCGTCAAAGGCTCCATGAATTGCTCAGATATCCTTCACTTCAAGAAACTTCTCTGAGTAATTATTGAACTGAACTCAGGAGAAAATAATTAAAGAACACATGTCTCCTGTGGCCATATTTGGGCATAATGGAAGACTTTCTGGCATTTTTAAAATAGCATCAGCTTCTATTGTATACCCTCTGGGAATCCCCTGACCCCACCAGCAATTGGCCATTTCTTAGAGGAGGATGAGAAATGAGCCACATCATTTTAGATGTGAAACCAAAGGGGAAGCAGGTTTCATTAGCCCTGAGGGAGAAAAGAAGCATATGTTTCAAGAATAAATATGTATGAGTTTAAGAAATCAGCAGACATATTTTCTTTGTTTCCCACCTCATATCTGCCCTGAGAAGAGAAAATTGAGGACAGATGTTGCTGAGGCCTCAGAGTGGGTGTAGCTGACCATGATGTTGCCAGGTCCACTTCAGAAGTCTATGTTGCTGACAAAGTGGTAGCCGAGCACCCAAAGCTGACAAATCTCAAGTTACTCAAAGTCGAGCACTCTGCCTCCCGGTGCCCTCCAAGCAAGAGAGGAGACAGCAGACATTTGATCTGTTGCAAGCAGGTACAGAGTGCTGGAATGTGGTAATACTATCATTTGGAACTAACAATGCAATGCAAAGGTCCTGATTCTCCATCCTACAGTGAGTCACACTTCCCCCATTCAATGCCAGATCAGAATTTTCTATTTCCTACCCTACTACTATAGGAAGCCCAGTCTTTTATCTGGTTCCTCACCCCAAGTATTTCTGAGAATCTCTGAGGTGTGTTGGGCTGTCCCACAGGCCCATCCTGTCTGTCCCTTGTCATCCAAGTGACACTGTCTGAGACCAGACTGGCTTTTTGTAAAAACTCTTAATATCTCATGATCAGCTTCTATCCCTTAATTACTCAAGCAGAAGCAAGACCACTCTGTAATATGTAATGTCACTTTATTGAAGGCATTGGGCTCTAACAGAATGGAACTTCAACACACAAGAAGGAAAGTAAATGCTAGATTATGGATTTGGCCATTCCACAATGGTCACCCATACCCTTCCTTCTGGTTCTTTACCATGTTGCAGGGGTCAGTTACTTCCCCTCAGAAGACTGCTATCAACCACATCTCCGTTATTTGGAGCCAGAGCCCCAAATCCTCTGATTGGTTACTCATACATATGAATAACCCCAAAACGAAAAGGAAACATAATCTCAGTGATGTGATTCTAAACACAATAAAGACAACCTTTTCTATTATGAGCACAGCAACATTGCACCCCATTATTCAGAACATCCCAATACAGAATAGAAAGGCAGGCTCTGTTACAATAGTAACAATATCAATAATTACAATAGCAGCTATGATTTCCTGAGTTTCTACTTTATTCTAATATCAGCACTAACTGCTATACATTATTTCTAATATTTATATTGCTATCAACATTATGTATCAGTCCCATTTTTATGGATAAGAAAACTAAGGAGAAATAAAGTAACTTGTCCAAGATCATACTCTTGGAAAAATTAAAAATCAGATTAGAATCAAGATACTCTGAGGCACTGAACCAATATGATGGCTGACTCCTTCCTTCAAGGAACTACAGAGGAAAAATACCAGGAAACTTGCCAGGAGAGATGGAGTTATGCTGGTTTGGACTGGTGTATGAGTAAGGTGTGACTTTGAATAGGAGCAATGACTACATGCATTGGGAAGGTACGATGAGATAGGAATTCTTTTGTTTTGCTCTTGCTCTCCTCTGTTATTGCCTTGGACAGACAATTTCTGCCCTTATATGTGTGGTTCTCAGCTCTGTCCAGGTGTGCTAGGTAATACAAACAAGGCAGTGCAGAAGATTTGCACCTGTGAGGCACTAAAAACAACAGGTGGAGACTAACTAACCTTGAGCAGAGACTCCCCATTCCTCCCATTCTAAACTCTCAGGGTTGATTAATTTATAAAATGTAAGGATGCTACTTTCATGTGGCAAAGAGAGAGGCCCTAAGGTACACGCGAGAAGTGACTAATTGGTTTTTCTGCACCTGGCCTTCTCCTCCACAGGGCTTAGCTCCCTAACCTGAGCTAATAAGGGATGTTGCAGCTTAACCCTTGCAGCTCTACCCTTGTCTGAGAAAGTAACCAATATCTCCAGGGGAAAATGAACTTTCAAGGCAAAATAAGAAGATATTTGAAGAGCACAGCCATTTAAACTGAAAATAACTTTACATATTATGCCAAAGCAGAAATATAGAACCAAAAGAGATAATAGAAGTTATTTAGCAACTTGAAACAAGAAAGTACTAACATAAAAAGGACCAGGAACGGTTAGATATTAAAAAAATTAGTTAAAATGAAGAATATAAATTAAATCAATAGCATAAATTAGCAAATGAATGGATTAGAAATTTTAAAAATTGGATTGAGAAAATTTCCCAAAGAGAAGAATAAAAAGGCAAGAAAATATAAAACATGAAAGAAAATCTAAGAGGCAAGGAGAAAGAGGAATATAACTAGAAATAATAACATCAGAAAAACAGAAATCACAGAAAGAGGGAGCAATAATGGAGAAGGAGGAAACGTTTGAAGAAATAACAGAGATAAATTTTCCTGAATGAAGAGAAGGAGGAGAAAACATAGTGAAAGGGCCAGAGTCCCAAAGAGGAGATAGAAGGAAAAACCTCACACTAGATAGCTAATAAGAAAATGTAAGAATATCAAAGATGAAGAGAAAATGATAAAAGATCCTAGAAAAAAAAATCAGATCCTGTGCTAATGATCAAAATCAGATTAATTTTAGATATTTCAACAGCAACACTAGAAATAATCAACAAAAAAGGGGGATTTTTAAAAATAGGGTAATATTTTCAAAGTATTGAGAAAAAATATTTAGAGCCAAGAAGTTTATATTCAACTGTCATTTAAGTATGAGTGGATGATAAAAATATTCTCAGCCATACAAACTTTCAGGCTGCCCTAAAACAATTCAGTTTTGCATATAAGTACTTTAATTAGAGGAGAGAAAATTCCAGGAGATGGTGCAAGATTTATATAAAGTAATGATAATCAAATACCTTGGTAGATTTTGATATTGTCTTAAAAAGTAGCTACAGAGTGATATCAGTAAGACGATAGAATAAGAAGCCCTAGATCTCACTACCAACCAAGAATACTATAGCTGGCAAAATTGTCCTTCAAAATGAAGAGAAATAAAGAGTTTCCCGGTAAACAAAAGCTCGGGGCAGTCGTCACCACTAGACCTGCCCTATAAGAATCGCTAAACAGAGTCCTTCAAGTTGACATGAAAGGACACTACCACTAGACAACAACACAAAAACATGAAAATAGAAAGCCCTCTGGTAAAAGTACATACATAAACAAATGCAGACTCCCGTAATATTGTAATGATGGTATATAAATCACTTTTAACTCTGTATAGAATCTAAAAGATAACACATAAAAATAACTATAGGACTATATTAATGGATACAAAATATTTAAAAATGTAATTTTTGGCATCAATAACATTAATAAGGGGTGGAGAATGTCAAAGAATAGAGTTTTGTATTTGATGGAAGTTAAGTTGTTATTAGTTTAAAATATAATGTTATAACAAGAAGATGTTTTATCTAATCCCTATAATAACCACAAGAAAATACCTGCAGAAGATGCACAAAAGAAAATGAGAAAGAAATTAAAGCATATCACTACAGAAAAAATCAATGAAACACAAAGGAAGGCAGTGAGAGAGGAAAATGGATGTCAACTGATGTCATAGAAATAAAAAAGATCATGAGAGACTACTAGGAACAAGTACAAACCAACAATTGCATAATCTAGAAGAAATGGATAAATTTCTAGAACTGTATATCCACCAAGAGTAAACAAAGAAATAAAAAATCTGAACAGATCTATAACTAGTAAGGATATTAAATCAGTAATCAGATCCTCTCAGCAAAGAAAAGTCTAGGCCCATAAGGTTTCACTAGAGAATTCTGCCAAACATTTAAAGAACTAATGCCAATCCAATTCTCTTTCAAAAAAAAAAAATTGAAGAGAGGGAATGCTTCTGTAAGGCAATCTGTGAGGCCAGTGTTCCCTTGATACCAAAATCAGACAAGAATACTACAAGAAAACTACAGACCAATACCCTGATGAATATTCAGGCAAAATTCTCAATAAAATATCTACAAATCAAATTCAACAGCACATTAAAAGGACTATACATGATGATCCAGTGGTATTTATTCTTGAAATGCAAGGATGATTTGACATACGAAAATCAATCAAGATTGATTCAACATATGAAAATCAATGTAAGAACCGCATTAATAGAAAGGACAAAAAACACATAATCAAATAAAATTGATGCAGAAAAAGCATTTGACAAAATTCAATATCCTTTCATAGTAAAAAACATTCAACAACTTAGTACTATTCCAATTAAAAGACAAAGATTGTCAGACTAGATAAACAAAAGGTACAAATATATGCTACTTATAAGAAAGACGAGTAATACCATGCTGATACCATATAAGTAATACCATATAAGAAATATATGCTACTGTAAGAAAGACAAGTAATACCATGCTGATGTTCGAAGTACAATAATGGTAAAATGCCACACAAGCACTACCAACTAAAAGAAAGTTGGGGTGGCTGTATTAACATCACCCTCGCTTGCTCACGCCTATAATCCTAGAGTTCTGGGAGGCCAAGGCAGGAGGATTGCTTGAGCTCAGGAGTTGGAGACCAGCCTGAGCAAGAGCGAGACCCCAACTCTACTAAAAACAGAAAAATTAGGCGGGTGTGGTGGTATGCACCTGTAGTCCCAGCTATTCAAGAAGCTGAGGCAGGAGGATCACTTGAGCAGAGGAGTTTGAGATTGCTGTGAGCTATGACACCATGGCACTCTAGCCTGGGTGACAGAGCGAGACCCTCAAACACACACACACACACCCACACATATCACCCTCATCAGACTTAAAGGTAAGAAGAGCTAGTAGAGATAAAGAAAGATATTTCTTAATGATAAAAGGTTCAATTCACCAAAAAGATATACCAATTCTTAATATATAGCTAATAATTTAGCCTCAATATATATAAAGCCAAAATTGACAGGACTTATATGTAATATCTACAAATCCAAAATTATACAGGGAGATTATAACACACATTTTGCATTAACTGATTGAGATAGCAGTCAAAAATAAACATAAGGATATAAATGATTTAAAAACATAACTATCAAATCTGTCCTAATTTACATATTTTGAACTACTCCAAATTTTTTAAAGAACCAATTAATCTTTCCAGTTTTCCTAGAAATTTGACAAAAATTCCGATAGACTATTAGTTTATAGAGCAAGTTTCAAAAAATTTCAAAGGATTGTAATAATCTACAGTATATTCTCTGGTCATAGCTGATTTAAATTAGAACTATGTAACAAAATCTTCATACATTTGGAAATTAAACAATTAATTTCTAAATGGTCAATGGATCACAGTAGAAATCACAATAAAAATTAGAAAATATTTTGAAATGATACTAATGAAAATATGACATATCAAAATTTGTGCGATGAAGATAAGACTATATTAGATGGAGATGCATAGCCTTAAATGCATATATTAGAAAAGAAGAAAGGCTGAAAATCAATTAGTTAAGCACGTATATCAAGAAGTTAGTTTTTAAGAAAAGCAAACTAAAGCCCCTCAATATTTTAAAGGACATAATTTTTAAAAGGATAGAAATGAACGAAATAGAAAACAAACACACAATAAAAGTTGCAACAAAGCCATAAGTCGATTCATTGAAAATCCCTAATAAGATTGATAAATCCCTTCTAGACCAGTTTTTTAAAAAGATCAAGGAAAAACAATATCAGAAATGTGAAAGTGGAAATCACCACAGATCACACAGATAAAAAACTATTATGAACAATGTTATGCTAATGCAATTGAAAATTTAGGTAAAACTGACAAACCCTTAAGTAAATACGTTTATACCATGCAAACTGGAATGAGAAAATATAGTTTTCAAAATAAATTCAAGAAGACATAGAAACTATAAATGTCCTACACTCATTAAGGAAGTTAAATCCTAATTAATAAATGAAAAAAAAAACTTTAGGCCCAGGGAACCTCACTAGTGACTTTTTTCCAAATATTTAAGGAAGAAATTAAACTCATATTAAACAAACTCAGAAAATAAAAGAAAACAATTCTAAGCACATTTCTTGAAGACAGTAGAATCTCAATAGTAAGCTAAAGCACCAGGCTTTAAAAAAAAAAAAAAAAAAAAGGAAATGTACAGGCCAGTTTCTTACTCATCAATATAGATACAAATATCCTAAAGAGAATATTAGTAAACCAAATCCTGCAATTACACAAAAAGAATAACCAAGTTGTGTTTATTCTGGTTGTACATGATGGGTACATACAAAAGTTAATGTGATTCCCCAAATTAAGGGAATAAAGAAAAATAAAATCATAATCATCTTCATAGATGAAAAAAGATACCATACAATTTAAAAATATTATATTAACAATTTTAAAACCCTCAGCAAACTAGAATAGAAGGGAACTTCCTTAATCTGATAAAGGCTATCTAGAAAGAATGATTAAGAGTGAGCATCTACCACACTGGAGGACAGGACAGAAAAATGGTTCATAATGCCAGTTATGCAGTTTGGAACCTTCAGCTGAGTGGGACCCATTCTCAGCCAACACTCATTTTTTCTGGGTTCTCTTTTCATCTCATTGATTTATACCCCTTCAGACAACTCAGGGCCCTTTGATGGAAGGTCAAGTGACCAACTCATCTTCATATCTATACATGCCTGGCCCATGCTGTGTGTATAGTAGTCACATCATGTTTGTTAGGTACAGTAATTCAGGAGACCATAATCCCTAAGGCAGCACTAATAAGCTATATTATTCTTCCCCACCCCCTATCATTGCAGTTTGCAAGTGAGAGTTAAATCTCTCATCTGAACCATAGTGTGTTGACTTCACTCTTCTCTGTACCCGTTAAATTAACTTAGCAATAATTTCCTGACTGGGGAAGTAATTGGATAGTTTCACTTTCCCAGGTTTCCTCCGTCCTTTTTGGTGTGTTAGTTTTGTATTTTGTTCCGTCCCCTCTCCTCCTCCTCCTGTCCCTCTATCTGATTTGGCTGAGGATTATTTTTACTTTTTCCCATCATTCTTTTGACTTTATCTCCTTGGAATTATCCGTTAGCAAAAGGTTAAATGAATTCAAAGCTTATCCCATGATTTTAAAATGTTCATAGGCTAAAGTTCTGTGTCCAACATTAATATTATATTAAAGAAAAATAACAAAGAGTTTGAAATTAAAAGAGAGCATACAATCCTCTGTAACATCCCCCTCCACCAAAACTCTGGAAAAACACACATCTTTTGCTTCTGATTCAAAATATTAATTTCCTACAGTACTCCCAGCTTCATAAATTCACAGCTTCCTTGGGAAAATCCCCATAACACTAGAAATCCACTTTATCCTATTTCAGTGAGCACAGTTCTTAAGGAGGCTGTATAGAAAAAATGGAAACAACAAAATATTTAAGGACTGGTTTTAACACGAATTACATAACTTGAAGATTATTTTACATAATTATGAATCCTGAGCAACTCGCTAATCTACTTAGCCCTTAACTCTGCTAAAATGGAGTCTACTAACCCATAGAGAGAGGCAACAATTTGAAAACTCCCTGTGGACGTCTCCTTTCAGTGAAAAGCCAGAAAGTTTTTGCCATAGGAGGACATCACCATTCCTGGTGATGGTCAGATCACCAGATCCCAGAGGATGGTCAGATAAGTGGACTTTTCTCTTTCCCTCCCTTCCAACCTCCCCTTTTCTCACCATCCTAATGCCACTAATGGAAATGATAACAAGCAGATCCCTTGTGGCCTCCAGGACTCTGGCTGCAGTAAGTCCTGAAATCACCCTTATATCCCACCAAGAAAGGGAGATTTGCCTCCTGGGTGTTTAAACAACAACATCATAACATCATCTCTCCTCTGTTTTCTTTGAGCTCCATACAACTGAGGTCAATTCCTTGAGGACGAGGAGAAGGAGGATATGCAGTGGGTAGACACACCCAAGTCACATCGTAGGAAGGTAAATTGTTATGAATGCTTCCTCAACCCGCTTTTTATTTCTCCCCTATTTGAGGATTTCACTACTACTCCAATTTTCTTTCTCTCAAATGGAAGCCTAGTGTGGCGTGTAGGTTTTTCAAGACATGGGCAGCTCTTTCTTAAGTACATATTCTTATCTTTCAGGGAAAGGCATACTAATTAAGCCCAGCTGGTGGCCCCTGCTACCTACCCCTCCATGGATCTGGCCTCACATCAAAGTCTTAGGTTTTGGGAAAGGAAAGTTAGTAACTTTGGGTGCAGAGAGGAGGGAAAATTTGATTTTCGTGTAATGAGCGCAAAGGGAATTTTGAAGTCATGATCCTTTGTTTAGCAGCTTTGTAACAGATAGTACACGTAGGGCTTTCCAAAGAGTTGAGAGGTCTTGGAACATGTCTCCACTGCAGGCTACAGGATCATGTTGTCTAGAAACTTGAAATGATGTAAACAGTGATGATAGAATCCCCATGCCACTTGGAAAAGGGATGTGGTAAGAAGAAACTGAGATAATATCTGCGAAGCACTTAGGAAGTAACAGGGTATGTTAAGGACCTGCAATAACAGCAGTGATGGTCCCTATTGTATAAATTTAATGTTTATTTTCCTGTGCTGTTCTCTAGCAGTGGTAACGGGCCGCACTGTTTTGTTAATACTCATTCTTGCAAAGTCATCAAGATACTGTACATAACTTCTGTTACATCATTGTCCCATTTCCTTGGCCAATTTATTCAATACCTATTACACACCAACTTAAGTACTAGAGGTTCAAAGATGGGCATGATACAGTTCCTGCTCTTAAAGGGCTCAGGATCTAGTTAGAGAAAAAGACACATGAACAACTAACTGTAACGTAAAGCAGAGAGAGAAGTAAACACACCCATGTGTGATGGGGAGGGTAAGGTTAAGAGTCTTTGCAAAGCAGGGCTGGCAGGTGTGGAGGGAACAGGCAATGTGAACTGGGAGGGGACAGGGAAGGGCATTAGAAAAGGCTTCTGGGAGTAGAGGAAGCTTGCATTGCCTTTAGAACTGAATGAGCACTTGGTGTCCATCAGATCAAAGGGGGAAAGGGGAAGAGGACAGCAGCCTGAACAGAGCAGGCAAAGCCACAGGGCCGTGAGTCACCGACAAGTCTTAGCACAACTACAAATAACATGTGTGCCCGGGGAGCCAGGGAGGGCGGGGAGTTCAGGCAGGAGTTGGGGAGTAGGCTGGAGCCGGGTCCTAACTGCATCTGCCTTGTCATACTCCCACCTCTCTGTGGCCAGACAAAGAGAGACGGCCAGCCAGAGGCTAAGGAGCAGTTTGAGGCGTGAGATAACAAGCACATAAAGACAGAAAGCCCATTATACAAGCCTCCAGAGAGGACACCAAACAGCCCAGAGATACTCCGGCACACGAGTCCAGTTCTAAAACTCGGGAACTTGGACTTTTGTTTTTGCTGCAGGACTGGATTCAGAGAGCACACAATGGCCAGTGTTGAAAGTCCCTTTTTGGAAGGAAGAACAGTTGCACATCTGGGAAAGGTTAGGGTCAAACATATAAATGAGGGGAGCGGAGTACGTTGCTCTGAGACACTGCGTCTGTGACGTCAATCGCTGCTGAATTTGGACAGAGGCTCTCTCTTGTGCAGCAGTCAGAGACCCATTAACTTTGCCCAGCGCCCGAGTGTTTATGTGGAAAATGTGAGGCCAGGAAGTTTCTCCTAATTATGATTTGGAGGTTGTCAAGTAACTATTCTTTCGTAGTTGGTTTCTGTCTTTCCCACCTTCCCAGCTCCACTCAGTTTCTGTTTTCTCTTTTGTCCTAGCCCAATTTTTCTCTCTCTCCTCTCTCTCTCTCTCTCTCTCTCTCTCTCTCTCTCTCTCTCTCT